>NW_026585644.1:62521069-62573579 GCF_907164565.1 Psammomys obesus
CCCCCCCCCCCCCCCCCCCCCCCCCCCCACCGTGCTGGGATCACAGGTATGTGCCACCGAGCCCAGCTCAGTCTTTGCATTTCTATTTCAGTGCCCTACCATTACTTTATTCCAAAATAAAATCTAGTTTTCTTTATATTAAACAGTTCCCTTTTCTGTGCTTTCATATTCACAAGTGCTCATTTCTGTTAATTGTTGCTTGATGGCTGTGGTTTCTTATAGGTATGATTAATATCTCTCATTTTGTTTACAAAATTGTCTTTCTGTAATGCTTTCTGTTTGGCCTTATATTTTGTATATTGATGCCAAAATTCATAGGTATATATTCACAATTGTATCTTTAAAACTTTTAAAAGCAACTTTGTATGTGTGTGAGTGAGTATGTGTGAAGCTGTCTCAGGGATTGGTTCTTTCCTTCCACTGTGAGTTGCTGGTATTGAGCCCAGATTGTCCAGTTTGCATGGCAAGTGCTTTTACCTGCAGAGCAAGATTGCTGGCCCCACATGACTGTGTGTTTTTGGAAAGAAACATTGCTGACTGTATGATCATAGTGTAGATCTGCATTGCTTTCTCTTCTGCCTCACTCTTGGACTGATTATAGTGAATTTTCTATGCCTTCAACCACCTTCAATATAAAAATCTCATTCTGTCACCAAAATGTTCCTGTTTTTTCTTCTTAGAATTTTTATCAAGATTATCACAAGAATTCATTTCCTCACTTCATTCAGAGAGCCACTAAAATGCCAAAGTATCAGTTTTTCTTCTGTCCCATTTAATTAGTATTCTCTCTGCCCTTCCCTTTCTGCTTTAATTCATGACACAATTTATTGTCAAACTAATTAATATGTATCTATTTGTTAATAATTTGTCTTGGTCTGCAAGACTGCCTAAAGTTGAGTAAGGTCATCCTCTTACTGTTCTGTGCTCCCCTTTTTATCCCATGCAAGGTGTTTTCCTTAAATTTGCTATGGAAGCTTTTATTTTTTTTTTACTATTTAGGATATCATCATTCTCAGTCACTCTCAATCTTTATCAGTAGGTTATAGGTATATTTCAGAGGTAGTATGTAGCCAGGAGTATTCACTTTTAATATTTTCATATTCTTCTTTACTCTTTATTCTCTTTTTCTTTCTTTCTTTTTCTTTTTTGCCTCTAGTATTTTTATTCTTCCTGTTATCTTTGGACATTTAGCCTTATTTAATTTTGTCCTATTTTTAAAGCTTGGTCACACATTTTCCTCATGGCTGTATGTGCAGATCCTCTCTCTAGGTGATAGTTCATTCCATGGCAAGTTTTGTAATCTTTTTAAGTTAATGTTCGGTGGTGGTTGTCCATTGCCCAACATTGGGCAGTGACTTTCCTTGGAGTTTTAGTTGTCCTTCCTGGAATTTCATGTAATTAACCAGCTCTGACCGGTTTTTGTTTGCATAGGACCTCAGCACTGTGATGGTAGTAAGACTGTAAATCCAGCCAGGTTGTACTGGTCCTAAGAATGGCTTTTGTTCATGATAGTTTATGTAGATAGAACCCAGGACTTTCTGCATTCTAGGTAAGTAAGTATTCTGCCAATTGAACTACATCCCCAGCCCCACAGCATGACTTCTTATCTACATGTACTTTATTAAGTATGTCTGTGTAGTGAAGTTGCCCATTTTTTTATGCTAACTAAACTTTTATCAAATTCACTGTAAGTCCTGAGAAGCTCAGAAGAAAGAGCCAGGAAGGCAGACAGGCTTTTGTCCTTTCTGTCCTTCCTCTGTACAGGTAAATGTATTATAACAACATGGGAACCTACAATGTATAAAGGATTTTAGTTCAGACTTTTCTCTCCTCTGCATGAATGACTGCAGTCAGTCCTTTCTCAGTATAATTTTTTTACTGCTCCCTTACATCAGCTACATCCTCAGTAAAACTGCATTGCTTGTACTCTTGGAAGGTACTCTTTGTCCTTTGCTGCATGGTTTTTGATTGTGTGTATGTTTAATATTATTTAGAATTCTCTCCTCAGTTTTGCATGTGAGTTTCTTTTATTTTGCAGTTTTAATTATATCTGGTTGTGTATCACACACACACAGAGTCTTACTCTGTAGCCTAGGCTGGCTTCAAGATTGTGATCTTGCCTCAGCCTCCTGAATGTTGGGAAATTATAGGCAAATGCCATTATGCTCAGCACTTTCATTGTTTTAATCAAGCATTTAAGATGATTCATTGTTTTCTGCCGAAGACCAGCTTTGACATGTCAGAGCAGACTGAGGGAGGTGTATACAGATTCAGCGACTGAGGGCCAGAGCTGATGGCTCTTGGCAACTGGGGGCCAGTACTACTTGTAACTGGTGGAAGACTGAGCTCTTTGAACTCTTCTGGGCTAGCTGGTGAGAAGGGAAGAAAAAAGGGGGGGGAGGGTTGGGGGTCATACTCTCACACACAGGCTAGATAGATGAAGCAGGACAAACTCCAGTGAGCAAGTTCCAGTAAGCTTCAACAACTCACACATAGACATACATACACACATACACACACATTTACACACTGGGTGGATGGAGCAAAGCTTAAATGAGCAACCACCAACCATACATATATATATACATATATATATATATATGTATATATATATGTATATATATATACATATATACATATACACATCTGATGGATAGAGCAAATTCCAATAAGCAGTCTCCAACAATTTTATTTTTTTCTCCCACAGCTTATGTAGCCCAGCAAAATCTCTCAAGCAGAACAATCACAATGTGGTTATATTCTATTTTTCTTATTTTTCTTTAAGTGAATGATTATAATGAGTATAGGTAAGAAAAACATGTTTAACATATTATAGGTAAGAAACAAATATGAAAAATTATTTCCAAGAACCCACACACATTTGTAACTGAGCAACTTGTTTAGATTAACAAAGCATAAGAAAGCAAGGTAATTTTTTTCAGCCAGCCTTTCTTTACTGGCAGGCTGCAGTTTGCAGTTAGAAAGAATCAATTATCTTAAAAGTAATCTTATAAAAATCTTAAAAGAATCATAAATCTAAACTTGTATATAAAAACATTCAGCTATTTCTGCTTTAAATCCTCAAGGTGCACATTACTCATTAGCAATTTTTATTAAATCATATCAGGAAGCTGAGAGAAAAATGGGTACAAGAAATTAAACACCTTGAAGCCCAGCTTCAGTGAGTCACATCAGCTAGTGCTAATTGAGGTATTGTTCTTGCTCACCAACCTCAAAAAGTCCCCAGTTAAGTATTAAGAGTATACTTTTCTAAACTTTAAATTGTTCCTCAAGATATTCAGAGCCACTGAAAAAAACATCTTAATCTAACTTTCTAAAACTATTTAAATCAAATCAGGAATTCTGTAAAATCATTAATTCATCTAAACAGTATTATTTTATGAAAGTTCATTTTCATATTGATTTGCTGGAAAATTGACCAAATGGTTGACACCCAGGAAACAATCACACTAGACTATAGGCAATGAGGGTCTCTCCATGCCCAGTCATATCATGCCAAATATATGAGAAATGTAGCAATGACAAACATGAGAAAACACAGCAGCAGTAGTAAGCAGTCCAGAGCTTTTGGGGCCATGCCTCTCTGAGGTACCTGATTCTTGAGTTAAGCAGTCAAGAAAATACATGTTAAAGTCAACCTCTGTAGCAAATGGTGTTAGGAAAAGTGGATATATGGGCCAATGAGATGGCTCAGTGGACAAAGGCAGTTGTCACCAACCCATTGCAGCCATGCAAAATGGTAGACTTTCTTCAGGAAGCTCAGCTGCCTACTGCAGCTCCTTTTGCATGGGGTATACCATTTTCTTTTCTAGCATGTTAGTCATAGCTTTAAAAGAGCACATTTATATATTGTATGTCTGTATGCAATTGCACATGGAGGGCAGAGGACAATTTTGTGAGTCAATTCTTTCCTTCCAAATATAGGTTCTGGGGAATCAAACTTGGGTCATCAGACTTGGCAGGGAGTGCCTTTTTCTATTTAGTCATCTCACCAACCCTCAGCCATATCTTAAGAAAAAAAAATAATGGTAGCTCTTAGAGTTTGCAATATACAGTTATAGCTACATGAAATTTGAAATAACACTGTTTACTTCATAGGTAACAAAAGTATCTTAATGTAGTAACCCTAATTCCTCCTTTCCCTTGTATCATCATCACTCATTTCACAAGTATATGAGCATTGAACTACTACAATTAAAATCAAACCTCTCTTTTTTAGTTCGTATTAATTGTGTAAAGTTATGTTTTTTACTGACATTTTCATGCATGCATATAACCTTTTATCATCTACCCTCAGGGCTCTTGTCTCATGAACTTCTCTTACCTTCCCTCCTACCTTGTCCTGATTTTCTTTTCCATAATAGTTTCCATTTTACTTTTATGCCATGTCACTCTCACCCTCGAGATTCTGCCATGAGATAACAACACTTGTGATACTTTTCTAAGACTGTATTAATTTGCTTAACATGAAACCACCAGTTCCGTGTGTTTTCCATCAAATGACCTTTCTCTGTTGCTTTATGGATGAATAATATTCCATTGTGTGTCCATATACTACATTGTACCTGAGCTAATTTGCATAACTTGGCCACTGTGACTAAAAAGGTAGGATAGAAAGACATGGAAGGAAAGGGAGCTTCTTACTGTGGATTTTGAAGAGATTATATATGTTTTCTGAGTGGTTTCAACATTTTCAGTATGTTAAGGTCTTTGATTTCATTTTGATGTGAATTTAATTTTGGGATCTAGTTTCCAGTTTATATATGTATATCCAGCTTTTAGAATATGTTTATTTATTTATGTGGGAGGGTTGATCAGCACGTGTACTGATCAACAGACAATTTGCTTCCACCATGTAAGTTGAGGGGATTGAATTTGTGTGATTATGGTTGGTGACAACTGCCTTTGTCCACTGAGCCATCTCATTGGGCCATATATCCAGTTTTCCTAACATCATTTGCTGCAGAGGTTGACTTTAACATGTATTTTCTTGTCTGCTTAACTCAAGAATCAGTGCATGGGTTTATTTCTTGACCCTCTATTTTGTTACATCTATTGGTGTGCCTGTTTAGTGCTAATAACTATGGTTTTGCTATAGCTCTAGAGTACACCTTATATTCAAATACTGTGATACCTCCAACATTGCTCCATTTGCCCAGGATTACTTTGGCCCAGGATTATTTTTATACTTCCATAAAGAATATCATTGATATTTTGGTGGGGATGCTTTGAATCTTCCCAGTGTTTTAACTTCTTTTTTCTTCAGCATTTTATATTTTTGACTGTAGCAGTCTATTATATGCTTTGGTTTACTTCCAGTAATTGGTAGCTATTGTGAATGGTATTAATTTTTTTTCTTAGCCAGTCCATTATTGGTGCATAGAAAAGCTACTTTTTAGGTAGGACTAGTGGTACAAGTTTATAAAACTATCTGCCAGGGAAGCTGAGAGAATTAAGATTACAAACTTACGCTTACCGAGGCTACAGAGTAGTTCAAGGTCACCTCATACTGTTTAATGAGATCTTATCAAAATAAAATAAAAAGAGGCTTGGACATATAGCTCAGTGATAAAGAGCTTGCTTAGCAAGCTAGTTCAATATCCAGTACTAGGAGAAAGGTTGGGGTAGGTGGAGTAAAGAAGAGAGGAGGGGAAAGTGAAGGAGAGTAGAGGCAGGCAAGCTCCTGATCTTGTAGATTTATTTGGTGTCCCAGTACTTTGCTGAATTTATCTTACTAGATTTAAGAGTTTCTGGTGATGAGTTTAAGGTCATCTGAGTATAAGATCATGTCCTTTACAAAGAACAGTAATTTGACTTTGCATTTGTATCGCTTTTATATCATATGTTTACCTCATTGGGCTAAGATTTCAAATAACATACTGGAAATGCTTTAGTTTTCCCTTATTTAGTGTGATGTTGGCTATGCATTTGTGTTGTTTATTATATTGTGGAATGAGACTTTATTGAGACTTTATTAATATTGAGGATTGACCCTTTCATATTTAGTTTCTTCCAGACTTTTCTCATGAAGGGATATGAATTTTGTCATAGTTGTTTTGTGAATATATTATGATGACTGTGTAAATTGTTCCTCAATTTACTTATGTGATATATTGCATTTACTGATTTGTCTATGTTGAACCATCCTTGCATACCTGAAGTGAAACCAGCATGATTTGATACATAATCTGTTTAATATATTGCTGAAGTTGGTTCACAGATATTTTACTGAAGATTTTTTTTGTATCTATGTATGCCAAGAATATTAGTCTATAGTTCTACTTCTGTCCACATTTGGTTGTGGTATCAAGGTGCTACTGGTTTTGTGGAATAATTTTGGAAGTCTTTTTTTTTTTTAGTCTTATATTTGAGGGAGCTTGTGTTGGAATGGTAGATTTGAACATGAACCTGTCCAGTCCTGTGCTTTTCTTGTTAGGGAAAAGTTTTTTCATCAATTTAACCACTTTACACCCTGATCACAGTCTCCTCCCTCCTCTCCTCCCAGACCCACCCTTACCTCCTTCCCCCATTTTCCCCTCAGCTTCTAGAGACGATGAGTGCCTCTCCTCCCTGCCAAGGGTCCCAGCCCTCCCTGGCAGCAGGACTAAGCACATCCTCTCCCACTGAGGCCAGACAAGAGAGCCCAGCTAGGAGAAAGAGATCCAAAGACAGGCAACAGAGTCAGAGAATCATTGCTTCTTATTAACCTATTTAGGTTTTTCTTCTCCCCTCCCCGTATTTTCTTGATTCAGTTTTTATAAATCATAAGTGTCTAGAAATTTATCAATTTCTTTTAGATTTTTATCTTGGTTGGAATATAATATTTCAAATATATTCAAATATTTCTCAATGATCTTCTGGATTTTAGTGGGGTCTGTTGTAATAGGTTTATTACATGTTAAGTATTTTTTTGCCTTTGCCTTTAATAGCTTGTGATATTCTTTGTCTTTTGGTTACTTTGACTAAGTCCTTATCAGCTTTTTTTGTTTTTGTTTGTTTGTTTTTAGTTTTCTGAGATAGTTTTTCTGGGTAGCCTTGGCTGCCCTGGACTTGCTTTGTAGACCTGGCTGTCCTTGAACTCACAGAGATCCACCTGCTTCCTCGAGTGCTGGGATCACAGGTGTGCATCACTGCCCCTGGCCTTGTATTCTTTTCAATGAACCAATTCTTATTTCATTGATCCTTTGTGTTCTTTTTGTTGCTGTTTCATTGATGTCAGCTCTGGTCTTTATTATTTTTCCTAGTAATTTTGAGTTTGGCTTTTTTTCCCCCTAAGATCTTGAGGTATATTGCTAATTTGTTATTGCTCTGATTTTTAAATGTGGGCATTCATAGCTATGCACTTTACTCTGTAAACTATCTATGTCTATTCTATATGTTATGGTAAGTTGAGTTTTCATTTTCATTGACTCCCTGTTCCCCACTTCAATGAGGACCCACTAATAGTTGAGAAGT
Organism: Psammomys obesus; assembly: GCF_907164565.1. Lineage (NCBI taxonomy): Eukaryota > Metazoa > Chordata > Mammalia > Rodentia > Muridae > Psammomys > Psammomys obesus. Next base: position 62,528,546 of record NW_026585644.1, read on the forward strand.
GTATTTTCTAATACCCATATTTTATTTTTTCTGTAGTTTTTCTTGCTGTTTATATCTATGTTTCTTCCATAATGATCTAATAAGATACAAGAATTTTTAAAAAATGCTTAGGATTTGCTATGTGGCCTAAAATACAGCCTGTTTTAAAGGAGGTTTCTTGAGTTGCTGAGAAGAATGCATTTTCCACAGCTGTGGGTGAAATATTCTTCAGAGCTATGTTAAACCCATTTGATCTGTGGTCAAGAATTGGACAGTTGGAGTTTGATTTTGCTTTGATTTGATTGTGACTGTGTCCTAATTTTTTCCCTCTTGAAAAAAGGGGAACTGGAACCTACAGTTAAGAGACTTTGATTTTAAAAGAGAGTGAATATTTTAAAGGGACTGAAATTTTAATGTGTCTGAATTTGTAGAGACTTTGGGACTTTTTAAAGTTATTTAGATCTTGTGAATGAATAAGAAAGTAAAGGTTGTAGCTTAATAGTGATATGTTCGTGTGTCAAGTTGACAAGAGAGCAGTTGTATTGGCTGGTTTTGTGTGTTAACTTGACACAAGCTAGAGTTAATCACATAGCCTCAGTTGAGGAAATGTCTTCATGAGTGCCAGCTCTAGGACATTTTCTCATTTAGTGATCAGTGGGGGAGGGCCCAGCCAATGGTAGGTGGTGCCATTTTTGGTTTGGTAGTCCTGGGTTCTGTAAGAAGGTAGGCTAGGGGCTGGAGAGATGGTTCAGCGGTTAAGAGCACACTGGCTGCTCTTCCAGAGGACCAGTGTTCAATTCCCAGTACCCACATGGCAGCTCACAACTGTCTGTAACTCCAGTTCTAGGGGGGTCTAGTACCCTCAGACATACATGCAGGCAAAACACCAATGCATATGAAATAAAAATAATTAAAAAAAAAAAAAAAAGAGAGAGGGCAGGCTAAGCAAGCCAGTAAGCAGCACCCCTCCATGGCCTTTGCATCAGCTTCTGCTTTCAGATTCCAGCCTCCTTGAGTTCCTATCCTGACTTCCTCCAGTGACAGATTGTGATATGGAAATGTAATCAAAATAAACCCTTTCCTCCCCAACTTGATTTTTGGTTATGGCATTTTGTCAAAGTTACAGAACCCTGACTAAAACAGTGGGTCAGTTTTGAAGTATTCTGAGTAGGATATTAAAGTCATCTGCATTATTCTATCAGAACCTATCTGTCAGCTTATTATCATTTGTGTTCTTCCATTTTTATGAAGTTGAGTGCACCAAGATTGGTACACATATTACATTCCTTACGTGCTGTTAATGGATTAACCCCTTTTATAGAGTGACCTTCATTATATTTTTGGCTAATTTTTGACATGAAGCCTTCTTTCTCATTTATGAACTTAGGAAGATCCCCTGCTTGCTCTCAAATACCATTTGCTTAAATATCATTTTCATCATCTTTTTTTCCATCTATCTTTGTCTTTGACAATGAAGGAAATTTCTTGCAGAGAACAGTTCTTTTTTTAAATTAACAAATCTTGTTTTGCTTTTCCTTTTTACTTTGTTTTCAAGCAGTGGATCTCAACCTTCCTAATGCTGTGACACTTTAATACTGTTCCTTATGTTGTGGTGACCCCAACCATAAAATTATTTTTGTTGCTACTTCATAACTTTAACTGTAATTTTGCAACTGTTAGAAATTGTAATTTAAATATCTCTTTTCCAATATCTTACCCACAGGTTGAGAATCTCTGCTTTAGAGACTTGGTCTCATGTAGCCCTAGTGTTTCTGAACTCTGTGTGTAGCTAAGGATGACTTAAAACTTCTGATCCTCACGCTTCCATCTCCTGAGGACTGCATGCACTGTCATGCCCAGTTTTTGTAGTGCTAGGTATTGAGCCCAGGACTTTATCCATATGAAGAAAGCATCACCTGAATGTCAATTTCAGCTTCTTAGTGCTTTTTTTTTTTTCTTTTTAATTGAGAGTTAAAACAATCTATATTACATTCAGGGCTTTAAAATTAACTTCTATTATATTTTGACAACTTCATTTGTGTATAAATATATTCTGATTATTCTAAGTACTCACTCTCGAAGCTTCCTCCCATTCTTATTAAACCACCCAGACACACAAGTCACTTTCTCACCACTACCCCCCATTTAGAGAAACCCAGAGTTCATGGGATTTAGAACTGTCCTTTGGAACCTGATGAATTCCTCAGTGTGCACACAACTGAAGACAAGGACTGTCAACTCCAATCCATCAGTAGCAAGTAGATCAGAAGGGATGGGTAGAGCCTCATGAGTCTCTCCCTTATCTGTGATTGACTTGATAAATTTAATCTTGTATAGACCAATTGCAGGTATCCATAGCTGAGGTCATGACTGTTGGCTGTACTCTGACCAGAAGACAGCATTTCCCAGTTTTTCTTCCTGTCTTTTGGCTCTTGACTCTTTGGGCTCTTCTCTGATGATCCCTGAGCCTAAGAATAGATAGGACAAGTGTCCTGTTTAGGGCTAAGCATTCAGTTGTCACTTATTCTCAGCACCTTTGTTCATTGCATTGTTCATTGCATTGTTATCATTGCGAAGAGAAGCTTCTCTTATTAAGGCTGGGAAGCTATGAATATAAAAACAAATGTTTCCAGATTTCTAATGAATATACCAATGTTCTGGTTCTAACCTGCCCTCACCGGTCACAATAGCAAGTCTCTGTCCAGCCTATACCACTTCATTTATTCATTCTTTCCCTCCCAGAAAAGAGTAGCCATTTGCTAGGTTCCTCAGTTGTTCAAAGGAACAAATACATTTGCATGCAGAACTGAAATTACATGATTTAACATTTTAAAATTTTTGGCTCTTTATATGTTTGTCTCCTTATGTGTTCTTGTTATCCTCTTGTTGGAATATAACATTCTGTAGCTCTCAGACTGTTCTAGGAAAGTGTATGAGAATAAGGAAGGAAAATGTATAAAGAAACTTAAAAAAAAGCAGTAATCTAAGTGAAAACTTAGAGCTTCACAGTGATTTAATTTTTTCTACTTGAGGCATACCTCAATGAAATGTATCATTAGGTTATGTCATAAGGGTGATTTAGAATCAACTCTCCTTTAACAAATTCACAAATTCATTTAGTATGTTGCTTTGACTTACAACATTAAAAGACAATTTTTTTGTATTGTAAAGTCAGATTTTCATCCTAAAGTATTCACTTTTTATTTGTAATAGTAAGGGAGGGTTTTCTATTGTGAAATAAGATACTTATTCTAAATACAAATCTAAAAGAACAAAGTATGGCACTAGTATTTGTATAGCTAAAACTTAAAGGATATATTATGTTCATTACATTTATTTATATATTATTTAAAGATCTTCAGGTAAATATTAAATACGCTAATATAAAATTAAAATTTACTTTCAGACTAGCAAATGTGTTAGTGGGTCAAAACACTTGACCCCCCCCCCCCCATCTTGGTAACCTGAGTTTCAGCTCCAGGGAACGTGTGATGGAAGGAGAGAACCAACTACTACAAGTTGTCCTTTGATTTACAAACACATACACACTGATTTAAAAATTGTAAACTTTGAACTTTCTGTTTTAAAAACAGCTTTAGTTTACAAAAACTGGCATAGAAAATAATGAGTTCATGTTTTATCCCTCTACTAAATAGGATATTTTAAATCGAACAATTATATTTTATCCAAGTGACTCTGGCACAAGGTTATAATGATGTGTTGGTGTTAGTCTGTTAATCTCTATGTTTTCCCAGGGCTAAAATTTTTTTCCTTGCTGAAAAATCACATCGTTGGCAGTAGGAAAAATTCTGTTAGGAAGAATTATTCCTACTTGAGGCATACCTGTTAAAAGTACATAATGGTTGTGAGGCTCACTTTAGTAAGCAAATACTTAAATCTGTTTTCAAAATTTGGCCTACTATACCACATTTTAATGTGTCTATTATTCAGTCTTCTGGATTAGTTGCACCAACAAATGGGTCTATAAAAATTTTAATTGTCAGAATTGACTAAAGCTGTTGACTTCCTTAGTGAAAGATATTATTTTCAATTTAAGATCTGTACTGTTTGGAAAATATCAGTTATCTTCTTATAAAATAATTACTGGGCATCTTAGGAAAATAAAGACTTATGAGACATCTTTGCTAAAGGTAAGTATACATCATTACAAGGAACTTTTTAGTATAAATCTAAAATTTCAAAAGTTAATAGTCTTTCCATGGTGAGCTGCCAAAGTACAAAGGACTAAATGAAAGTAGGGTGTATAGTCAGTTAAAAAAAGATACAACATGAAAGATTCTCATTGGTCTGGTTACAGAAGACTGGGGGCTGGAGAAGACTGGGGGCTGTAGAGATGGCTCAATGGTTAAGAGCTTTTCGTATTTACTGCTTTAAAAATTATCAGATACCTAAAATTTTCTTGGTATATTTTCCTGAATGGAAACAACAACAAAAGCAACAACAAACCCCCAAAACAAAACAAAACAAAACAGTGCTATTCAGACATAGCAAAATTACAAATGAGTATGATGCTGTTATGTTCTTAATGATCATGGTGATCATTAAGTGATCTGATAACTGTTTCCTTGCCCAGATTTTTTTTTTTTTTACTTCCTTAAGCCAAGTCATGTTTAAACGTTTTACATTCTTCACTACTTTCATCAAAGAATCCTGTTATTTTTAACAAAATTGCAAATGTTTGATTTTTCCAATAAAGACTCAGGAGCCAGATACTGGGGTGAAAGTCTGCTAGCTCGGAGAGGCAGAGAAAGCACCCAGCTCACTTTCCCAAGAGGAAAAGGAAGTCTCCTTTCCTATACCATCTAAAAAAAACCAAAAAAACAAAAAAAACCCACTCAAACTCAATGTTCCTCCTTTCTACTTCCTGTGCTGCTTTCTATTTGTCTTCCTGACTTCCTCCTACTCTCTGTGTTTTTTTGTTTTGTTTTGTTTTTTTTTTTCTGTTTACTCCCAGTCAACTGGTTGCTTGTTCTGCCTTTTGACCTATGATTGACTTTATTTAAATCTGTCATGGATTTAAGGTATGTGCTAAGGCTGAACCACACTGCAAGTAGACACAGGCTTTTCCAGTAAACATGGGATTCACAGTGTGAGCAAGTATCCTGCAACAGTATCTTCTCTTCTGTCATGTTTTAGTGTCTGTTTAAATCAACAAAGTCCTATTTTAGATACTCCGAAAGAAACTCCAGGGCAGGAGAGATGGCTCAGCAGGTAAGGGCACTTGTTGCTCTTGCAGAGGACCTAGGACCAGTTCCTAGTACCCAAGTGGTGGCCCATGACCATCATTAACTCCAGTTCTAGGACATCTAGAGGGATCTGATGCCCTCTTCTAGACTCCTTGACGACTCAAGTGTTGCATATGCATTCATGCAGGGAAAACACTCAAAAATAAATCAAATAAAAAAATAAAATTTAAATAAGATAAAATAAATATAAAAATAAAAAATAAGCTCTATTTGGGAACTACCTCTGTTTTAAATCCAAACTCTTAAATCCTTAAACAATAAAACTTCTTCCCACCGAGAAGGAAAAAAAAATGCCAAGGCCAACTGATTGGATCTTGCTAATGCTATTAACAGAAATGTTCTTTACAAATTAAAAGGCTCTGGATAGCCTCTAGTAGTTATAGTCATAGATACAGACATAGTCTGATGTCTATCTACCTTTTACTTTGTAGCCCTAGCTGGCGACCAGGTTGGCTTCAGACTCAGAGATACACCTGCCTCTTCCACCTGAATACTAGGATTAGAGACATGGACCACCTCAGCTGCAAGTGTGTGTCCCTTGAGTAAAAAGGCCTTTGAAGTTGTCCCATAGTATACTTAGGGTATACCTGCACATGTACACACACGTGCACATGTGTATATAGACACACAGTATTCATACATTGCTAATGAGAAGTAAATGGACAATATTATAGAGTCTTGTTTTCCATTTCTTGAACATAAAATATAAAATGAGAGTTGTTTGTGCTGACAAAAGTCTTGATTTGAAGTCAGACCTCAATTCTCTATCTGTCACTAATAGTTTTTGGTATCTGAGGGAAAGACAATTTTGTTAAAATGTAGAGATACTATATTGTTATCTGACTTCTTGTGTAATGTGGCTGTCCTTCCCCAAGCTGAAATTAATGTAATATTAACTTAATAGGACAGAGGAAATTAGTAATTTCAAATAGAACTTAACAAGAATTTAGATTTTTAAATACAAGCCTTTATTAAAATTAGAGCTAGAATTCCACATGATATTATAACTATAGAATTCATCTGCCCCGACTTCCCAAAGTAAATAAAAATTGAAACTAGTAACTTGTCTCAGAAACTCTAAGCATCAAATGAAATGTTTCATAGAGTACAAATAACTGTAAATGTATAATCAATCTAATTAATAATTATGAGTTTGGTTAGAAACAAGTAAAAATGCCTATCTCTTTTATTTGTTACCTTTCTTTCTTTAGACCATGTTGTATCCCTAATTATTTAACTTATGTATAATCTCGTATTATGTCTAGGGTCTGGGGAATTGCCTCAGTGGTTAGGAGCACTTGTTATTGCAGAGGACCTAGATTCAGTTCCTAGCATCCAGATGGTGGCTCACAGGTGTTTGTAATTCAGACATCCTCTTCTGGCCTTCATGGGTGCTGGCCATGCATATGATTCACAGAAATACATGGCAACCACCCATATACATAAAATAAAACTCTAAATAAATAATATATACATCACCTTATTTAGTTAGTTTGTATACAGAAAATACAAAAAAAAAAAAAAAAAAAAAAAAAGCTCATACCCAAATTATGATGTCTGATGAATTTGATGGGATCTTAGGATTTATTCCTTAATGGGTTTGCCAGCAGTTTCATGAAGACTGCTCTTCTCTTTACTCAGATGCTACTAGAGAAATGAGCCATCCTAAAAGTTGGTCTGCAGGAATAACTCTGAACTGATGCTCCCAAAAGGAAACCACTCCCTTAAAAATTATAAAAGGTTGAATGACTGATTAGAACTTCAGGAAAGTAAATGGTTAGAATATGCAGATCCAGGACTGTCTTAGAGTTTCTTTTGCTGGGATGAAACACCATGGCCAGAGAAACTTGGGGAGGAAAATATTTATTTGGCTTACACGATATCACTGTTCATCATCAAAAGAAGTCCCAGCAGGAACTCAAACAGGGCAGGAGCCTGGAGGCAGGAGCTGATACAGAGGCTATGGAGGGGTGCAGCTTACTAGCTTGCTTATTATGTCTTGTTCAGCCGCTTTCTTACAGAAGCCAGAACCAGTAGCCCAGGAATAGCACCACCCACAAAGGGCTGGGCCCTCTTACATTAATCATGGCTTGCCTGTACATCTGTCTGTACGTCCATCTGTATATCTTTTTTCCTCCCTTCCTTCCTCCCTCCCTCTTTCCCTTTCCTTCCTTCCTACTTTCTACGATCCTACCTTCAAGAGAGGGTTTCTCTTTGTAGCCCTGATTGTCCTGGAACTTACTTTATAGACTAGGCTGCCCTCAAACTCAGAGATCTGCGGTGATTAAGAAACTGCCTCTCAATTGAGGTTAAGAAACCTCCTCTCAAAATTGAGGTTCCCTCCTCTCAAATGACTTTAGCTTGTATCAACTTGACATAAAACTGTGTCACAAGGATTAGTTTCTTTGAAAGCCATTCATTGCTCAGCCTCATGTCTGACCTAATATGTTTTAATGCCAAAACATTAAAAATGTTTAATAGATCACTAGTGTAATGAAAAGGGTCTCCATTGAGTCATATATTTCTGTACTTGGTATCCAGTTGATGGAACCTAGTTGAAAGGATTAGGAGGTGTGGCCTTGTTGGAGCTGGAAGCTGGCTTTGAAGTTTCAAAAACCCATATCATTCCTTGATAGCTGTTTTGTGTTTGTAGATCAAGATGTAAACTATCAGCTACTAATCCAGCACCATGCCTGCACACCTGTTGCCATAGTCTCAACCTTGATGCTCATGGACTCTAACTGTCTGAAGCTATAATCCCCAAGTAATCTGTTAATTGCCTTGGACATAGTGTCTTGCCACAGCAATAATAAAGTAACTAAGACTTAAGTTGGTATCAGGGAATGGGATATTGCTGATAGGCTTGAGCATACTGTGTTTTGGGGGATGAATGGATGATACTTTGGGAGTTTGGATTAGGAAAACAGTGCTTAACAGGCCATCCTAGTTTGCAAGACAGTAGTGCCAAGAGCCTTGTGGGTTATGAAAGCTCTGCTCAAGAAGTTTCAAAGGAATCAATTAGCAACTGGCCTAGAAGAACATTCTTGAGGTATTCTGAAAAACAAACCAAACAAACAAAAAAACATTGGTTGCTTTCTGCCCTTGTCCAAAAAATTCCCCCAATTTCTTACTGACATTTGCTATGAACATTTATTTTCTCTTTGCTTAAAAATTAGATATCAGACATCTTGGAAATTTAGTATTCCATTTTTAAAATTTTCATGTTATTTTTTATGTGTTTGGGTGTCCTGCCTGCATATATGTTTGTGCACCACATTGTGTAGTGCCCTTTGGAGTCCAGAAGAGGGTATTTGATCACCTGGAACTGGGGGTTATAGACAGGCAGGCTATGAACTGGGCATTGAATCCCAGGTCTTCTATAAGAGCAAGAACTCTCTTTACTGCTGAGCCATCTCTCCAGCTTTATTCTACCTTTCTTTAAGATGGTTTGTTGCTGTGGTACTAAGTCATATGTATTAACTCAACTTTGATTTTTTAAAATTCGATTACTAATTGATCTTTTTTTTAAACCATTTCAGGTAAGACCATGAATTATGGAATTTCTTAAATGAAGCATTCAGGAATGAAATTAAAGAATGTCACACAGAAAATAAATGATTTTAAGTTATGTCTGTTAATTTGACTCTAGATATATATATTTACCTCTTTAGTAATGCAAGAAGTCTTTGTGGGAAGCAGAGAAGCAAACCGCTGCATTTTGTATGTTCTCAACATTATTGGTGCACGAACCATATCAGTGTACACAGAGATTTTCACACAAGTAAGAAAAGCTGTAAATGGAACAAAAGTGAAGCACATTGCAGTAAACACTGGCACTCTCCAAGCAACTATGGCTTACATATTGGAATTTTGAAATTTAGCACTTCTGCTCCTAAGGGACTTACAAAAGTGAGCATTCATATGTCCCGTATTAAAAGTACTTTGAATTTAGTTTCAAAGGCTATTTTTGGCAGTCAAAATGAAATGGTTTTACGGTTAGCTCAATTTAAGCCAAGTTCTCGAATATTAAGAAAAGTATCAGATAGGGGCTGGTTAAAACAAAAAAATGTTAAACAAGCCATTGAGTCTTTGAAAAACTATAGTGATAAATCAGCAGAAAAGAATTCTTTTGTGGAAGAGAAAAGTTACCTTGCAGATAAAGAAGATTTAAGTAGAAAAAGCCTTTTCCATTATACATATGGTATAACCACCAGATTTGGAGAGTCATTTTACTTTTTAGCAAATCATATTAATTCCTACTTTAAGAGCAAGGAAAAAATGTCTCAAACAAAGGAAGATAAACATCTTCAGGACAAACCAGACCTTGAAGAAGGGAAATCCAGTTCACCTGGCTCTGACATCCTGACAGATACGCCAGACTCAGGATCTCTTCTAGATGCTGAAGACAAACCTTCCAACCCTGACCAGATGCCTGAGGTTCTCCCAGTGTCCACAAAACAAAGTATTGCTAACTTCCTTTCTCGTCCCACGGAAGGCGTACAAGCCTTAGTCGGTGGTTACATTGGTGGACTTGTACCCAAATTAAAGTCTGACTCAAAGAGTCAGCCAGAAGGACAAGAAGAGACTGCTAAAACTGAGCAAGCTCTCAGCAAAGACAAGAAGGCAGAGGAGAAAAAGCGTATGTCACTTCAGCGAGAAAAGGCAAGTTGGTTTTCAATGTGGGCCCAAGAAATGTTAACCATTTGTAGAGTAACTACATTTTCTAATCACATGTTTTATATGACTTTGTAGATTATTGCAAGAGTGAGTATTGATAACAGAACTCGAGCCTTAGTTCAGGCCTTAAGAAGAACAACTGATCCAAAGCTCTGTATTACTAGGGTTGAAGAACTGACTTTTCATCTTCTAGAATTTCCTGAAGGAAAAGGAGTGGCTGTCAAGGTAATATCCAACTTATTTAATATTTATCTTGAAATAAAAATTATAATAAATCTTTTAAAGTATGGAATTCAAAGCTTTTTTTTCAAATCTTTGTTTTTTAAAAATCATATATATTCATCAATTGTTCCTTACTATTTTATGATACACATTAGGCTAGTGAATTCCTTTTATTCTCTGACATAAATTCTGGTATGATTGTGAATACCTATACTTTGAGCTTGACATACCTAAAAATAGAGTATAAGTTTAAATATTTAGTTGTATTGCCTAATAATTGCAGATTCTTAATTGCAGTGAGGTATTTTTACTGTGTATTCACTTTTTGAAGATAGGAAATAGCCATGAGTGGTCAAATACCTTTAACCTCAGTATTTAGGAAACTGAGGCAAGAGGATCATAAGTGTGAGACCAGCCTAGGATATGTAGCAAGATTCTGTCTAAAAACAAGACAGGAAACATAATATGGAAAGCCATTGTTGATGTTTATTTCACCATCCCATGATCTTTTTACATTTAAAGTACAAAAATTCTAACTAATAATTGATTTATTAAAGCAATTAGCCTTCCTTTCCTCAATATTTTATATATAGTGGACAAAGTTTAGACTTAATTAAATAGACCATTTAAAGAGAAGCTAAGTGACTACAGAATGTGAGTCTCAGTGTATACTAAGTTTATGTGTATACTAAATAATTGGAAATACTATAATGGTATTGTTACAGTTTCATTAAAACTCTGTTAGTGTTATTTTTCTTTCTTTTTTTTTTTTTTTCTTTTTTTTGAGATAGAGTTTCTCTGTGTAGCTTTGGCTGTCCTGGACTTGATTTGTAGACCAGGCTGGCCACCAAATTACAGAGATTCGCCTGTCTCTGCCTCCTGAGTACTGGGATTAAAGGCATGCACCACCACGCCCCAACCTTGTAGTCCTTTTTTTAGCCTACCATTCAGAAAAATGTTAATTTATACTTTTTCTACCTTTTGATAACTGTCTTGTTTAAAAGCATTTCTTTGAAATATACCCTTCAATAGTTTTACATTGTATAACATGTATTCAGCGCTTCAATATTTCATATTCCTAAAATTTGAGATTTATCTTTCATATATATTTTAGAGATAAGTTTTTGAAATATATGTGTGCTTTTAAAGATAGTGTTCATTTCAAGAAAAGAGGGCTCTAAAATACAATTTCTGTTTTAGTCCACTGATTTGCTATAACAGAACATCTTCAACTGGGTAGTATGTTACACATGCACCTAACAGAAATGTTTCTCATAATGTGCATACTGAGAGGCCTAGGGAAGAGTGCTGGCAGGTCTGAGATCTGGTGAAGATTTGTTGGCTATCTGCTTGCTGCAGCTTGTGATTCGTTCACACGGCAGAATTCACAATGGAGCGGCTCATTTCAGCCTTCCTTCCAAGGTCTCTAAACTCATATGTGAGAGATAGTTCTTATGACCTCAGCACTTCCTGAAAGACCCTACTTTTTAAATATCAGTGCACTAGGAAATAAGTTCCAACATTAATTTTACAAGAGGCCTAGCATTCAGACATAGTATGTGCTTTACAGAAGGATTTAACAGCATCTTATGCAAAAATAACATAAGAACCTTTTTGTCAAGTGAAGTTCACAGATTCAGCACAGACGCAAACAGAACATTGCAGTACCCTAGAAGTTGTTCTCCTTTTCTGTCGTAGTCTGCAGAAAAGGTTAGTTTGGGATCCATGTGTGGTTTCTTTCTTTCCCTCAGCATATTGATAGAATTTATTTACAGTGCAGTGGGGTGTTGTAAATGATTTGTTCTCCATTTATTTAATATAGTGGGTCACAATTTATTGTTTGTACTGTTAATAGATTTTGGGGTAGTTTTCATGATGGTTTTATTTGAGAGCTGATCCCAAATCTAAGAAACCTTCAAGCACCAAAGAGAAATGTGGTGTAGGAATTGTTTTTAGATCAGCAATAAAAATTATTATAGTCAGCAATAAAAATCTAGGTATTTGGAAAAAAGTTGTCACCTTTCCCCTAACTAATAATCTAAAAACAACAAACTGAAGAAATTGTTCGTGTGATGTGTTGCTTGGCTGTGAAGTTTACCAACTAAAGTTTTCTTTTTGCCAGTTCCTCCCACTGTTTTAAGCAGATTTCTTTTTCTTCTTTGTATCACTTAGACCTAGAGTTACAAGTGGTTGGGAACTACCAGATGTGGGTGCTAGGATCTCTGCAAGAGCAGTACATGTTTTCAACCACTAAGTTGTCCCTCCTTGCTTTGCTATTATTTTTCTTTCTTTTTTAAAAAAAATATTTTTGTATGTATGGGTATTTTGCCTATGTGTCTGTCTGAGTCTGTGCCTGAGGAGTTAGAGATGGTAGTGAGCTTCCATGTGGGTGCCAAGAATTGAAACCAGGCCCTTGGGAAGAACAGACAGTGCTCTTAATCACTTATCCATCTATAGCCCCTACTTTAAAACTATCTTAATGTGCTGTATCACCTTATGAATTTTAAAGTTAATCAAAAAGGAAAATAAAATTATGCTAGAATTGTATTGAGTAAGTAAGACAGGTTAGGATAAATGAAGTATCAATTTGATCTTTGTTTTTCATCAGTATTCAAAAATTCTTCAATGTGAGTTTCCCATGCATCTTTTATTAGGTTTATTTTGTTAATTTATAAGTATGTGATGCTTTGAGGTATAATTTTATTAATGTTACTGTGATTTAAACATCTTTTATTGGTAATTCTAGTAGGAGAATTACCCATGGTCTTTTACTATATGATACTGATTTGACATACATCGTAGCTTTTCTGTATGCTGAGCATTGTGAGCACTAAAAATTGCATAAGTTCTAGATTTATTTTTTTCAGAATTACTTTGCTCCTCTGCTACTACTTTCCCCTGTTTGTATGGTGTATTCCTACACTACCACCTTGCCTTGGGTCCTACAAACTCAGGACTACAACACACACACACACACACACACACACACACACACACACACACACACATTTTTAAAGAAGGCTTGAGCATAACATTTTCCCCTCCCATCCAACCTACTTTGAGAATTCTATTGGTGTGTTAAGTTGAAAGTAGCCATGCGATGCACAGTGCCCCTCCCCCACCTCTCCCCATGAGACCACATGCTTAGCTAGGTTCTCTGTTCCTTTGTGGCTCTCTAAAACAAGCTGGAGTTTTCTATCCTTTATGTTTTGCAGGAATCAGCAAATGCCTGCAGGGAAGAGAGCAAGTTTATCAGCTTTCTAGGCAACAGTTACCCCTCTCATGGTAGAAAGCTATTTCTTATGTTACTTTAGCAGCTCTGTACTGTGTTTAAAAAGGTGGTCTTTTTTAGTTCACACAGGTTTTTCCAGTTGCTCCGGGCATGGGCACTTATTTCTAACAAATTGTTTCATCCTAACTAGAAATGGAAATTTGCATTTGTAGCCACTACCATTGTTCAGATGCCTATATGGGTCCTTTGATGCTCAGTTCTTTCTAGGGCAAAAAGCAGAATAACAATAGTACTTCAGATTTGGTTGATCAGAACTATTCAATGTAATAAACATTACACAGCTCATCTTTCTCTTTAAATTTATGTAATCTTTTATCAATTGTATACTGCTAATTGTATTAAGAGAGTTATATTTTCTGTATTGAATAGTGGATGTTTTCTTTTTTTAAAGGCTATCTTGTTATGTAATCTAGAGTTGTCCTGGAGTTTATCCCAGACTGGCCTCACTCACAGTCCCTCTGCCAGAGCCTTCTGAGTGCTGAGATTGCAGGGATGTGTTCTACCCCTGGGCAAACACTGCACATTTCAAAAAAATGTTTGGGTAGAAGCTGGTGTTGTCTTCAGATTAAGACAAATATATGCTAAATTGTTATTAGCATTTCATAATATAATTATTTTTAATTACAGAAAAAGTAATAAACATACTTTGATTTTATTATCCACTCGTATCAGCTAAACATATTTGTTTTTTTGTTTTTTGTTTTTTTTTTTTTGTTACAGGGCATCACTGTTTAGCCCAGGCTGGTCTGAAATTCTAGATTTCCCTGCCTCTATCTTTCTAGTGTTGGGATTCCACAAGTGTGCTGCCATGCCACCTACATGTTCCTTCTTGGTTTGACATAAGTAACAAAATAACTTTTCTCAATGTAGGAAAAAGTTATTCCATATTTATTACGACTGAGGCAAATTAAGGATGAAACTCTTCAGGCCGCAGTAAGAGAAATTTTGGCCTTAATTGGTTATGTGGATCCAGTGAAAGGCAGAGGAATCCGAATTCTCACAATTGATGGTGGAGGAACAAGGTAAGGCTGGAAAAATTGGTTTTTAAGACTACAGATGTAATTCAGCTTTAGAGATTTTCAAGAAAGTGGTTTAAAATAGTTATAAAATTAACTTTTAAAAGTAAAACGTATAGTCACTTTGTGAATATAAAAGCTATATTGTGACGTATATTTGGATCACTAGTTATTTTGACTTAATCATTTTTTTATATTACAGATTTGGTCTTCAGGAGCTTACCAACCATTCTCTGAAAAAATTAACATAGATTTTTTTTTTTTAAACTTCATTTTGTTGTGGCTAGCTTTTTTATATAGGCAGTTAGTCAGTTAGTCACATAGTAAGGTGATAATTAGAAGAAGAGTCTAGACTATCAACTTGTTGCTTTTCCCTGTTTTCCCTTGATGCCACTTTTGGTACAATACAAAAAATAAAATAAATACATTCTTTGTTCAAGAGACAATTTCACTATCAGTCTTAATTCTTGCTACCTATAATCATCTGTGCTTATTCTTTTATAGTTTACTCTGTCATAGTTTAGCTATTTTCTGGCCTTGTCTTTTAAATCTTTTCCCTAGAATTTTCTATTCTAGGTTCTTGTTTCCTTTGACTTTTTTCCCTTACCAATGATTTTACTCTCCTGTGTACTTATACACTGCTCTGTGTTCAAGCAGTGCCCCTTTTGTTATGTTTCTTAATTCCACCTGTCAGCCAAGTCTTCACACTTTGACTTGAATATAAAGTGAAGCAGTAGGTGAGAGAAGGAAGCTCTTTTAGAATCCAGGCTTAACATAGCTAATTATTTATCTTAGAAGTTGGGCACGGCACTTCTGAAATAGGAAGAAAAGATGTATAAGATAATTTTGAAGAAAATGAGACTAGATATAGTAAAAATTGGCTAAGATCAGATTATGTATAAACCTGTGAATGCTGAATGGAACAAAGACAGAGATAAATTGATATTGGAAAAGAGGTCTGTTTTGAGCATGTTGAATATAAGGTTACATATATGTGTAAAGAGATGCTCAATTGTTAAAGACCCAACTAAAGAGAGACAAGTCATAAGAGGTTGTGGTAGATATTTTGTTTTTAGGGCTGTTCAGGCTGGCCTGCAGCTGGTGATTCTTTTCACTCAGCCTCCCAGGACCTAAAATTACATGTGTATCACCACACCCTGCTGGCATGGTGGCTGTTAATGGAAAAGTTAAATAATCGACTAAGGTGCTCTTTCTTCATGTGTTAATATACAATAGTAACGAATTGGAGAGAACTGTTAAACTTCAATGAATCGGTCCCAAGGCTAAGAAGTGAAAAGGCAGGAAGAGTCCCCTTTCTTATTAAGTTCAGGCGAGTAGGGCGGGTAGTTCATTCATTGAGTCAGCTGATTGAATGCCTTCCATGTGATAGAAACTCATTTAGATATTGCAAACATTGAGTAACAAAACAGAAAACCTTTGTCTAGATAATAATTGCATTCTACAGGAGAAAAGAGACAAGTAGGAAAACCAAAAATGTGCTGCTAGGTCCTCATGAGTGCTGTGAAGGAAAACAAAGCAAAGTGAAGGCAGGTGTAGAATATGGTGATGCTCTCATAAACTTATAATGATTAGCTTCATTTAAAAGAATTAATATTTTTATGTCTGAAAGAATTGTACTAGTCTTCAACATTTCTGTTTAAAGTGAGAACTGTAGTATTTTGGAAAAGACATTAGTTATTAGTATAGTGGGAGTACAAACTGGTAGAGTCATTGTAGAAATCAGTTTGAAGATAACAAAAAAAAACTAGAAACCAATCTGCCACATGACCTAGCTGTAGCACTTCTGGTCACCCCAAAGCCTCTGGATCCTACAAGAGACACTTGTTCATCCATGTTCATTGCTACTGTGTTCACAATAGCTAAGAAATGGAACAACCTAGATCTATACTAACTGATGAATAGATAGTGAAAATATCAGACATATACAAATAGAATTTTATTCAGCTGCAAAGAAAACTGAACTTATGAAATTTGCTTATAAATGTATGAAACTGGAAAAAAATACAGACTCAGAAAGACAAGTGTCTTATGTTCTCTCATATGTGGATTTTAGATTTGTGTTAACATGAATTGCTTATAGAAATCAGGAAACTGGAAAAGTACCACTTGGGCAGGGGGAAGGAAGACCTTAAGGGAAGATAGTAAAACACAGGTGGCAGGTGAAGTGAGGTAATGGCAGACCCAATGGAATAAGGGTCTTGAACAATGAAACGAAGGGTCAAATGGGAGGATGGGCGAAATAAAGAAGACAAAAGCAATAGCTAGGACCAGGAGATCTTGCATAAGCTGATGGCTTAGGCCAAGCAAGGTTATTAAGAAGTACAGCATCCAGTACACTATTAGCAGGGGAAATGGCAAGGTTAGCAGAGAGCTAAATCAGACAGTATTGGCAAAGAGAACACAGGATACCCCTAACACTGTTGCCTAACGACTGATTACTACAACCTACCGGGAAAAGTCCAGTCCTCAAAAATGGAAACCTTGACTACTCCTAGGCACCAGCTCCCACCTAAGTTTAGTGCTAGATGAGGAATAAATCCTTTCAAGTTGTTGGTCAGGGGTTTCCAGACAATGCCTTCAAACAATACAGGCTAGTGCATCTTCCTTGGTTACTCTCTAGAAATTGATGTTAGACCTGTGTTGAAGACACTACACATTTTGGTCACAGATGTGGACAAATCAAAGTCTATACTAACTTGAAGTTTCTTCCCTGCTGGCTAGAGTTTTTTAGAGCCAGAAGGTGCTGTACAGGCTGCTGGGGAGAATAGCCATGTTCTTACTCAGAGATGAACCCTGTTAGCTACAATAGAAACTCGCCTGGCAAGATATACACACTGGTGCACTGGTAACGTGAATATTATGTCAGTAGCCAGCAGCTTTCTTACTGGGTTTAAGGTTTTTTACACCGGAGGTAACTCATACTTGGACTGTAAACCTGGCTAAGAACCCAGTGACTAAGAAGGTCATAGGCCCCAGGGGAGATCTGCTATTATTATTGTCCTAAATGGACATAGCTCCAAACTGTGTTCTAAATATTTATGATTCATAGATTACAGCTTTCAGCTCATGACATCCATGCATGTAAAGACAGCACTAATTAGACAGACAGTGGCGTGTATGTGTGTGTGTGTAATAGGAAGGTGTGTATGTGTGTGGGGGTTCCAGAAGAGGTTGGAGGAAAGAGAAGGGAGGATGATCAAAATTCAGTGTATACTTGTATGGAATTATAAAAATTGGTAAAAAAAAAAAAAAAAGCCATTTGTCTAAGTTTTTAACTTACGAGCATTTTTTGAGTCAGAGAGGAAATTAGAGTAGGACATTCTGGAAAATCTAGGAAGTGTGCTTGGATGAAGATAGGGTCATATAAGCAATCCTCCACTGGAGGTGTCTGGAGATAATTAGGACTGTTATCCTACATGCAGAGGAAAGTTCCTCACAACACGGCTATCTGACCCAGAGATTTCCTCATTCTGCATCTGAGGAACTTGGGTTTAGGAAACTAGGAGAAACTAGCCAGAAAGGGAGGTTTATCCTGAAGCACTTGTGGTGCAAGTGATTGTAAAAGTGCCCACCTACCACCTGTCTGATTTGTTTTGTCTCTTGAAACAGGTTCTCAGTGTACAACCCAGGGAGACTTGCTACTATCAGTGCAGCTGTTCCACATCTCACAGTCCTCCCGTCTCAGCCTCCTGGGGCTGAGGTTACAAGCGTATGACCTCACACCTGGCCTGAGAATATGTCTTTTATTATGCATCTGTAAAAATCCCCAGTTGTATAGTGTTAGGCATACACTAGCAACCTAACAATTCTCTATATATTATTAATTATGAATTCATTTATAAGTACTGTTTTATTGTTGATTTCTTTATTTGAATAAAGTCACTCCTTTCCCCACATATGTACATACTTAGAAAAATTTGGTAAGGAAAGAGAAAAGACAATCCATAAATCAAAACTTCAATATTATTTTAATATTTTATTTTCTTCAAGTGTTTTTCTTGTGGATATATACATTCATGGTTAATTCCTTTGCAAAAAACAATGGATGTCACATTGTTAAATCTGTTTTATATAACATCAGTTTTAATTCTTCATGTCTTACCTGGAATTATAACAGCTCTTGTATAAGCCATTGTCTGACAGTTCCTGAAATCCACATTTCTTATCTCAGCTTAAAAAAAAAGTCAGGCTAGAGAAGAAGAGTCAGGGGAATCTCTGTGAGTTCAAGGTCACTAAAGACTGTATAATGAGACTGAAAGAAAGGAAGGAGACAAAAACCCAAATAAACCAGAAGTCAAACACTTTGGGTCTTCTATAATCTTTAGATAATGACCTCTGTTAGCCCCATCAAGGTACAATTTGAAGCTCTTCCATTGTTTGTAGTACTGATCTACCCCTCATCATGTATTAGGAATTAAACTTGTCATTTTTTTTTGTTAGAATTGTCAGCATAGTACATTCTAAGTAAGCTGAAACACCCTAGATTGCTTTTACAGTCCTCATTCTCTCATGAAGCTGTTTACTACCTTTAGTAAAGATCCAAAAACGAACAGTTTCAGTAGTATTAACTAATAGACTCTTTTTTTTACTAATAGACTCTTAATGTAAAAGATGGTTCTAAGTTTATTGTTTCAAAAAATAAATAAATGAAAGGTTCTTTGAAAATCTTGACTAGTAAAACATAAATACAAATACATAGAATTATAGGTGAACAACTGTATTAATCAAAGAAGAGAACAATGTGTAGTATCCCAGAACCACTGAAGATGGTTTTAAAGGTGTTGTACAGGATTGAGGGTTTTTTTTTTTTATTAAAAGCTTTATTTATTATTTATACAGTACTCTGCTTGCATGTGTGCCTTCATGCCGGAAGAGGGCAAAACTATAGATGGTAGTGAGCCACCATGTGGTTGCTGGGAATTGAACTCAGGACCTTTGGAAGAGCAACCAGTGCTCTTAACCTCTGAGCCATCTCTGCAGTCCCTAGAATTGAGGTTTTTAAAATATATCCAATATTAGTATATCTTTATATTACTTAAAAACAATGCAACAGATGTGTAGAGATGCTGTCATTACACAGGCTTTGTATTTTGAAGTGATCTAAAATTTGGCTATATGATTTTTATTGATGCTGATTTGAGTTAATTTTTCATGGTAGCATATAAGCTGTAAAAGCAGTTTGATAGAATTGTTTTATTCTATAACTTGAAATTCTCTTGGAACAGAAATTATCAGTTTGTTTTCTCTTTCACAGAGGTGTGGTTGCTCTTCAGACTCTGCGGAAGTTGGTTGAACTTACTCAGAAACCAATTCATCAGCTCTTCGATTACATCTGCGGTGTAAGCACAGGTAATTACCATCATGGGTGTGTTTCAGCAGTGGTCACATTGAGAGCATGAAGCATAGGCTTGATCATGGATCTCTGAAATGATGGGCAGTATTTCACGACTTTAATCCTGAATAATCCTTTATGAAATGAACTTTTAAAACTATTGTTTAAATATGTAACTCTCTAAGTTTGGGAATTTAAAAACGACTTATTTTTTTATATTTTCAACAAGTTGCATTGACAAGGAATAATTACTAATTACTGTTTTTTGCATAGTCACTTGTAAGGAGCTGATGGTAGAAGGAAGAAGTGGTAGATAGATGGCACTTGAGCTTATAGGAAATAAAGTTATAAAAACTATGTTTGTAAGGAATATTGAGTAATTTGTTTTCTGTAATGTTTTAATGGTAGTTTGAAACTAGAACTTAAAGTGACAAATATGTTTTTGGTTTTAAAAGCTACTTTTAAATATTAATAGTTGGTATATGATGAAATTGAAGTTTTATGTTTATATAAAAGATTTATCAAATTAATTATTGTACTGTTTGACTTAGTTTCTCAGTTTCGTGCTCTATCTATGCCTTATTTTTCTCAATTACAGTAACTCTAAAGATCACTACAAACATGGCCAGAGATTTCTCTACACAATTAGTATTAAGTATGGCATATTCCCAGGGTGGATGCCAGTTGCTACCCAGTTGCAGAGACTAAATGACGAGAAACTCTGCAAGGGTGATTGTGAATATTGGAGTAAGGAACCACGGGGTTTTAGGTGTTAGTGAACATGGAGAAAGATGGCTAGAAGGAAGATAGGAACATTTCTTTGCAGAGGTCTCTCAGTATGTTAAAAATGTTTTTTCTTGTAGATTTCTTAGCTGTGTAGTGGTGCATGCCTGTAATTCCAGCACTAAGAAGGCAGAGGCAGTCAGATTTTTGTGAGTTCAAGGCCATCCTGCTCTACAGAGCAAGTCTAGGACAGCCAGGGCTACCAGAGAAACCCTGTCTTGGGGATGAGGAGGAAAAGCAGTTCCAAGTTCAGTTCAGATTCACAAAATAGGAAAATGGGACCTACATCCAGATAGATGAAGAGCTGTGAAGTTCCTATAAAAAACATGCAGCAGCCAAGCATGGTGGCACATGTCTGTAACCTCAGTACTCTGGAGGCTTAGGCAGGAAGATCATGAGTTCTGGGCCAGCCTAGGCTCCATAGATTTCATTTAATATTTGAGAATGTATTGTGACTCTTAAACTAGGAAAATAAAGTATATATCCAAAGGTGATTTGACTCTGAACTTTTCTCAAAGAGATATTTGCTGGGATTAAAGGCCTGGCCCCAACCTCACATCTTGCTTTGGCTCATTGTTGGGTGACTGCTACAGTAGAGCCCCTCAAACCAGTGAGCGGTCATAATACTGTGGAACATGCAGGCTTCTGTGTCTGCAATATTTCTTCTCACTTCACTTTTTAACTTGTAAGTGCTTCATACTTTGTTTTCACTTTTCCATTCTGTTTATTCTTACAGTGGTTTAACTTATGATTTTTATGAAGTTAATAAATACATACTTAGTTTAAGGGTAATGTCCTTACTGGTTTAATAAAATTAATTCATTTTAAGATATCTGTTTATCTTTTTTGTTTTGTTTTGTTTTTTGAGACAGGGTTTCTTTGTGTAACCTTGGCTGTACTGGACTCTTTGTAGACCAGGCTGGCCTCAAACTCACAGTGGTCTGCCTGCCTCTGTTTCCTGAGTGCTGGGATTAAAGGTGTGCGCCACTATATCTGGCTATATCTGTTTATCTTTATAGCAGTTCTTTAAAAAAAAAAGTTACTTTTCTAGCACATGGGAGGCAGAGACAGGATGATCTCTGTGAGTCTGAGGAGGCTAGCCTAGAATACATAGCAAACTCCAGGACTGACAGGGCTACATAGAGAGATGCCTCTCTCTAAAAAGAAAAAGGCATTTAACTTTATAAACAAGCTATTTGTTATGTTTATTAGGAATATTCTCCAAATTACAAACATTTTTATATAGTTTGAGCCATAACATTGCATTTTTACTTTATCTGATACCTGATCTTTTACTAGAATGATAACAGTTAGAATAAAAACATTTTGGGGCTGAAGAAATGGCTTAGAGATTAAGAAAATACTGTCTGAATTTCTACAGGACCAGGGTTCGGTTCACAGCCCTCTCAAGATCCAGTGCCCTTTTCTGAACTTCCTGGGTGTGCAGACATAACTGCATTAAGAATACTCATACATATAAATTAAAAAGTTTAAAAACTTAAAAAAAAAAACATTTAAACTACATTGTTGTTTATTTCTTTACAGGTTAAGTGGTTAAGCAGGTCTTTGCCTGTCTTGCTGACTCCTCATACCCCAAAACTCCATTTTCCTCTTTAGTTCGGAGTTAGGCAAAGTAGAACCACTAGGTGGCAGTGTGTCCCACCAATTACAACTGGTACGTGAAATCAGCTGTTTAAAAGGACATCCTAGAATATTTAATTTCTTTCATTATATTGATTCTAGGACCAAACTGAAGGAGAAGTGCTTAATGAGTTGATGAATTGTCAGATACACTGTATTCTTTTAGTAAAATATGATTTTACTTGCCATGACATCTTATGTAATCTAATTTAGTATAGAACAACATTTTAACACTTTGATATATTTTAAAATTACTGTCATTGTCATCTTGAAGCCACTGACATCTGTCATTGTCACCTTTTGGGACGTAGAAAAGCTTTTTACATGTATTATTCAAGTATAAGGGACTTATAAGCTATAGTTATTATTTATACCCATTTCACAGATGGAAAACTTAGGACTCTGAGAAGAGATTTCTCCCAAGTATAATTAGAAAGCATCAGAGCTAGAATTTCAGCAGGTTGGTTGGCTCAGAGCCATGTGTAGTTATAAAAGCAGTCCATCATTGATGATAAACACTAAGAATGTTCTTTCCAGGGGCCATATTAGCTTTTATGCTGGGATTGTTTCACATGCCACTGGATGAATGTGAGGAACTCTATCGAAAGTTGGGCTCAGATGTATTCTCACAGAACGTCATTGTCGGGACTGTCAAAATGAGTTGGAGCCATGCGTTTTATGATAGTCAAACGTGGGAAAAGATTCTTAAGTGAGTTTCATTTTTAAAATATTTTGGTTATATAGTTGTTTATGCATATTAAAGTTTGAGAACTACAGGAAATACAAATAATGATATTCCCACTAATTGGAAATAACTATTACTGTTTTGATGAGTCATGTTCTAGTCACAGATTCTTGAGTTTGTGTATGTAAGATTTGCTTGTAGAAATTATAATTGCCCTTTTTTGGTATGTGTAAGAGTGTTTGTGTTCATATGTTCATCTCTATGTGTGTTCAAAATGTGTGGCCTCCATGCACATCTGTGCACATGTAAGTGGAAGCCAGAGGTAGATGTTAGCTATTGTCCTCGATCACGCACCACTTTATTATTTATCTGTTGTGTATGTTATGCATAGGCATGCATATACTATGGCAAATGGGTGAAGTCTAGAGGACAACTTGGTGGAGTCAGTTCTCTTTTTCCACCTTTTTATGGAGTCTAGTGATTGAAGTTGAGGCTTGCCAGACTTGTGAAGCAAGTGCCTTTACCCACTGAGCCATCTTTCCAGCCCTATTTTCTTTGGAGACAAGGTCTTTCACTAAACCTGAAGGTCACCAATTTGGCTAGACTGACAGGTTAGCAAGCCCCAGGAGTGCACCTGCCGCCACCTCCCCAATGATAGAATTACAGGGCCACACAACCATACCTGGCCTTTACAGTTTGGGAACTTAGACTCATGCTTGTGGGCAGGCATTTTACAGATGGAGTCCTCTCCTTAGCCCTTGGTGATTACCTTTTTAAAAAAGATAAGGCTATTGTCCATAGGTTATATTTGTGTAGTATTGTTTCTCTTTGATGTGTATGTAAGATTTTGATGTCTCTTTGATGTCTTACAGTTATTATTCCAAAACAGCCAGTAATATTAAAATTTCTTTCCAGATGCAATAAAATCAAAACTAGAAGTGAAAAGTAGAAATTTAAATCACCCCAAACTTGCTATTGAAAGCTGTGGAACTTGTAATGTATTTAGTTTTTTCTTGCTTAGATTTGTGTGTGGAGTGTTGGTGAATGTTTGTATATGGGGTGTGCGTATGTGGGTTCCTACATCCACATGTGCAAGTGCAGGTAGAAGTCGGAGGTCAGTCTCCAGTGTCATTCCTCTGGCACCTTCCGCCCTTTGCTTGAGACAGAATCTTCTCCTTAGGTTGGAGCTTGGCCAAGTAGTCTAGGTTGGTTAGCCCTGAAGCTCCAGGGATCTATCTGTCTCTTCCTCTTTTATATTACCATTTCTGGAATTACAAGCAAATGCCCAGCTTTCTGTGTGAGTTCTGAGGATCCAAACTCAAGTCTCAGACTTCATACAATGAGACATCTCAGGAGCACACTGTTTTCCCCATATATTTTATATAGCTGAAGTTATTTTATACTTGCAAATTTATAACCTTTTCCTTGTTTTCAATTTTATTAAAACTAGTAACACCTTTGAAAGACTATACTATATTCCAATATGGTGGTATCATATTTTCTTAATCATTTCTACTTAGAATATTTATGAACACATTCAAAATTTATATTTTTCTTTCTTTTGTGATTAGGATCAGCTATGGTAAACTATTGCCAGTGTTTCAGGATGTGTCAGTCTCGTTAATTTATAGGAAACACTCATTTGGTCAAATGCTGTTTTATTTTTTTAATAATGAAACATTAAAAAAAACAATGAAAGTAACCTGTAATCTCACTAAGAAAAGTAACATTTAATATTCCCTTTTAGAACATATAGCCAAACAATTGTTTGCTTGTGTGCATGTGTGTATTCCTCCTCCCAACAACTGGGATGATAATGCACATGTCCTGCACTTCCTCTCAGCATCTGTCACAGGTCGTTAAGATATTTTGAAAGCATTTTTAATGGTTGCTCATTATCCCATCTTATATTATTTTTAACATATTTTCTACAAGAAAAGGACATGTAAGATGTCTTTTTTTGTAGTTTACAAATGGGCATGGACATCTCATATATTAACTTAAGTCTGCTGATATCTTTAAAAGAACATCCTAGACATAAAACTCTTATGTTAGCAATGTTATACATGCTTCAAAAGTCTTGAGAAAAAAAGAGCACGTGAATTTAGGAAGGGATCATGGTGTTGGGGAGAGGGGAGGAATTGGAGGGCAGGGAATCGGGATAGATTTGATCCAAACACATTAACACATGTATGAAATTATAAAAAAATAAGTCTTGAGATATATGTATGTGTACAACTGAATTGCTTTTAAAAATAGGATTCTGGTTTGCTCATCTGCCAGCATCATTTTTTTTTTCTACTTTACAAAGTATTTTAAAATACCAAATAAATTTTTTATTTAAGAGGTTTTTTTCTTCTTTTTTTTTTTTTTTTTTTTTTTTTTTTTAGTGATCATGAAACTTCTTTATATTTTTATTACATTCTTTTTGTGAATTTTATGGATATGATCTTTTGCTCATTTACCTGTCAGGGCAGTGCTCATTATATTTTGACTATATTAAACGAATATTGAAAAATGTGTTCAATTGTTTTTTGCATTTATTTATTGTGTATATATGTCTTTGTTTGGATATTTGTCCCACTCTGTTCTCTCTACCTCGTTGGGTTCCTGCAATTGAGTTGGGTTCCTCAGATCATGAGGCTTGTCAGCAAGCATGCTTATCTGCTGAGCCATCTGTCTGATGAGGCCAGAATACTTTTTTTAAAGAACATGCTTTATTTATTCCTATTTTCTCTTTAACGTAATTTTTAAAAGAGGGAATGTGTCCTAGTTTGCTGTCTATTGCTGTGATAAAGCACAGTGAACAAAAGCATCTTAAGAAGGAAAGGGTTGATTTGGCCGACACATCCCAGTCACAAAGCTGCAGGCAAGTGTATGGTCCTTGATTGTTAAGAGATAAAGTAGTTTTAATATAACTCATGTATTCTTGTTTAATAAAGGGATAGAATGGGATCAACACTAATGATTGAAACAGCACGAGATCCAGCATGTCCCAAGGTGAGTCTGAGGTCTTAGGTAGAGCGTCGCAGAGTCTGAAGAAAACATATATTGTGTTACAATAAGAAGCATTCTTGGGAATTTCTTGTAATAGATGTTAGTGATTCCTTATCTATTAGGTTATTCTATTAAAATACAGGATGTAATCATTAGATTGTTTCTGAATGTAGTAAAAGTACAATAAAAGATTAAAAAAATGAATTGGGACTGAAAATATGGAATATTGTAGCATAATTATTTTAACAAAATTTAGTGTTTTAAGGAAAATTATTTTCTACCTTAGATTCTTAAACAGAAGTTTTATGTAATACATAAAATTAACATGATTTATTAATGCACAAATAGAATCCCAGTTTTTAAACCTTGAGTTATTTAAGTATATCTCTATGTAGTTCTGCATTCATTTGTTTGAAACCCCACTATCTGAAATTGCTTTAGCTTGGTTTTAACACTAGTTGTTTGAGGATTATAATTGATGTGCCTGGGAATCCACATGGCCTGTATTTATTCTTGAATGGCACTGTAAGGTTGCAAAATCAAGATGCCACTCTGTCTTCTGCTCTTTAACTTCATCACTGTCATACCTTCATTTTTGTGAATGCTTGTGTCTTTGTGGTACCACTGAATTTTTTGCAGAATAATGCTGTGGCTTTACTAAAATCACAATGCTTTCAAAGTGTATGGAAACAGTGACTCATTTGTAAATGTACTGTATTTGTTAATCTTTACTGTTTTTTTTATTAATGATTACATTATATTAGTTAGTACATTAGAGTAATAAAGTAAGCTAGACACATGGAATTACAGGGTTATGAATTATTTCACATATTTCAGTAATCACATTAAGTAAATAATCTCACAAATGAAATAGTTTCCTGAAATGGATGCTGTGGATCACACTAGCAGTTCTCTGAAAGCATACATTTCAAAGACTGCAAGGAAGGCCACTTTGTGAGAACTCATTGTAAAGGCTAGTAAGTAGGAGCATTCCTGGCAAAAGGACAAAGAGAGTGGTCTATGCAGAGCTCTAAGAGAATTCCAGGAACTGCAAGCTTTCCTGAAGACTAGGGCCCAAGGATCTGAGGGCAGCATGTGGGATGAGTGGAACAGTAGGCAGATTAGATCACACACTGTCCTTGAAGGTCATGGCAAAGATATGACTTCATTCCTTGGGAGAGGACCCTCGGATGTGCTCTTGTTTGTTCTTCTGGATCACCAGGCCTCTGTTTTTGTTTGACTGCTTGCTTCCAAAATGTGGAAATGGTCAACTTTGGGTAAAGGAATAGATGTGAATATATGGGGAAATGAGCCAGGTACAAAGATTCTTTGTAGAGCAGGCAGCTACTGATAAGATTCTTAATCCTCTTTTCTTTGTATCCCAGTTATAGAAAGACCCTCTGGATTTTAATGGATGTCCAGGTGCTACCCGTAGATTCCTCAAGTCATGAATTACTTACAAAAATTTAGGATAGGACTTTTGTTTATTAAATGACAAAGCAAACAGAACCTTGGCAGGGCTTAGCACAGGACAGAAAAACTTAGGCCTGTGATTTGAAAGCTTTGGGAATTTGTGCAGGGCTATGCTGTGGCTTTACTAAATTCATAGTGTTTTCTTCATTTTTCTTTTATTGATAATAGAGGCTTTTCTCATACAATATATCCTGATTACAATTTTTCCTCCCTCTATTCCCATTTACTTCCTACCTTCCCTCCCCTTCGGATCCATTTCCTTTCTGTCTCTCATTAGAAACAAAAAACAAAAACAAACAAACAAACAAAAAAAACAAAACAGGCTTCTAAGAGATAACAACCAGACATGACAAAATAAAATATAAGAAGATAAACTCCATCACATCGAAGCTGGACAAGGCACCCCAACAGAAAGTACCCCATGAGAATCAAAGGACCACTCACTCACAGACTGAGGAGTCTCATAGAAATGCTAAATTGAAAGTTATAATGTATATAGAGGACCTGGTGCAGGTCTTTGCAGGCCCTGTGCTTGCTGTGAGTTTACATGAGCCTTGCTTAGTTGACTCAGAGTCTTGTTCTTCTAGTGTTCTCTATCCCTTCTGGCCCGTGCATTTTTTTTCCACCTCTGTTTATTGCTCTAGTTGGTGATGGGATCTGGGAGAATGAAGCCAATAAATGATGCAGACTAAGTTTCATAGCCAGCCTTGTTCAGAGCATCAGACAGTTTATACCCTGAGGGTTAAAGAAAGATCATCTGAGTAAAGTTCTCATGGGCTCAAGCTGTATATAATCACAAGGTGGCAAAAACATGTTTTTCTGTACACACATTAAACAAGTAATAACCAGTTATAATGAATAAACTGAAGTAAACTACCACAGCCATGACACCTGGGAGGCCATGATACCTGGGAGGGGCTACATTCCAAGAACAATCCATGTTATGGAGGAATAGAGGTTACAAGACTTTTGTTTACTTGATGTTTTCTCACAAGGCCTCAGAATCCGCATTCAGCTTCATTCAGGTGATCTTCCTCCAACATTCTTTCTCTTCTGAGAGGTTCCCTGAGCTCTAAGGTGAGGGATTTGATGGAGATATTACATTTAGAGCTGTGTGTTCCAAGGATTCTTCACATAATTTCTGCCTATGGGTCTCTGCATCTGTTCATGTCTATTCCAGGAGGAAACTTCTTTGATTATGACTGAATAAGGCAATAATCTATGAGTATAACAGAATATCATTAGGACTCATTTTTTTCTTTTAGACCAGAAGGGCTTGTTTGGTTTTACCCTAAGTCTTTGGGCTATCTAGTCTCTGGTTCCTGGTCACGCAAGCAGTGTTGGATATGGGTTGTCTTGTGGAGTGGCCTTAAGTCAAACAAGATATTGTTTGGTTGCTCCCACAAGTTCTGTGTCACCACTGCCCTTGCGTATCTTGCAGGGAGGACGTTTCTTTTGGGAGCCTGTAGAATACTTTCCTGCACCAAAGATAAACATGGGGTAAAAGTCAAGCACCAGCTTGACTGCTCCATGTTCAATGAGTTGTGCAGGTGTTGTCCTCTGCCGTGTCCACTGTCAGTTTGTGGAGAGCAGCCCAGCCCACTGTCTAAGAAACAGCCTTGGTTTGTTTGGTGATTTCCATGGGACCCCCTTGGCCAGCAACTCAATTGAATTCAACCCATTCTTTGTACTGTAAGTCAGTTGGGACTCCCTTATTATGAGGAGACTTCTTAGGATTGCCTTCATAGATTTTGGAAAGTTTCTACTGTACTGGGTTTCCATATCATTCCTTAACTATCCCTCAATTCCATCTGTTTCTCCTTCCATTTCCTCCCTCAGCTCTGTCTCCCCTCCCCATTCCATTTGATCCTCCCATTCCAACTCCCACCTGCACCAGTAAAATTTGTTCTATTTCCCCTACTAGAAAGACCCATTCATCCCCCTTTGTCCCTTCCCTTATACTTAATCTTTTTGGGACTACGGATTATGGGTTGGTTATCATTTATTAATGACATTCACATATAAGTGAATACATACTATATTTACCTTTTTGAGTCTGGGTTACCTTTCTCCAAGTTCCATCCATTTGTCTGCAAATTTCATGATGTCATTTTTTTAACAACTGAGTAATAATATTCCTTTGTGTAAATGTACCACATCTCATTTATTCATTCTTCTGTGGAGGAATATTAGGTTGTTTCTAGTTTCTGGATGTTAGGAATAGAGCATCAGTGAACGTGGTTGAGCAAGTGTCCTTGTGGTAGGATGAAGCATCCTTTGGGTATATGCCCAACATATGGTGTAGCTGGATCTCGAGACAGATCAAATCCCAAACTGCCATATTGATTTTTTTATAGTGGCTATGCTAGTTTGCACTCCTACCAGCAATGGAGTAGTGTTCCTCTTAATCTATATCCTTGAAAGCGTAAATTGTCACTTGTGTTATTTATCTTAATCATTCTGACAAGTGTAAGATGGAATCTCAAAGTAGTTTTGTAAAATCATTTTCAAAGCACATGAAAATTTTCTGTAAATGACATTGAAATACTACATTTGTTGATCTCTAAGTATTTATTAATTATTGACACTATTGTATAAATTATTACTTCAGAAATGTGTGCCTTTCTGAGTCTTTTTTAAAAATCGTGTATTCATAGTATCTTTTATTATTGTTTTCATCTAATATATCTCAGTTGTCTCATAACTTACACCTTTTTAACCTCTTTTCTCTCATAACAAACATGTAGTTTTCTCTTAGTATTTTGTGTTACACATTGATGATGTTGGTCATATATATATATATATATCTGTATATATATATGTACATATAAATAGTATTTAGCTAGTTCACATCTGTAACTGTAGCACTCAGGAGGTTTAGGCAGGAGAATTGCACAAGTTTGAGGCCAACATAGGTTATATGGTGAGTTTTAAGCCAAACAGGGCTACAGAATGAGGGTCCTTGCCTTAGAAAGTGATAATAATAAATGATAATAAATACCATTTTGTTTCTAAAAATTCTGGATTTTGTGGCTAATAGTCACACTGTTTACTTTTTAACTCTGTAGGTAGCTGCTGTAAGTACCATAGTAAACAGAGGATTAACACCCAAAGCTTTTGTGTTCAGAAACTATGGTCATTTTCCTGGCATCAATTCTCACTATTTAGGAGGCTGTCAGTATAAAATGTGGCAGGCCATTAGAGCCTCATCAGCTGCTCCAGGCTATTTTGCGGAATATGCACTGGGAAATGATCTTCATCAAGTAAGTAGATTTGTGTGGCTGTCTTTAAAACTCGTGAGTGTTGGGTCAACACTCAAGCAAGGAAGGTTATGTGGAAGGTTTGGAGGGAGGAAAGGGAAGGAGGAAATGAACTTCACAAAGATCAACAAAGGGAATTTCTTCGTGTTTTCACCTAAGTCAAAAGTTCTGTAATTCAAGAAACTTAGTTTTTTTTTTTTTTTAATTTATATACTTTCTAATGAGAGTATGGCTTAGGAAAACTTAAGACCTGGAGGGGACAGGAGCTCTATGAGGGGAGCAACAGAACCAAAAAAATCTGGGCCCAGGGGTCTTTGCGGAGTTCATTACTCCAGCCAAGGACCATTCATAGGGATAACCTAGAACCCCTGCACAGATGTAGCCCCTGGCAGTTCTTTTTTTTTTTTTTTTTTTTTTTTTTTGTCTTTCTTTAATTTTTTTTTATTATTTTTATTATTAGTTACATTTTATTAACTCTGTATCCCAGCTGTATCCCTCTACCTCATTCCCTCCCAATCCCATTTTCCCTCCCTCTTTTTATTTATTATTTATTACAATTTATTCACTTTGATTCCCGGCTGCAACCCCCTCCCTCATCTCCTCCCAGTCCCACCCTCCCTCCCTCTTCTTCTCCTGTGCCACTCCCCTAGTCTGCTGATTGGGGAGGTCCTTCTCCCCTACTATCTGACCCTAGCCTGTCAGGTCTCATCAGGACTGGCTGTGTTGTTTTCCCCTGGCCTGGCAAGGCTGCACCCCAGGGGGGAAGTAATCAAAGAGCCAGCCACTGAGTCCATGTCAGAGACAGTCCCTGCTCCCCTTACATTGAGACTGAGCTGCCTATGGGCTGCATCTGAACAGGGGATCTAAAATACATATTTTTATAAGGCTAGATTTTTATGTGACTTCCCATTTAAAATTAGTCTTCGTTGAAATAATCATGAATTCTTCTGTAATCATTGACGTATATCTGTACCCTTTATGATAATTAGTTATGAGGAAAAAAAAAGGTGTCATATTACTGGCAAGAACCACAGAGAGCATTCAAAGCCCATGCACAGATCTTCTGTATAATTTATTTGTTGTCTATATAAACTTGAAAACGTCTTCATAGAGAATTTTAGTTTACATGTATCAGAGTTACAAAATAGTTCAAACTATTTTTTTTTTTTGTATACCTGCCTTTTAGTGTGAGTGCATGTTATAGTATTATCTGAGGAAGTTAGGTCAGTTGTGTGTGCACATGCATGCCTACACATGCAGCTAAAGGATAGTTCTTTATGGACAGGCCATGCATGTGTATATGGTACGTATGAGTAATCTGTATGCATACCGGAGGTTGACATCAAGTGTCTTTGCTCTCTACCTTGTTTGTTGAGACAAAGTCTCTCACTGAACCCAAAGCTTACCAATTGACTGAACTGGCTGGTCAGTAGGCTCCAGGGATCTGCTTTACTAGGTGCTTCGTATCTGAACTCAGGTCCTCTTACTTGAATAGCAGGCACTTTACCCACTAAATCGTCTCCACAGCCCCAAGGATATGCTTCTCAACAGATTGCTTTGAAATAGATGACTGTTGTTGCCCCCACCTCTCTCTTTCTCTCCCACAGACACACATCAAAACCTTGACATAAGCCTCACAACTTATTCCAAGAATATTTAGTAGATTGTAATTTTGACGTAAACCTCGCAGGTTATACCAAAATTATTCAGTGGATAGTAGTTTTAAGTGTAAAAGGTTTAGAAGAAGGAGAAGAGTGTTGTGATCTACGTAGACTTCTAACAGTTAGATCAAAAGAGTTACTGTCCTTACACAAAACACAGGTACACTGGGCGTCATCAAAATTAGAATCTTTTGCTTTGCAGAGGTAGTCTCAGAAACTCAAAAGACACACAGGAAGAAAGTAGAGATCATTGAAATATGATACATCTACAAAGGGATATATGCAGAATCACATAGGAAGCCATATGAGAAAAAGCCTAAGTACTTACCTAAAATATCTTCAGTCTGATGTGTGTCCATAGATTTTAAGCTCAATATACAATAAGGTATGAGATACATTTAAATATTGTGTGATTCATTCTATTATAGTTTGGCCATAATTTTAACTTTTTATAGTACTCTATCATCATACACCACTTTTTGAATTCTTCAAAATTATGTTGATGCTGCCAAATACTTACAGTTATTCTCAACCTTCCTAATGTTGTGACCCTTTAATACATTTCCTCATGTTGTGGTGACCCCCAACCTTAAAATTATATTTTGTTACTCTATAACTGTAATTTTGCTACTGTTATGAATCATAATGTAAATACCTGTTTTCCAGTGGTCTTAGGTGACCCTTGTGAAAATGTCACTTGACTCCCAGAGGGGTCGTGACCCAGAAGTTGAGAACCACTGACTTAGAAATTCAAACTTTCTCCTACTTTTTTTTATAGATGTACTGTAGACGATACCTTAAAGTTACTTTTTTAGATTTCAATTAATTTGATTATATTGAATTTGTGAGAGATTGTTTTGTTTTTAACTATCCTGGTATCTTTGAAAACTGTTTGGTTCAGGGACCAGCAAGATGATTCGGTGGTTAGAGGTATTTGCTACTAAGTCTAATGACCTTGGTTCAAACTCCAGGACCCATGTGACAGTTTTCTTCTGACCTTCATGTCGGTGCACACAGAATTAATAAATAAATAAACATGAAAATGTTTTAGTTTTTTCAGCTCATTTTAGTTTTTTTGAGCAGCATACAAAAAGCAATCCAAAAAGTTAATAAACTTACTCTTTGAGATGGTGGGTTTGCAGTTGTAGCATATGGGGTCTCTTGTTATACATTACTCACTACACTGATAGTTTTTCCCTGTCATAAGTACTGAACTGACTGCTCTTATGGCTTGTGTTTTACAGGACGGTGGTTTGCTTCTGAATAACCCTTCAGCCCTGGCCATGCATGAGTGTAAATGTATCTGGCCAGATGCTCCATTAGAGTGCATAGTATCCCTGGGCACAGGACGGTATGAGAGTGATGTGAGGAATAACACAACATACACAAGCCTGAAGACCAAGCTCTCTAATGTTATCAACAGTGCCACAGATACAGAGGGTTAGTCTTTGTATGCTACCTTCAGCACACAAATTTACAGTATTCTCTCATTTTGGTAAAGTGTGATCCCTGCTAGGAAAGAGTGGTTTAGGTCTGTATTGGGCTTAGGAAGCACATGGGAGCACCTCACCCTTCAGTGATCTTAAAAAGACTACTCTTCTGAAAGTTACTGCTATTTTTGCTTGTTTAGAGTTAGAGAAGTTTGTAAAGCTGACCTGTAATAAAAGCTCAGGTGGAGATTTGCCAGTTAAGAAAAGGAAAAGCAGGAAGAGTTTAAATGTTCATAGAATAACCATGAGACAGTTAGAGAACTTTGAGAATTAGATTCTGACAAATGTTGAAGTCTCCTGGCATTAGAATACATTCTTGTTTCTACTTTTGGTGCCTTTCTAATACAGTCTTCTTAAAAAGACAATGTGGTCCATTTAAAGTCTATTTAAAATATCAGTGTCTTTCCTCTTAAAGCCCTCTAGGCCTTATGTCTATGGAACAAAATCCAAAGCCTTCTTCCACTAAAACTTAATAGACCTTATAAAATTGAACTTCAGAATGTGCCTCTTCCCCCAAGTGTATATAGCCACATTCTTACTGTTCTTCATATTTTCTAAGAATTCATGGGCCTCATGGCCTCTGCGATTGCTGTACTCTCCCAGTAAGTCCTTCTGCTCAGATATATGTGTGGCCTTTGCTTCGTCCAGACTGTGTTTTCTGGAGACCTTTACAGACCACCTCCCCAAGTTCCTCACCATCTTACTGCAGCCACTTATCCAACTGCTTTTCTTCTTCTCTCCGTCTCAATGCCCTTGTCGTCTTCTGACTATATGTATGTGTGTATATATATTTATTGCACCTCTCTCTGTGCCATTAAAATATAAGACAAAGGTGGAAGTATAGCTCAGGGTTAGAGTCACTGCCTGGGATGTGTGTGGCCCTTAGATTCATCCTTCTACCTTAAAATTCAAAATTGTTTATGTTGCTGTTTCCATTTTATTGTTGATTCCAGATCATAACACATATTGAGCCTTTGGCGAGTGTTTGTTGAATTTTGAGATTTGAACCTTCATTTTATTTAGGTCTCTTTATCTTACTGCTTTCCTTTTAGATCCTAAAATGGGTTATTGATTTCTTAAAAAAGCATTAAAGCTGCATGTTTAAGCCATTCTCTGTCAGCATGTTTTTAGTTAATAACTTTGTGCATTTCTTCAGCTCTCAGCTAAGAACTTTTATATTTTAAAAGGTAACCCTCAAAAACATGATAAACTGGACTTTTTAATCTGAAAAGTTTTTGCCAAATTAGTTTTGCTAAATTAATGATATCCTTTTCACTTTGTTAAGTTAAAACTAACAAAAACTATATATGTAAGCTGTGCAACTTGTTCTTTAAATTTAAGTAAATTCTGTGTAATGATTGACACACACAACAAAGAAATTCCATTTCCAGGTGTGATTAACTATGGTTACCATACTGTGTATTTAAACACTAGTATTTATTCAGCTGTAGTAACTGAATGTTTATACCTTTGGCCAATATCTTCCCCATCCCCAAAATCCAGGACAGCTAGCATTCTATACCTTCTTTTCTGTAAACTTGACTAGTTTAGATTCTACATACAAATGTCATACATTATTTGTCTTCATATATCTAGCTTGTTTCAATAAGTACATTATTTTACAAACTCATTCATTATGTTGCAAATGACAGGAATTTTTCCCGCCTTAAGGCTAATATCCTATCACACATAAAATACATATTGGGATGCATGTCTTGACTGTTGTGAATAGTAAACATAGTATGACAAATATCTCTTCAAGATTCTGATGTCATTTTCCTCTGATATGTACCCAGAGTGGGAATTCTAGCTCATATGGTAGTTATATAAGTCTGTGAAGCACCTCTTTTCTTTTTTTTTTTTTTTTTTTGCCTAGTAGTGGTTTTACCAGTTTGCTCTGTTCCTTTTTTCTATATCCTCAGCCACGCTTCTTTTTCTCTTATTTTAATAAGAGCCAACATTATAGTGTGAGTTTGTATTTTTAATTTGCATTTGTGATAATGCAATACTATTTTCTTATGATAGGCCATCTGCTCATAGTCTTTAATAAACCACACTGCCTAAGTCTATACTTCAGTCAGTGCTGAGCTCTTTTGGAATTTTTGGAAGGTGTGAAATATTATTCCTGTACTTATGCTGTAGTTAATGACACAATATAGAGGTTTAATTGTGATAATTAACTTTGAAAACAGACAAAAGAATTACATTGAAACATATATAATAATTTATGATAAATTGTTATTGAAATACAAATATGTAGCAATTTTATTTGGCCCACTCTAGACAATTACTGATTAAATGGTGAATATATATGTGGCTGATTATGAGGAGGACAAGACAACTAACATGATTCTGTTTGTCTGACATTCTTTAAAAAGGAGGGGTTATGGGATACTCACTGTGGAAGTCTCAGAAACCTTTGGAGGTCATGGGAATGTTCATGACTTGTAAAACAGATGTTTATCCATTACCAAACTTTGTCAAATTACAGGATTAAAACTGGTAAATTTAATAATGATGATTCCCCAGAAAATGAAAAGCAAAAGAGAAGTAAGAAGTAAGGCATTTCAACAAGAAAATAGCATAGTCAAGCAAGATTCCTAATTGAGCAAAATATATGATGTATTTGGAAAGTAAATTGTAGTTTATAGACTTGTTCTTATTGTAGATTCCTTGAACTTACCTGTGAGTTGGGGCTGGTAAAATAAGCATGTGTTCATAATGTGCCTAAAATGAAGATAATTTTAAATGGAGAAAAAAAATTAATGGATATTCCTAAAATAACTTATGCCTTCTTTTCTTATCCACCCTTTCTTCATTTTTGTTTTAACAGAAGTCCATATAATGCTTGATGGTCTATTACCTCCTGACACATATTTTAGATTCAATCCTGTCATGTGTGAAAACATACCCCTAGATGAAAGTCGAAATGAAAAGCTGGACCAGCTGCAGCTAGAAGGGATGAAGTATATAGAAAGAAATGAACAAAAGATGAAAAAAGTTGCAAAAATATTAAGTCAAGAGAAAACAACTCTTCAGAAGATCAATGATTGGATAAAATTAAAAAGTGACATGTATGAAGGCCTTCCATTCTTTTCAAAATTGTAAATAGGGTACACATGTGTATTAGTAAATGAAGACCATCAAAAAGTCCACCAAATTTAATGAGGAACTATGTGATTCAACATGAGCCTTCTGTGAGATGCTTAGTGAATTTGGGGATACCCTGAAACATGTAATGCCTTGATCAGCTCGCACCCCACAGAAGATATGTTACAGAAGTTATATGAGAATTAGGCATGTAAGGTGTTCATAACCTTTAGGCATTTTATTACTGTGCTAGTTGGTTTTAGTATCTATTGGGCTTAAATTGTTTGAAGTTTGAAAATTTACTAATATATGTGCCACACAAAAAATGGAAAGTGTTATACTTTATGCTTAGTCATTTCAATCATGTGGAATTTGTGTGACTGTTGATTTTCTTTCATGTCAAAAAGGTGATTTCTCTTTACATTTATAGTATGTAGCATTTCAGTAGGTGCAACTATAATTCATGTGTTAACCTTTTGCTATAGTATCATTTAAAGAGATGTAGAAAATGGGATTTTCTTTATTAAAGTACATTTATGTACTTTAATATAGAAGAAATATAGAAGAACTGGACACAGTTTTCTATACAAAATGATTGATGAATTTCCAGTGAGCTAACTTTCCTCTTGAAGTTTCAAGATAATGTTCACTTTTGTAGATCAAGTGCTATCTTATCATTTACTGTTACAAAATCAGTTGTTCGATTTTACTGAGAAAATATTATCAACAAAAATAAACTATTGAAGTGATCAGTTGTGCAAGGCTAATACCATTTTAAAGTTTTTTATTGCTCATAATGATTGCCCAGTTTCTCGTAACATTTACAAAGAAATGTCAGTCTAATTAGACATATTTCAGTAATCCCTTTTATAGAAGTCAAAAATATGGTGCTGTAAATCAAATATATTAATCTTTGCTGTATATTTTCCTTGTATATCTTTACATTGTGTTGAGATTTCCTGTGAAATGAAAATGAAACTAAGGTGTGTGCTCTTGACTGATACCTGTGAGCTCACCCTGCTGCCTGTGTTGTCGGTGTTGGCAGTGCTGGTTCACGCAAGTGAAATGGGGGCGAGCTATGCAGTGACTGAGCGATGCTAGCCTGCATCTGCTGCATAGTCAGCCTCTGTCCAGGACTAAGGGTGCTGGACAGTTTGTGAGAGTCATCTCTTTGACTTGTAAAAGGAGGAAAGCTAATTGTCAAATTTTGTGACTTCTCATTTATTTTTTAAGAGCAAGATAAATAAGCTTCCAGTTATTTTAAAAGATAATTTAACTAGGTCCTTTTTAGACCATAAGTACAAATAAACTCTTTTGCAACTAGACTTACTTCATATTGAAAGAAAAATAGAAGCTAATGGAGATCTGTATATTCTGGAGATTCTTTATAATAGTAGACTTGCTTGTAAAAGTACAAGCAGCTGTGTGTACCTTATGAGATTCTCT
Source organism: Psammomys obesus (assembly GCF_907164565.1). Lineage (NCBI taxonomy): Eukaryota > Metazoa > Chordata > Mammalia > Rodentia > Muridae > Psammomys > Psammomys obesus. The sequence goes on from NW_026585644.1 coordinate 62,566,878, forward strand.
TGTCTGGAGTAGCGCATGTTTGCAGCCTAAGTCCATTTAGCCACAGTTTCTTCAACCACATATCTTGGGTGCCACATACGATTTTTCATCCTCTCAAAGTATAGCCATTTGTTGGTATAAAAGTCTTTGCTTGATCTTTGTCTCCATTTGTACTTGATACTGATTACCCAAAGAACTGAGTAATTCCCTAGGATAATCTTCATTTTGAAATGAAGGCAGTGCTCTCTGTGCCCAAAAGCAATTCTAATGCAGTCTGTAAAAGAGAGAGAGAGTTCTACATTGATTAAAAAAATCTCAAAGAAGCAGTAAGACTATTTTATGAAATATATTCTTTGTATTAATAAGTTATTATTAGTTATTATAAGAATAAGCATTCTTAAGCATTGCAACTCAGAGTTGTCACTAGAGGCTGAAGGGGTGGGGCACCTAGGTTATAATTAACACTATGTACTTGACCCCTCCCACACCCTTCAATCCATAAGAATTTTTGAGTGGAAAAAGAAGTCACAAAAATCATGAATGCATTCTGAGAGGATACGGGACCCATCCACCTTTTGTAACAGCTTGTAATTGTTAAAGTAGCTAGGACTCCTAAACTTTGAGGCCCCAAATTTGGGCTAAGTCCCTGTGCACTAGAAATAGTTCTAATTTGCAGGGCCTGGTGGTGCACCCCTATAATCAAAGCACTCGAAAAGCTGCAACAATATGATCAAGAGCTCAATGCTAGCCTGGGATCCACAACTACTCTGAGTTAAGCTGGTTTACATAGTGAATTCTAGATCAGCCTGGACTATATAGACTAAAAATACCTCAAAAAGGAAATGTGGTGGCCTGTAGTATGATTCAGCTTGGTGCCAAGCCTTTTGGTCCCTGGGACCCACATGCTGAAAGAAGAGTACCAACTCCCATCAGTTGACTCCTGGCCTCCACATTTGTGTTAAGACAAGCCACACACAAGTCCAAGTGAAAAGAGTTTTTTTGTTGTTGTTTTGTTTTTTAATTAAAGGAGAGGAAAAGAAAGGGTAGAGAAGGCATGAGGAAGGAAGGAGAGTATTCTATAGGAAATGCCCTGCAAGCATCAGTTGGCAGTAGTTTGACTAAGAGCATACCAAATATGTGCGTGCTTAGTACCAGGAAAGGGGCTAAGTAGGCTTACATGTGAAGAAGCCTGAGATTAGTATTTGTAGAAAAAGCTGTTCAGGGTACCAGGGCTCAGAAAGGTAGAGCTAGGACCACTGCACACTTTCAGCAAACCAGTGTCGTCTTAACTAGAATGTACTTTCCTGGAATGTGGTAGAATAACATCAGATCCAGCTTATGGAACTGATCTTTATGATGTTGGGTTTAGTCTGTGAGGAAATGTACTTACTTCAGATCATGTCACCTCAGTTCTTATGACCTCGGAGCTTTTTGCTAAAGTTAGTTGTGTCAGTGTTCAGTTTTGTCTTCCTTTAGCATGCTGGGCTCCATGGTTCCATATAGTGGTGTTATACTAGTGATGGTTTGCACCTAAAAGGACTTGCAAGTCCATGGAGAGGGGCCAGAAGAGAGAATGCCTGAGCTTTCTTACCTATTTCGCCAACATTGCGACCTTTCTGAAGGAGCTGCCTATCTACAAATGCTGTAATGAATTTCTTCTATAGGAAATTGAAGCTGTCCTTGGTGGAGTTTAGGATACATAAACCATGTGGAAATTTCCATTTTGGTTCCATCCCAACAAATCCTTCTCACATTCATTACTCTGTGTTCTTTCTTGTTATTATTTCTTGCCAAGTTAAAATACAACAGAACTATTCACTTAATTTGACTTTTTTGAAGCAAATCTATGGCAGTTATTCTTTCATGACAAGGAAATAGGAAGCACATCAAAAAACAGTTTGTTCTGTTCTTGGCAGGAGCTACCCACTATCCAAAAAGGATTCCCAAACTACAGATGCCCCTGGGCTAGAGTGCTTGAATGTGTTGGTTCACCAGTTTGATAAATGTTTTCCAGAAGTCACACTGATTGCTTTGTTCACTATATCCTTTATCTAACTGGTGTGAGTAGTTTCAAATGTATCATACCCCACATATATGTTAAGAGTTTGGTTAATCAGTTTGTTAAAAATATATTGGCCCAATGAGATGGCCCAGTGGATAAAGGCAACAATAAAATAATTCAGGTGTGATGGTGTAAACCTGTAATTACAACAGTTGAAAAGCAGAGCCAGGATTATTGGGACTTTTCAAGGCTAGCTTGGGCTGCATAGTTTAAAGCCAGTCTGGGCTATGCAAGGTATATCATCTCATACCAATTATATCACATTAAGTGCTTTATTTGTTCAGACATAGTCCTAGCTACATAAGGAGGGAAATGAGGGAGGGAAAGAAAGCCATATCTTGACAAACTAGAATATTAAGAAATATTCTATGTCACGATATATTGCTTTGGTTTTCATCTGTAATACCTTGCTAAGCAAGGGCTTTATCTTTCTCTGTTGTATAATTGAGTCATTCCTGGAAAAAAAAAGTATTCTAGGGTAACAATTATTTTGTTTTTGTGTTGATGGTAACATATGACTAAGGAATTCTTAATAATCTCTCAAGTTAGAAACCAGTGCAGTTGACACCCCTCTCTATTTTTCAGATTAGTCTTAACATGTGTTTTTTCTTCTCCTCTAATGCTGGTAGAATTGAGTCATTTAGGACTAACTTGCTTGTTCTCAGTCATTGAAGCCACATTCTTCTACATCACAGATGCAGTTATTTTGCTGGTTTTGAATTACCATATTTGATATCAGAATACAGTTAATCCACACATATCTAAACATACCCTACATGTCCATTGCCATGCTTATGTGGAAAATACCTACTGCTTAACACTCAAAACTGCAGAAGCAGTGGAATGTTAGACTGTGTTAGTCTGGTTTTATCTATGGATAGACTATAATGACAAATCACATATTTCAAGTGTTCTAGTGAAGTTTAGGTAGGATAGATTGACAACAGCATTCCCTTAAAATTTTTTTTTTGCACAGAAAATGTAATATCCTGGTTTTTAGAACAGCATTCCATGATAGCATGTGGAAAATTGCTGTATCCAACTGCATATGAAAATAATCATCTCTAAACTTTTGACTAATTTTCACAACCAGAAGATTGCTTGGGAAAAAATCTGGACATTCAAAAAAGACAAACTTAGAAATGTTATGAAAGAATATAGGAAATTGATTATTTTGATTTTAAAACATGGACCTAAACTTATATTTGCTTCTTTATTGCTCAATAGGTCACTTTCTACTACATACAACTGCTCAAGAATCTATTTCCCATCTGGAACCCCTGCACAGACATAGCCCATGGCAGTTCAGTGTCCAAGTGGGTTTCATAGTAATGGGAACAGGGATTGTCTTTGACATGAACTGATTGGCCTGCTCTTGGATCACCTCCCCCTGAGGGGGGAGCAGCCTTACCATGCCACAGAGGAAGACAATGCAGCCACTCCTGATGAGACCTGATAGACTAGGATCAGAAGGAAGGAGAAGACCTCCCCTATCAGTGGACTTGGGGAGGGGCATGTGTGGAGAAGGGGCAGAGAGGTTGGGATTGGAAGGGGAGAAGGGAGGGAGCTACGGGGGGGGGGTTTACAAAGTGAATAAAGTATAATTAATAATAATAATAATAATAAAACACCCTCAGTGCTAGGCATAAAAAAAAATCTATTTCCCTTCTCATAGACTCCCTTCTAGTATCCTAGGCTCAAGGACATAAATACACATAGCTAAAGGTTGGAAGTGAAGATCTTCTAATGAGAGAGAATGTTGTATTCATTTTTTTGAGCCTGAGTCACCAAAAGTGAAATTCTTAGTAAGCAGTATTTAACTAAAACTGATTTTTATATCATTACACATTTCCAGTTCAGGTTGCCACAGGCTGTTTGCAGGTATGTCACACTTTTTCAACACTGCTGCATGTGTTCTGGCCTTTCATCATTTCCTTAAGTTGGACTAAACCCTATCATCTGCCTTGCACCATATGGAAAGCTAGACCAATGAAAACATTTTTTTAAAGTTTCTAAAAGTGAAACTTGTTCCCTGTACTGGAACATGCCTGGAATCCTTTCCCTTCCTAGAAAGTGCAAAGATTACAGGTCTGTCATGTCCTTTCACCTGGTGCCTGAGGAAAACATCCTTTACACCTTTGCGTGTCTTATATAGAAACAGAAACTCAGAGCCCCTTGGGCACAGAACAAAAGGTTTCTTTGTTTGAAGGCTGAGGTTTGTTCTCTTTGTGAGCAGTATCTACTCCTTCTTTAAAAAAAGAAAAAACCCTTTTAAAACATCTTCAGGCATGCTTTCTCATGTCATTCTAACTACTGTTTGGCCTTGACAAGGCCAGCAGTTATTCCACAAAAACTTTTGCAAAATACAGCACTAAATACGGCCAAAGTCAATGGCCTCCCAGCTCAGGACTAGACAGAAGCTGGATGAGGAATGGATGCAATTCGTAAGTATTGATTGTAGTGGTACTTGCACATTTTTGTTTTGTTTTTTACATTTATTACATTTATGTTGTGTGTGTGGGTGCAACTTGCTGAAGTTTGTTCTTTCCATCATATGGGTTTCAGAGCTAGAACTCAATATATCAGTTTGGCAACAGGCACCTTTATCCACTGAGTCATCTCACCAGTGGAAAAAAATGTATTTCTGTGGAACTTGCTTTTATTTTTGTAAAATGGATTTTTTTTATTATCTAAATAATAGTTCTTGTCATCTCTGTTATTAACTTGTCTGTTGAAGTTCTAGGATAAAAAATAATGCAGTGTGCGATCTATTTTACATTGTAAAAATACAGAGACAGGTGTGATGGTGCACTGAGGAGGCAGAGGCAGGTGTGATCTCTTGAGTTTGAAGCTAGCCTGGTCTTCACAGTTCTAGGATAGCCAGGGCTACACTAAGAAGCCACATCTTGAAAAAACAAAAAAACAAAGGGATAGAATAAGGCCTTATAACTGTATAGTTTTCCAGTTTTGTATCTAAAGTATCTGGTCATAGCACCTGGGAAGTGATGAATTTTTATATTCACATGAGGGCTTTGTCAGATCAATAAATGGAATACGGTGTGTAAATTAGCAACAGACATCATTTGAATGTTTATAGATGAAAAAAATGGCCTTTGATAAAGTTCAACATCCCTTCACAATAAAATCCCTGAAGAAACAAGACATAGGAAAGACATACTTAACACAATAAAGGACATAGAGCTCATTAAATGGGAAAAATAGAAAGCAGTTTCTCCAACATCTGGAACAATAAACATGCATACTCTTTCTACTCTTGGTAAATTTTTAGAGTAATAAAGCAAAAGTAGGAAAATGAATAAAAACAGGAAAGAGAATTCAAATTATTCTCATTTTCAGATGATGTGCTTGCATATTTAAAAGACTGTAGGCTTAATCAGAAGACTTAGGTCTGATAAACATTTTCAGAAAAGAACAAGATATATATATATTTTAAATTTATACAGCAAACCCAAGAGCTTTCCAGTATTCCACTACTGAAGTTGCCAAGAAAGGAATCAGGAAAAAAAAATCACAATAGATTTTTTAAATTACATTTCTATAATAAACCAAATGGGTGCTACAATGTAAGTCACTGAAGAATGAGATTACAGGTACTAGAAAAGAGACTTCTACTCTCATGGTTTGGCAAAATTAATAGTGTGGCACTGGCCGTGCTACCACAAGCAACCTGCAGATTCAGATCCCAAAGGTGTTAATCACAGAACTAGAAAGAAAGTATTCATATCATTCATGTGAATCACAAAATCCTGTCCCTCATCTGTAACCAAGCTAAAAGATCCTTGAGAGTGGGACTTCTTCCTCTCTTGCCTTTTACTGCTGTTCTAAATTAATCTAACACAATAACTCATTGTGACTCAATAAACTCATTGGCTATTAATGGAGTGATAGGACAAATAGGTCTGATTCAAATCTCAACTGAAACTTCTTTCTGTATGACCCCAAGCAATTTTATTAACCTCTCTGAGCTTCTTCAGCACCCACATTCTACATACCCACATGTTGAACATTTTTCTGTAGTAATATTCCAATTACGGACACTAACTGTAATAAGTTCTATACACAGTATTTTAATTAGCATAACAGACAACTACCCATCAATATTTAAATTTTGATGATTGAAAAAGTTATTAGATCTTTAGTTAAGTATTTTATACTTTGTATAATATAAAAATACATTCTCGGCCAGGCATGGTGGCACATGCCTTTAAGTCCAGCACTCAGGAGGCTGAGGCAGGTGGTTCTCTGTGAGTTTGAGGCCAGCCTAGTCTACAATAAGTTGATATTCACTAAAAATTAATTTTTATTAGTTCAAGTACTCAATGTTTTTATATGCTGTGGTGCTATTTAAGATATTGCTTTTTAAACTATTATCAAAAGTGGTAAATGTTGAGACATGTAGCTACTGGGCTTAAAAATGTCAACATTCTTAGCTAAAAATTAAGATAGCATTCGACATTTTCAAGAAAAATTTTTGTTCCAATTAATCTTGCTTCCCATCTTGTTGCCTATACATGGAAAAAACAATTAGGGCTTGATACATTTATGTACAAATCATTACTAATCTAAAATTACTTACACTCAAAAGTAATCTTGATAGTGCATCTGAGTGTACCTGTAATATTTACAAAAAAAAAAAAAAA
>NW_026585644.1:62573589-62604060 GCF_907164565.1 Psammomys obesus
TTTTTTTTTTTTTGGTAATCTCTATTTAAATGTTTAATGAAATTTACTAGTAAAGCCAGTAGGTTATGAGGTGAGTTTTTTTTTAATTTAACTTTTATTAATTACATTTTATTCATTTTGTTTTTTTTTTTACATTTTATTTTTTATTTTTTTCTTATCAGTTACATTTTATTAACTCTGTATCCCAGCCATGTCCCGATCCCTCATTCCCTCCCAGTCCCTCCCTCCCTCCCTCATCTCCACCGTGCCCCTTGCCAAGTCCACTAATAGGGGGGACCTCCTCCCCATTCATCTGATCCTGTTTTATCAGGTATCTTCAGGACTGGCTGCAAAGCTCTCCTCTGTGGCCTAACAGGACTGCTCCTCCCTTGGTGGGTGGGGAGGCCAAAGAGCCAGTCATTGGGTTCCTGTTAGAAATAGTCCTTGTTCCCCTCACTATGGGAAACCAATTGGTTACTGAGCTACCACAGGCTACATCTGAGCAGAGGTTCTAGGTTACATTCATACATGGTCCTTGGTTGCATGTCAGTCTCAGAAAAGACCCTGTGCCCAGATATATTTGGTCCTTGTGGAGCTCCTATCCTTTCCTCATCAGACTAACTCCCCTTCTTTCTTATGATTCCCTGTACTCTGCCAAAGGTTTGGTCATGAGTCTTTGCTTTGAAAACACTGCTAGTTAGAGTCTTTCAAATGTGCTCAGTAGACTCCTGTCATATGTTCAATGCGCATCCCATCTGTCTTTCTAAACGAGGATTGATAATCTTACCCCATGACCGCTCTCTTGATTATCTTTTTTAGGTGTATAGATTTCATTATGTTTATCGTATCTTATAGGTGTATATAAGTGAGTATATACCGTGTTTGTCTTTCTCCTTCTGGGATATTTCACTCAGGATGATCTTTTCTAGATCCCACCATTTGCCTGCAAATTTCATGATTTCCTCATTTTTGATTGCTGAATAGTATTCCATTGTGTAAAAACACCACAATTTCTGTACCCATTCCTCCGTTGAGGGACATCTGGGTTGTTTCCAAGTTCTGGCTATTACAAATAAAGCTGCTATAAACATGGTTGAGCAAATATTCCTTTTGTGTACTTGAGTGAACTTTGGGTATATACCTAGCAGTGGTATAGCTGGGTCTTGAGGAAGCACGATTCCTAATTGTCTTAGAAAGCGCCAGATAGATTTCCAGAGTGGTTGTACCAGTTTACATTCCCACCAGCAGTGGAGGAGGGTTCCCCTTTCTCCACAACCTCTCCATCATGTGTTGTCCCTTGAGTTTTTCATCTTGGCCATTCTGATGGGTATAAGGTGATATCTCAGGGTCGTTTTGATTTGCATTTCCCTGATGGCTAATGAGGATGAGCATTTCTTTGTTTCTCTGCCATTTGATATTCCTCTGTCGAGAATTCTCTGTTTAGCTCTGTTCCCCATTTTTTAATTGGATTACTTGGTTTGCTGCTTTTCAGCTTCTTTAGTTCTTTGTATATACTCGATATTAGTTCTCTGTCAGATAAAGAGTTAGTGAAGATTCTTTCCCAATCTGTAGGCAGGCGTTTTGTTTTGATGACAGTGTCCTTTGCTTTACAGAAGCTTTTCAGTTTCAGGAGGTCCCATTTATTGATTGTTGCTCTTAGAGCCTGTGCTGTTGGTATTCTGTTCAGGAAGTTGTCTCCTGTGCCAATGAGTTCTAGGCTGTTCCCCACTTTTTCTTCCAACCGCTTTAGAGTATCTGGTTTTATGTTGAGGTCTTTGATCCACTTGGACTTTAGTTTTGTGCAGGGTGATAAATATGGATCTATTTTTATTTTTCTGCATGTAGACATCCAGTTGGACCAGCACCATTTGCTGAAGATGCTATCTTTTTTCCATTGAATGGTTTTGGCTTCTTTTTAAAAAATAGAGTATTCATATGTGTGTGGGTTTATTTCTGGGTCTTCTATGCAGTTCCATTGATCTCCTTTCTGTTTTTATGCCAATACCATGCAGTTTTTATTACTATTGCTCTGTAGTACAACTTGAAATAGGGGATGGAGATACCTCCAGATGATCTGTTTTTGTACAGGATTGTTTTGGAGATTCTGGGTTTTTTGTTTCTCCATATGAAGCTGAGAATCTTTTTTTCAAGGTCTGTAAAGAATTGAGTTGGTATTTTGATGGGAATTGCATTGAATCTGTAGATTGCTTTTGGCAGGATGGCCACTTTCACGATGTTAATCCTACCAATCCATGAGCACGGGAGATCTTTTCATCTTCTGAGATCTTCAATTTCTTTCTTCAGAGACTTGAAGTTTTTCTCAAACAGGTCTTTCACTTGCTTGGTTAGTGTCACTCCAAGATACTTTATGTTATTAGTGGCTATTGTGAAGGGTGTTGTTTCCCTAATTTCTTTCTCGGCCCTTTTGTCTTTGGTATACAGGAGGGCTTCTGATTTTTTTTTTTTAGTTGATTTTGTATCCTGCCACTTTGCTGAAGGTGTTTATCAGCTGGAGGAATTCTCTGGTTGAATTTTTGGGGTCGCTCATATATACTATCATATCATCTGCAAATAGTGACACTTTGACCTCTTCCTTTTCGATTTGTATCCCCTTGATCTCCTTTAGTTGTCTTATTGCTCTGGCTAGGACTTCAAGTACTATGTTGAAGAGGTAGGGAGACAGTGGGCAGCCTTGTCTTGTCCCTGATTTCAGTGGGATTGATTTAAGTTTCTCTCCCTTGAGTTTGATGTTGGCTATAGGCTTGCTGTATATTGCCTTTACTATGTTTATATATGTGCCTTGTATTCCTGATCTCTCCAAGACTTTAAACATGAATGGGTGTTGGACTTTGTCAAATGCTTTTTCAGCATCTAAGGAGATGATCATGTGGTTTTTCTCCTTCAGTTTGTGTATGTGGTGGATTACATTGATGTATTTCTGTATGTTGAACCACCCTTGCATGCCTGGGATGAAGCCTACTTGGTCATGGTGGATGATATCTTTGATGCGTTCTTGGATTCGGTTTGCAAGTATTTTATTGAGTATTTTTGCCTCAATGTTCATAAGAGAGATAGGTCTGAAGTTCTCTTTCTTTGTTGGGTCTTTGTGTGGTTTAGGTGTCAGGGTGACTGTCGCTTCATAGAATGAGTTTGGTAGTGTTCCTTCTGTTTCTATTTTGTGGAATAGTTTGAGGAGAATTGGTGTGAGCACTTCTTTGAAGGTCTGGTAGAATTCCGCGCTGAAACCATCTGGCCCAGGGCTTTTTTTGGAGGGGAGACTGTGAATGACTGCTTCAATTTCCTTGGGGGATATAGGGCTGTTCAGTCTTTCTACCTAATCTTGATTTAATGTTGGAAGATGGAATCTATCAAGAAAATTGTCCATTTCATTTAGGTTTTCAAATTTTGTGGCATATAGGCTTTTGTAGTATGACCTAATGATTGAATTTCTCTGTGTCTGTAGTTATGTCACCCTTTTCATCTCTGATTTTGTTGATTTGGATAGATTCTCTCTGCTTTTTAGTTAGTTTGGCTAAGGGTTTGTCTATCTTGTTGATTTTCTCAAAGAACCAGCTTTTTGTTTCATTGATTCTTTGAATAGTTTCATTTGTTTCTAGTTGATTGATTTCAGCCCTGAGTTTGATTATTTCCAGCCATCTGCTCCTCTTGGGTGTATCTGCTTCTTTTTTTTCTAGGGTTTTCAGTTGGGCCATTAAGCTGTTTTTATGTGATGTTACGAATTTCTTCTTGCAGGCACTTAGTGCTATAAATTTTCCCCTGAGTACTGCTTTCAATGTGTCCCATAAATTTGGGTATGTTGTGCCTTCATTTTCATTGAATTCTAGGCAGTCTTTAATTTCTTTCTTTATTTCTTCCTTGACCCAGCTGTCATTGAGTAGTAAGTTGTTCAGTTTCCATGTGCGTGTAGGCTGTTTGTTATTTCTGTTGTTGTTGAGGTCCAGCTTAAGTCCATGGTGGTCAGATAGAATACAAGGGATTATTTCAATCTTTTTGCATTTGTTGAGGCTTGCTTTATGACCAACTATATGGTCTATTTTGGAGAAGGTTCCATGCAGTGCTGAAAAGAAGGTATACTCTTTTGCGTTTGGATGAAAAGATCTGTAGACGTCTATTAGGTCCATTTGATTTAGGGTCTCTGTAAGTGTTTTTATTTCCCTATTTGTTTTCTGTCTAGTTGATCTGTCCCTTGGTGAGAGTGGAGTGTTGAAGTCTCCCACTATTAGGGTTTTAGGATCAATGTGTGATTTAAGCTTTAATATTGTTTCATTTACGAATGTAGGTGCTCTTGTATTTGGGGCATAGATATTCAAAATTGTGATGTCCTCTTGGTGGATTTTTCCTTTGATGAGAATATAGTGGCCGTCCTTATCTTTTTTATTAACTTGGGTTGAAAATCTATTTTATTAGATATTAGGATGGCTATTCCTGCTTGTTTTCTGGAACCATTTGCTTGAAAGACATTTTTCCAGCCCTTTACTCTGAGGTAGTGCTTATCTTTGTTGCATAGGTGTGTTTCTTGGATGCAACAGAATGATGGATCCTGTTTCTGCAACCATTCTGTTAGTCTGTGTCTTTTAATTGGGGAGTTGAGTCTGTTGATGTTGATAGAAACTAGTGACCAACAATTGTTACTTACTTTAGATGTGGTGTTGGTGGTGTCACTGAGTTTCATTGCTTGTCTTCTTTTGGTTTTTTTGTTGTATAGTTATCTATTTCCTCTGTTTCCTTAGATGTAGTTGTTTTCTTTGGTTTGGAGTTTCCCTTCTAGTAGCTTTTGTAGAGCTGGGTTACTATGTAGATATTGTTTAAATTTGGTTTTGTCTTGGAATATCTTGAATTCTCCGTCTATGTTGATTGAAAGTTTTGCTGGATATAGTAGTCTGGGTTGGAATCTGTGGTCCCTTAAGGACTGTATGATTTCTGTCCAGGCCCTTCTGGCTTTCATAGTTTCTGTTGAGAAATCTGGTGTGATTCTGATAGGTCTACCTTCATATGTTACTTGGCCTTTTTCCCTTGCTGCTTTTAGAATTTTTTCTTTGTTCTGTAGGTTCAGTGTTTTGACTATGATGTGACGTGAAGAATTTCTTTTCTGGTCTGGTCTACTTGGTGTTCTGTAGGCCTCTTGTATGTTTATGGCCATCTCCTTCTTTAAGTTGGGAAAGTTTTATTCTATAATTTTCTTGAAAATATTTTCCGGACCTTTCAGCCTGATGTCTTTTTTTTCTTCTACTCCTATTATTCTTAGGTTTTGTCTTTTCATGGTGTCCTTGATTTCTTGGATGTTTTGTGTTTGGAACTTTTCTGATTTTATTTTTTCTTTGAGAGACATGTCAATTTCCGCAAGTGTATCTTCGGCTCCTGAGATTCTTTCTTCCATCTCTTGTATTCTGTTGGTGACGCTTACCTTTGTAGTGCCTGATCTTTTCTCTATGTTCTCCAGCTCCTGGTTTTTCTCTATTTGTCTTTTCTTTATTGCTTCTAATTCTGTTTTCATGTCTTGCACCATTTCCTTCATCTGTTTGAATGTGGACTCCTGCTTTTCAATGATAGCTTCTATTTTTTGGTCTATTTCCTCTCTATGTATCACTAATTGTGCCTCTACTTCTTTGGGTATAATTGCCTGTATTTCTATGAGAGCTTTGTTTATTTCTTCTTTATTTGCCTTCATTTGTGTGGACATTTCTTTGACAGCTTTGTGCATTTCTTCTCTGTTTGCTTCAATTTTCGTGGTCATTTCTCTGAGAGCACTATTTGTTTCCTCTTGGTTAGTCTCGATTTCTTTGGTTATTTCTCTGAGGGCTTTGTTCATTTCATCTTTATGGGCCTCTAATAGCTGGAGAAACATAGTTTTGAGGTCGTTTTCTTGTATATCTAGTGAATTGAAGTGTTTATTGTTTTGTGGGGTTGCTGGTGAGGTCATTATGTCCTGATATTTGTTGGGAGTGTTCTTACGTCTGCCTCTAGCCATCTGGTTATTTATAATCCTCACTGGTTGTTCCTCGAGATTGCAGTTTGGGTATGATCCTTTTTCTGTTTTCTGGACTGTTTTTTCAGGAAGATGAGAGAGGTTCACTGCTTTGGGAGTGTGCCCTGTGTTTTCAGTTTTGCCTAAGTAAGGAATGTGACGCTGGCGCTATTCGCGTGCACTTTTAGCGGGCGCAGTGTGCATGCGCGGATTCTCTGACAATTACAGTGGCCTGCAAGCCACTACTACGCAGTTCTGACTGAGATCCAGGGATTGTTTGCCTGGATTACCCTGGTCGACCCGCAAGGCAGAGGCTTCAATGTTGGGGTCGCTATCCCAAGAATCCCTCTGATGCCCACACTAGGAGTGTGGGTGGCAGGGATCTCGTCTGGTTGCTTCTGTGTAGAGGCCCTGGGTCTGGGGCAATCTCTACCTAGAAGGCTCACTCACTTTCTTGCAGGACCAGTTGGAATGCACAGGGGTTCCCCTTGCTCACTACTCTCTGTTTTGGTCCTGCTGCGGAAGTGCACGGGTAGGCTAACAGTCAGCTCTGTGACACTGTGGCCGCAGGACTCGGTGTCCACCTTTCCTGTGTGCTGCCTCTCTGTCCTTTCCCTCTGCCAGGAGGGGTTATGTTGACTGGTCCCTGGGTGGCTCGGGAAAGAGTTAGGATGAGTGTACTCAATCCCAGATCCCGGGCCCAGATCTCTCTGCCAGAAGCAGCCTAGCAGTAGAATCTATGTTTGCTGATCCCAAGAGAGTACCCGGTAGGGTTCAGTGCCCTCAGATCCAGAGCTTGGGTTTCTCTGCTAGGGGCCGCTGGGTGAGCTGGAGAGAGGGTGCTGTGTCCTTGGCAGGCTGCCTCTCTGTCCTTCCCCTCTGACCTTCTCCTCTGCTAGGGCAAGGTTATGGAGGTGTTCTCAGGGGAGTGCCAGCAGGGGTTGGGGCTTCTCAGTCGGATCCTGAGCCCTGAGCTGGCGTTTCTCTGCCAGGGGTCGGGGGGGGGTGCGCCGGTGATAGAACCTGCTGATAAACCTTATTGCACTGGACCCAGTATAATCTCAGGATGTGTAGAATGACCATAGTCCCAGATCCCGAGCTGTAGTTTGTTTGCTAGGAGCGGCTGGCAGCACTGGAGTTCTGGCACTGTGAAGCCACTGTGTGCCTCTTTATCCTTCTGCTCTGCCGCGGCAGGGTGATGGCGGTGTTTGGGGGAGTGCCCGAAAGGATTGGGTTTTCTCAGCCCCGATCTGGGGTTGCGGTACAGACAATGTGGTCTGTGGCAGATTCTGCTGGAAGCCTCCTGCCTCCTCCGAAGAGGGAGTAGGGATTTTGATCTGGGCGCGCAGCTGTGCAGCTTCAATCCGTGCACGGCGGGAGCTCAATTGTGATGGTGGCAGGTACCCATGGTCGGAGAGACCTTCCAGGGAAAGACTGGATGACCCGTGACCAGTCTGGCAACTTTCCTTCCCCGTGGGTTTTTTTTGCGACTGGGACTCCCAGCCTAAGGCACCCTTGTGCCCACCAATCAGCCTGGGAAAGTGATCGGGACAAGCAGGCCTGTGGCATCAGCCCGGAGACCCAAAGCCTGCGTTAGCCGGGTTCTCTTCCGGGTTCTGGCTGGGCAGCAGAGAGTGGACCCGACTGATCCCCACGCCGTGGGAGCCTCCCCTCACCTGGGAAACACGATCGATCACTGTTGTTTTAGGGCCCAGAGTTCAGTCTCCTGGTCGCTGCACGGAGTGTGTTGTCCCGCTTCTCAGACACGGTGTTCTCCCGGTGCCGCCATCTTGGCCCCTCCCATTTTCATGAGGTGAGTTTTGATGGTAAAATTTTTTTAAATATTTTTTAATTATTATTAATTACACTTTATTAATTTTGTACCCCCCATAAGCCCCTCCCACCTCCCCTCCCGATCTCTCCCTTCCTCCCCTTTTTACTTGCATGCCGCTCCTCAAGTCCACTGATAGGGGAGGTCTTCCTCTCCTTCTTTCTGATCTTCGACTATCAGTTCTCATCAGAAGTGGTTGCATTGTCATCTTTGTGGCCTGGTAAGGCTGCTTCCCCCTCAGGGGGAGGTGATCAAAGAGCAGGCCAATATTGTTACTTTTTAGCTAGAGGTCCCAACACAATGATTAACAGAAGTGTGGAGAGTAGAAAGTCTTACCCTGAAATCAGTCTTCAAAGGAAAGCATTCATGTTTCGTAGTAATATATGAGCTGTAGATTTTTTTATAAGCCCTTTATCTAATTGATGAAATTACTTTTATTTCTAGTTTATTGAGGATGTTTTTATGAAATATATAGTGTTCTGTTGAATATATTTTCTACAGCATTACACTATTAATGTTTTTGTCATTTATTCTATTAATATAGTCTATTATTCTGTTGACATTTTTAACTTTTATTAATTACACTTTATTCACTTTGTATCCCCCCATAAACCCCTCCCTCTTCCCCTCCTAATCCCACATTCCATCCCTCTTCTTCACACATGACCCTCTCCAAGTCCACTGATAGGGGAGATCTCCCTCTCCTTCCTTTTGATCTTAGTCTATCAGATCTCATCAGGAGTGGCTGCATTGTCATCTTCGGTGGCCTGGTAAGGCTGCTCCCCCATTAGGGGGAGGTGATCAAAGAGCAGGCCAATCAGATTATGTCAGAGGCAGTCCCTCTTCCCATTACTATGGAACCCACTTGGACACTGAGCTGCCATGGGCTACATCTGTGCAGGGGTTCTAGGTTATCTCCATGAATAGTCCTTGGTTGGAGTATGAGTCTCTGGGAAGTTCCCTGTGTTCAAATTTTCTGGTACTGTTGCTCTCCTTGTGGAGTTCCTATCCTCTCCAGATCTTACTATTTCCCATTTCTTTCATAAGATTCCATGCACTCTGCCCAACAGTTGGCCATAAGTCTCAGCATCTGCTTTGATAGTTGCAGGGCAGAGCATTTCAGAGGCCCTCTGTGGCAGGCTCCTAAATTGTTTCCTGTTTTCTTCTTCTGATGTCGATCCTCTTTGCCTTTCAGGATGAGGATTGAGAATTTTAGTCGGAGTCCTCCCTCTTGATTAGTTTCATTAGATGTACAGATTTTATAGGTTTATCCTTTATTATATCTCTATATGAGTGAGTATATACCATGTGTGTCTTTTTGCTTCTGGGACAGCTTACTTAGGATGATCCTTTCCAGTTCCCACCATTTACCTGCAAATTTCATGATTTCCTTATTTTTCATAGCTGAGTAATATCAATTGTGTAGATGTACCACAATTTCTGTACCCATTCTTCAGTTGAGGGGCATCTGGGTTGTTTCCAGCTTCTGGCTGTTACAAATAAAGCTGCTACAAACATGGTTGAGCAAATGTCCTTTTTGTGTACTTGAGCCTCTTTTGGATATATGCTTAGGAGTGATATGGTTGGATCTCCTAGTTGTCTGAGAAAGCGACAGATGGATTTCCAGAGTGGTTGTAAAAGTTTGCATTCCCACCAGCAGTAGAGGAGGGTTCCCCTTTCTCCACAACCTCTCCAGCATGTGTTGTTACCTGAGTTTTTGATCTACACCCATTCTGAAGGGTGTAAGGTGAAATCTCAGCGTCCTTTTGATTTACATTTTCCTGATGGCTAATTGATTATTTGGTTTGTTGCTTTTCAGCATCTTTAGTTCTTTATATATACTGGATATTAGTCCTCTGTCAGATAAAGGGTTGGTGAAGATTCTTTCCCAATCTGTAGGCAGGCGTTTTGTTTTGATGACAGTGTCCTTTGCTTTACAGAAGCTTTTCAGTTTCATGAGGTCCCATTTATTGATTGTTGAGCCTGCGCTGTTGGTGTTCTGTTCAGGAAGTTGTCTCCTGTGTCAATGAGTTCTAGGCTCTTCTCCACTTTTTCTTCTAACCGATTTAGTGTGTCTGGTTTTATGTTGAGGTCTTTGATCCACTTGGACTTTAGTTTTGTGTAGGTGATAAGTCTGGATCTATTTGCATTTTTCTACATGTAGATATCCAGTTAGACCAGCACCATTTATTGAAGATGCTGTTTTTTTTTTTTTTCCATTGCATGGTTTTGGCATATTTGTCAAAATCAGGTGTCCATAAGTGTGTGGGTTTATTTCTGGGTCTTCTTTTCGGTTCCATTCAACCACCATTCTGTTTCTATGCCAGTACCATGCAGTTTTTATTACTATTGCTTTATAGTACAGCTTAAGATCAGGGATGGAGACACCTCCAAAAGATCTTTTATTGTAGAGAATTGTTTTAGCAATTCTGGGTTTCTTGCTATTCCATATGAAGTTGAGAATTTTTCTTTCAAAGTCTGTAAAGAATTGTGTTGGTAACTTGATGGGATTGCATTGAATCTGTAGATTGCTTTTGGTAAGATGGCCATTTTTACTATGTTAATCCTGCCAAGCCATGAGCAAGGGAGATCTATCCATCTTCTCATGTCTTCTTCTAATTCTTTCTCCAGAGACTTGAAATTTTTTCATACAATCTTTGACTTGCTTGGTTAGGGTTACACCAAGGTACTTTATGTGTTTTGTGGTTATTGTGAAGGGTGTTGTTTCCCTGATTTCTTTCTCAGCCCTTTTGCCTTTTGTATACAGGAATGCTACTGATTTTTTTTTTTGAGTTAATTTTGTATCCGGCCACTTTGCTGAAGGTGTCAATCAGCTGTAGGAGTTCCCTGGTAGAGTTTTTGGGGTCACTCATGTATACTATCATATCATCTGCAAATAGTGATACTTTGACTTCTTCTTTTCCAATTTGTATCCACTCAATCTCCTTCAACTGTCTTATTGCTCTAGCAAGGACTTCCAGGACTATGTTGAATCGATATGGAGAGAGTGGGCAGCTTTGCCTTGTCCCTGATTTCAGTGGGATTGCTTCAAGTTTCTCTCCATTTAGTTTGATGTTGGCTATAGGCTTGCTGTATATTGCTTTTACTATGTTTAGATATTTGCCTTGTATCTCTGATCTCTCCAATATTTTAAACATGAATGGATGTTGGATTTTGTCAAATGCTATTTCAGCATCTAAGGAGATTATCATGTGTTTTTTTTTCTTTCAGTTTGTTAATATGGTGGATCACATTGATGGATTTCCATATATTAAACCACCCCTGCATACCTGGGATGAAGCCTACTTGGTCATAGTGGATGATATCTTTGATGTGTTCTTGTATTCGGTTTGCAAGTATTTTGTTGAGTATTTTTGCATCAATGTTCATAAGGGAGATTGGCCTGAAATTCTCTTTTTTGTTGGGTCTTTGTGAGGTTTAGGTATCAAGGTGACTGTGGCTTCATAGAATGAGTTTGGTAGTGTTCCTTCTGTTTCTATTTTGTGGAATAGTTTGAAGAGAATTGGAGTTAGCTCTTCTTTGAAGGTCTGGTAGAATGCTGTGCTGAAACCATCTGGTCCTGGGCTTTTTTTGGATGGGAGACTTTCGATGACCACTTCTATTTCCTTAGGGGATATAGGACTATTTAATTGATTTACCTGGTCTTGATTCAACTTTGGTAATTGGAATTGATCAAGAAAATCGTCGATTTCATTTAGATTTTCAAATTTTGTGGCATATAGACTTTTTTTAATTTAACTTTTATTAATTACACTTTATTCATTTTGTATCCCCCAATAAACCCCTCCCTCCTCCCCTCCCTATCCCATCCTCCCTCCTCTTTCTGCATGCATGCCCCTCCTCAAGTCCACTGATAGGGGATGTCCTCCTCTCCTTCTTTCTGATCTTAGTCTATCAGTTCTCATCAGCAGTGGCTGCATTGTCATCTTCTGTGGCCTGGTAAGACTGCTCCCCCTTTAGGGGGAGGTGATCAAAGAGCAGGCCAATCAGATTATGTCAGAGGCAGTCCCTCTTCCTATTACTATGGAACCCACTTGGACACTGAACTGCCACGGGCTACATCTGTGCAGGGTTCTAGGTTATCTCCATGAATAGTCCTTGGTTGGAGTATGAGTCTCTGGGAAGTTCCCTGTGTTCAAATTTTCTTGTTATGTTGCTTTCCTTGTGGAGTTCCTGTCCTCTCCAGCTCTTGTTATTTCCCACTTCTTACATAAAATTCCATTCATTCTGCCCAACAGTTGGCCATCAGGCTCAGCATCTGCTTTGATAGTCTGCACTGCAAAGGCTTTCAGAGGCCCTCTGTGGTAGGTTCCTAGTTTGTTTCCTGTTTTCTTTCTTCTGGCTTTCAGAGGCCCTCTGTAGCAGGTTCCTAGGTTGTTTCCTGTTTTCTTCTTCTTCTGATGTCCACCCTCTTTGCCTTTCAGGATGGGGATTGAGCATTTTAGTCCTCTCTTTTGATTAATTTGTTTCGATGTACAGAGTTTAGCGGGTTTATCCTGTGTTGTATGTTTATATGAGTGAGTATATACCGTGTGTGTCTTTTTGCTTCTGGCACAACTCACTCAGGATGATCCTTTCCAGGTCCCACCATTTACCTGTAAATTTCATGATTTCCTTATTTTTCATTGCTGAGTAATACTCCATTGTATAGATGTACTACAATTTCTGCATCCATTATTCAGTTGAGGGGCATCTGGGCTGTTTACAGCTTCTGGCTATTACAAATAAGGCTGATACAAACATGGTTGAGCAAATGTCCTTTTTGTGTATTTGAGCCTCTTTTGGATATATGCCGAGTAGTGCTATGGAGGAAGCGCTATTCCTTGTTGTCTGAGAAAGCGCCAGATTGATTTCCAGAGTGGTTGTACCAGTTTACATTCCCACCAGCAGTGGAGAAGGCTTCCCCTTTCTCCACAACCTCTCCAGCATGTGTTGTCCCTTGAGTTTTTCATCTTGGCCATTCTGATGGGTGCAAGGTGAAATCTCAGGGTTGTTTTAATTTGCATTTCCGTAATGGCTAATGAGGTTGAGCATTTCTTTAAATGCTTCTCTGCCATTCGATATCCCTTTACAGAGAGTTCTCTGTTTAGCTCTGTTCCCCATTTTTTAAGTGGATTACTTGGTTTGCTGCTTTTCAGCTTCTTTAGTTCTTTATATATACTGGATATGAGTCCTCTGTCAGATAAAGGGTTGGTGAAGATTCTTTCCCAATCTGTAGGCAGTCGCTTTGTTTTGATGACAGTGTCCTTTGCTTTACAGAAGGTTTTCAGTTTCATGAGGTCCCATTTATTGATTGCTTTTGGTAAGATGGCCATTTTTACTATGTTAATCCTGCCAAGCCATGAGCATGGGAGATCTTTCCATCTTCTGATACTTCTTCTAATTCTTTCTTCAGAGACTTGAAATTTTTTTCATGCATGTCTTTGACTTGTTTGGTTAGGGTTACACCAAGGTATTTTATGTCATTTGTGGCTATTGTGAATGGTTTGTTTCTCTAATTTCTTTCTCAGCCCTTTTGTCTTTTGTAGTAGCACTACAGGAGTGCTACTAATTTTTTTGAGTTAATTTTGTATCCGGCCACTTTGCTGAAGGTGTTTATCAGCTGTAGGAGTTCCCTGGTAGACTTTTTGGGGTCACTCATGTACACTATCATATCATCTGCAAATATTGATAATTTGACTTCTTCCTTTCCCATCTGTATCCCCTTGATCTCCTTCAACTGTCTTATTGCTCTAGCAAGGACTTCCAGCACTATGTTGAAGAGAGTGGGCAGCCTTGTCTTGTCCCTGATTTCAGTGGGATTGCTTTAAGTTTCTCTCTGTTTAGTTTGATGTTGGCTATAGGCTTGCTATATATGGCCTTTACTATGTTTAGATATGTGCCTTGTATCCCTGATCTCTCTAATATTTTAACCATGAATGGATGTTGGATTTTGTCAAATGCTTTTTCAGCATCTAGGGAGATTATCATGTGGGTTTTTTTCTTTCAGTTTGTTAATATGGTGGATCACATTGATGGATTTCCATATACTGAACCACCCCTGCATACCTGGGATGAAGCCTACTTGGTCATAGTGGATAATATCTTTGATGTGTTCTTGGATTCGGTTTGCAAGTATTTTGTTAAGTATTTTTGCATCAATGTTCATAAGGGAGATTTCTTTGTTGAGTCTTTGTGAGGTTTAGGTACCAAGGTGACTGTGGCTTCATAGAATGAGTTTGGTAATGTTTCTTTTGTTTCTATTTTGTGGAATAGTTTAGAGAATTGGAGGTAGCCCTTCTTTGATGGTCTGGCAGAATTCTGCGCTGAAGCCATCTGGTCCTGGGCTTTTTTTGGATGGGAGACTTTTGATGACTGTTTCTATTTCTTTGGGGAATATAGGACTATTTAGTTGATTTACCTGGTCCTGATTCAGCTTTGGTAAGTCAATTTTATCAAGAAAATTGTCCATTTCATTTAGATTTTCAAATTTTGTGGCATATAGACTTTTGAAGTAAGTCCTAATGATTGTTTGGATTTCCTCAGTGTCTGTAGTTATGTCCCCCTTTTCATTTCTGATAATGTTGATTTGGGTGGTGTCTCTCTTCCTTTTAGTTAGCTTGGCTAAGGGTTTGTCGATCTTGTTGATTTTCTCAAAGAACCAGCTCTTGGTTTCATTGATTCTTTGAATTGTTTTATTTGTTTCTAATTGATTGATTTCAGCCCTGAGTTTGATTATTTCCAGCCATCTACTCCTTTTTGGTGTTTCTGCTTCTTCTGTTTCCAGGGTTTTTAAGTGGGCCATTAAGTTGCTTGAATGAGCTGTCTCGAATTTCTTCTTGAAGGCACTTAGTGCTATGAACATTCCTCTTAGCACTGCCTTCAATGTGTCCCACAAGTTTGTGTATGTTGTGTCTTCATTTTCATTGAGTTCTAGGAAGACTTTAATTTCTTTCTTTATTTCTTCCCTGACCCAGCTGTCATTTAGTAACAAGTTGTTCAGTTTCCATGTGTGTGTAGGCTTCTTGCTATTTCTGTTGTTGTTGAAGTCCAGCTTTATTCGATGGTGATCAGACAGGATACAAGGGATTATTTCAATCTTCTTGTATCTGTTGAGGCTTGCTTTGTGACCAACTATATGGTCTATTTTGGAAAAGGTTCCATGAGGTACTGAGAAGAAGGTAAATTCTTTTGTGTTTGGGTGTAAAGTTCTATAAATGTCTGTTAGGTCCATTTGATTCATGACCTCTGTCAGAGACATTGTTTCTTTGTTTAATTTCTGTCTAGTTGATCTGTCCTTTGTTGAGAGTGGGGTGTTGAAGTCTCCCACTATTAATGTGTGAGGATATATATGTGGTTTAAATTTTATCATTGTTTCTTTAACAAATGTGGGTGCTCTTTTATTTGGGGCATAGATGTTCAGGATTGTGATGTCTTCCTAGTGAAATTTTCCCTTGATGAGTATGAAGTGTCCTTCCCTATCTCTTCTTATTAATTTTGGTTGAAAGTCTATTTTATCAGATATTAGGATGGCTACTCCTGCTTGCTTCTTGGGTCCATTTGCTTGTAAATTCGTCTTCCAACTCTTTACCCTCAGGTAATGTGTATCTTTGTGCCTTAGGTGTGTTTCTTGTATGCAACAGATTGCTGGGTTTTGTTTACATATCCATTCTGTTAATCTGTGTCTTTTTACTGGAGAGTTGAGTCCATTGATGTTGAGAGAGATTAATGACCAGTGGCTGTTAGATCCTTTGATTTTGATGTTGGCTGTGGTCATAAGGTTGTGTGTTTGGTTGCTTTTTGTTTTACTGTAGTAGGATTAATTATTTCCTGTGTTTTCTTGAAAGAAGCTAATTTTTGGGGTTTGTATTTTCCCTTCCAGTGTCTTCTGTAATGCTGGATTTGTGTGTAGGTATTGTTGAACTTTGATTTGTCATTGAATATCTTGTTTTCTCCGTCTATGAGGACTGAGAGTTTTGCAGTGTAGAGTAGCCTGGGCTGACATCTGTGTTCTCTTAGGGACTGCATGATATCTGTCCAGGCCCTTCTGGCTTTCATAGTCTCTATTGAAAAGTCAGGTGTGATTCTAATGGGTTTGCCATTATATGTTACTTGGCCTTTTTTCCTTGCAGCTTTTAGTATTTTTTCTTTGTTCTGTATAATTACTGTTTTGATTATTATGTGGCGGGAGGATTTTCTTTTCTGGTCAAATTTGTTGGGTGTTCTGTAGGCCTCATGTATTCTTATTGGCCTCTCCTTTAACTTGGGGAAATTTTCTTCAATGATTTTGTTGAAAATATTTCTGGGCCTTGAAGAAGGGAGTCTTCTTTTTCCTCTATACCTATTATTCTTAGGTTTTGTCTTTTCATATTGTTTTGGATTTCTTGGACGGTCTGTGTCAGGAATTTTTTAGATTTAACATTTTCTTTGTCAGATACATCGATTTCTTCCACTGTATCTTCCTCACCTGAGATTCTTCCATCTTTTGTAGTCTATTGGTTATGCTAACCTCTGTAGTTCCTGTTTTCTTCCCTAAGTTCTTTCTCTCTGCAATTTCCTCCATTTGTGTTTTCTTTAATTTTTTCAATTCTATCTTCTGATCTTGAGCCATTTTGTTAATTTCCTTCACCTGTCTGACTATATTTTCCTGTTTTTCCATCACTTCTTTCAGCTGTTTGTTTGAACCAACCTCTGTTTCTTTTATTTAATTCAGTGCTTTAAGCATTTCTTTTCTAAAGGCCACAAACTGTTTGGCTGCAACTTCCTCTATTTCTTTAGAGATGGCAATATTATGTTTGAGTTTATCTTCCTCTATGTCTTTACATATCTTATTTGTTCTCTCTGTTATCGTCTTCATGAGCATAGTTGTTAGGTCATCTTCTTGGATTTCAGTTATGCTGGGGTGTTCAGGGCTACTTGCCCGTGGGTAACTGGGTTCTGGAGATGCCATATTGCTCTGTCTTTTGTTGCTTGAGCTTTTACGCTGGCTTCTACCCATTGGGCTATCTTAGGTGTTTGGGGTTATTTTCTGGTGGTTCCTGGGGATCCTATGGTGGAGAGAATCCCCTTGGCAGAAAGCTGGTTTTTCTTGAAGGAAGTCTTCTCAGCTTTTTGGGTATAGTCCCTGGATGCCTGGCGTTTTTTCAGGAGTTGCTGCTGATCACTTCAGGGATAGAGACCTGAGTGGTAACTGTGGTCTTTGTTAGTCGAGAAGGTTCTCCTTTCACCCAGGGAAGTCCCGAGGACAGCTGCCCTGTTTCTGGGTTTCTTGCTGTAAATTTAATGATCAGCTGCTGTGACACAGTTGGACATCTGGTTCGCAGCAACTGTTTGTGCCTGTGTCTGGAGCACAGCTCAGTGATGGTGGCTCGGCCCCGCTGGTATGTGAGTCTTTTTCCCGGGAAGGACTGGGTGATTTAAGTCAGTACAGTTTCCTTCCTTCCCTGTGGATTCTCTCACGACAGGGACTCCCATTCTCTGGTGTTTTTGTGCCCACTGATCAGCCTGGGAAGGTGATTAGGACATGCAGGCATGTGGCTCTGGTCTGGTGACCTAGTGCCTGTGAGACCCAGGATATCTTCCGGGTTCTGGCTGGTTGGCCTGAGAGTGGACCGGACTGATTCCCACACGGTGGGGGTTTCCTCTCCCCTGGGAAACATGATCGCTGTTGTTTTAGGGTCCAGAGTTCAGTCTCTTGGTCGCTGAATGGAAAATGTTGTCTTGCTCCTCAGACACAGTGTTCTCCTGGCGCTGCCATCTTGTCACT
Source organism: Psammomys obesus (assembly GCF_907164565.1). NCBI lineage: Eukaryota > Metazoa > Chordata > Mammalia > Rodentia > Muridae > Psammomys > Psammomys obesus. Next base: position 62,591,152 of record NW_026585644.1, read on the forward strand.
CCCCCATCTATTGACATTTTTATTTTATTTTATTTTATTTTTCTTTTTAGTTACATTTTGTTAACTCTGTGTCCCAGCTGTATCCCGCTCCCTCATTCCCTCCCCAACCCCACACTCCCTCCCTGGTCTCCTCCCTGCCCCTTTCCAAGTCCCCTGATAGGGGAGGACCTCCTCCCCTTTCATCTGACCCTGTTTTATCAGGTATCTTCAGGGCTGGCTGCAAAGTCCTCCTCTGTGGCCTAACAGACTGCTCCTCCCCTGGGGGGGGGTGTCAAACAGCCTGCCCTTGAGATCCTGTTAGAAATAGTCCGTGTTCCCCTTACTTTGGAAAACTACTTGGTTACTGAGCTACCACAGGCCACATCCGAGCAGAAGTTCTAGGTTATATCCATAGATGGTCCTTGGTTGAGTGTAAGTCTCAGAAAAGACCCTGTGCCCAGATATATTTGGTCCTTGTAGAGCTCCTATCCTTTCCATATCATACTAACTTCCCTTCTTTCATATGATTCCCTGCACTCTGCCGAGGGTTTGGTTATGAGTCTTAGTGTCTGCTTTGAAACACTGCTAGGTAGAGTCTTTCAGATGCTTTTTGTGGTAGACTCCTGTCATAAGTTCAATGCACATCCCATTTGTCTTTCTAAATGAGGATTAATCACCTTCGCCTGTGTCCACTTTCTTGATTATCTTCTTTAGGTGTGTAGATTTCATTATGTTTATCATATCTTGTAGGTCTATATAAGCGAGTATATACCAAGTTTGTCTTTCTCCTTCTGGGATACTTCACTCAGAATGATCTTTTCTAGATCCCACCACTTGCCTGCAAATTTCATGATTTCCTCCTTTTTGATTGCTGAATAGTATTCCATTGTGTACAAATACCACAATTTCTGTATCCATTCCTCCGTTGATGGACATCTGGGTTGTTTCCAAGTTCTGGCTATTACAAATAAAGCTGCTACGAACATGGTTGAACAAATGTCCTTGTTGTGTACTTGAGCAAATTTTGGGTATATACCTAGGAGTGGTATAGCTGGGTCTTGAGGTAGCACTACTCCTAGTTGTCTGAGAAAGCGCCAGATTGACTTCCAGAGTGGTTGAACCAGTTTACATTCCCACCAGCAATGGAGGAGGGTTCCCCTTTCTCCACAACCTCTCCAGCATGTGCTATCACTTGAGTTTTTCATCTTGGCCATTCTGATGGGTGTAAGGTGAAATCTCAGGGTCGTTTTGATTTGCATTTCCCTAATGGCTAATGAGGTTGAGCATTTCTTTAAGTGTTTCTCTGCCATTCGATGTTCCTTTTTCGAGAATTCTCTGTTTAGCGCTGTTCCCCATTTTCTAAGTGGATTACTTGGTTTGTTGCTTTTCTGCTTCTTTAGTTCTTTATATATACTTGATATTAGCCCTCTGTCAGATAAAGGGTTGGTGAAGATTCTTTCCCAATCTGTAGGCAGGCGTTTTGTTTTGATGACAGTGTCTTTTGCTTTACAGAAGCTTTTCAGTTTCATGAGGTCCCATTTATTGATTGTTGCTCTTAGAGCCTGTGCTGTTGGTGTTCTGTTCAGGAAGTTGTCTCCTGTGCCAATGAGTTCTAGGCTGTTTCCCACTTTTTTTTCCAGCTGATTTAGAGTATCTGGTTTTATGTTGAGGTCTTTGATCCACTTGGACTTTAGTTTTGTGCAGGGTGATAAATATGGATCTATTTTCATTTTTCTGCATGTAGACATCCAGTTGGTCCAGCACCATTTGTTGAAGATGCTATCTTTTTTCCATTGAATGGATTTGGCTTCTTTGTCAAATACTGAGTATTCATAGGTGTGTGGGTTTATTTCTGGGTCTTCTATGCGATTCCATTGATCCTCCTTTCTGTTTCTATGCCAGTACCATGCAGTTTTTATTACTATTGCCCTGTAGTACAGCTTGAGATCGGGAATGGAGATACCTCCAGATGATCTGTTGTTGTACAGGATCGTTTTGGAGATTCTGGGTTTTTTGTTTCTCCATATGAAGCTGAGAATCTTTTTTTCAAGGTCTGTAAAGAATTGAGTTGGTATTTTGATGGGAATTGCATTGAATCTGTAGATTGCTTTTGGCAGGATGGCCATTTTCACAATGTTAATCCTACCAATCCATGAGCACGGGAGATCTTTCCATCTTCTGAGATCTTCAATTTCTTTCTTCAGAGACTTGAAGTTTTTCTCAAACAGGTCTTTCACTTGCTTGGTTAGAGTCACACCAAGGTACTTTATGTTATTAGTGGCTATTGTGAAGGGTGTTGTTTCCCTAATTTCTTTCTCAGCCTTTTTGTCTTTGGTATACAAGAGGGCTTCTGATTTTTTTGAGTTGATTTTGTATCCTGCCACTTTGCTGAAGGTGTTTATCAGCTGAATAAGTTCTCTGGTTGAATCTTTGGGTTCGCTCATGTATACTATCATATCATCTGCAAATAGTGACACTTTGACCTCTTCCTTTTCGATTTGTATCCCCTTGATCTCCTTTAGTTGTCTTATTGCTCTGGCTAGGACTTCAAGTACAATGTTAAAGAGATATGGAGAGAGTGGGCAGCATTGTCTTGTCCCTGATTTCAGTGGGATTGATTTAAGTTTCTCTCCATTGAGTTTGATGTTGGCTATAGGCTTGCTGTATATTGCCTTTACTATCTTTAGGTATGTGCCTTGTATCCCTGATCTCTCCAAGACTTTAAACATAAATGGGTGCTGGACTTTGTCAAATGCTTTTTCAGCATCTAAGGAGATGATCATGTGGTTTTTCTCCTTCATTTTGTTTATGTGGTGGATTACATTGATGGATTTCCGTATGTTGAACCACCCTTGCATTCCTGGGATGAAGCCTATTTGGTCATGGTGGATGATATCTTTGATGTGTTCTTGGATTTGGTTTGCAAGTATTTTATTGAGTATTTTTGCATCAATGTTCATAAGAGAGATAGGTCTGAAGTTCTCTTTTTTTGTTGGATCTTTGTGTGGTTTAGGTATCAAAGTGACTGTGGCTTCATAGAATGAGTTTGGTAGTGTTCCTTCTGTTTCTATTTTATGGAATAGTTTGAGGAGAATTGGTGTTAGTACTTCTTTGAAGGTCTTGTAGAATTCTGCGCTGAAGCCATCTGGGCCAGGGCTTTTTTTGGAGGGGAGACTGTTAATGACTGCTTCAATTTCCTTGGGAGATATAGGACTATTCAGTCTTTCTACCTGATCTTGACTTAATTTTGGTAGATGGAATCTGTCAAGAAAGTTATCCATTTCATTTAGATTTTCAAATTTTGTGGCATATAGGCTTTTGTAGTATGACCTAATAATCGTTTGGATTTCCTCAGTGTCTGTAGTTATGTCCCCATTTTCCTTTCTGATTTTGCTGATTTGTATGGTTTCTCTCTGCTTTTTAGTTAGTTTGGCTAAGGGTTTGTCTATCTTGTTGATTTTCTCAAAGAACCAGCTTTTTGTTTCATTGATTCTTTGGATAATTTTATTTGTTTCTAATTGATTGATTTCTGCCCTTAGTTTGATTATTTCCAGCCGTCTGCTCCTCTTGGGTGTATCTGCTTCTTTTTTTTCTAGGTTTTTCAGTTGGGCCATTAAGTTGTTTGTATGTGATGTTACTTACGGATTTCTTCTTGTAGGCACTTAGTGCTATAAATTTTCCTCTGAGCACTGCTTTCAATGTGTCCCATAAATTTGGGTATGTTGTGCCTTCATTTTCATTGAATTCTAGAAAGTCTTTAATTTCTTTCTTTATTTCTTCCTTGACCCAGCTGTCATTGAGTAGTAAGTTGTTCAGTTTCCATGTGCGTGTCGGCTTTTTGTTGTTTCTGTTGTTGTTGATGTCCAGCTTTAGTCCATGGTGGTCAGATAGTATACAAGGGATTATTTCAATCCTTTTGTATCTGTTGAGGCTTGCTTTGTGACCAACTATATGGTCTATTTTGGAGAAGGTTCCATGTGGTGCTGAAAAGAAGGTGTACTCTTTTGAGTTTGGGTGAAAAGATCTGTAGACATCTATTAGGTCCATTTGATTTAGGGATTCTGTGAGTGCTTTTATTTCCCTATTTGGTGTCTGTCTGGTTGATCTGTCCCTTGATGAGAGTGGGGTGTTGAAGTCTCCCACTATTAAGGTATTAGGATCAATGTATGATTTAAGCTTTAATATTGTTTCCTTTATGAATGTAGGTGCTCTTGTATTTGGGGCATAGATATTCAAAATTGTGATGTCCTCTTGTTGGATTTTTCCTTTGATGAGAATATAGTGGCCCTCCTTATCTTTTTTGATTAACTTGGGTTGAAAGTCTATTTTATTAGATATTAGGATGGCTACTCCAGCTTGTTTTCTGGAACCATTTGCTTGAAAAACATTTTTCCAGCCCTTTACTCTGAGGTAGTGTTTATCTTTGTTGCATAGGTGTGTTTCTTGGATGCAACAGAATGTTGGGTCCTGTTTCCATAACCATTCTGTTAGCCTGTGTCTTTTTATTGGTGAGTTGAGTCCATTAATATTGATAGATAATATTGACCAATGCATGTTAGTTCCTTTTGTAATGGAGTCGATGATCTTACCTTGTTTTGTTGCTTGTTTTCTTTTCCTTTTTGTTGGGACATTATCTGTATGCTCTGTTTTCTTGGGTGAATTCGTTTTCGTTGGATTGGAGTTTTCCTTCTAGTATCTTCTGTAGGGTTGGTTTGCTGTATAGATATTTCGTAAATTTAGTTTTGTCATGGAACATTTTGTTTTCTCCATCTATGTTGATTGAAAGCTTTGCAGGGTATAGTAGTCTCGGTTGACATTTGTGATCTATTAGAGTCTCCATGATGCTTGCCCAGGCCCTTCTGGCTTTCATAGTTTCTGATGAGAAGTCTGGTGTGATTCTGATAGGTCTACCTTCATATGTTACTTGGCCTTTTTCCCTTGCTGCTTTTAATATCTTTTCTTTGTTCTGTAGATTTAGTGTTTTGACTATGATGTGACGTGATGTGTTTCTTTTCTGGTCTAGTCTATTTGGTGTTCTGTAGGCCTCTTGTATATTTATGGACATCACTTTCTTTAAGTTGGGAAAATTTTCTTCTATGATTTTCTTGAAAATATTTTCTGGACCTTGGAGCCTGGAGTCTTCTTTTTCATCAATTCCTATTATTCTTAGATTTTGTCTTTTCATAGCATCCTTGATTTCTTGGATATTTTGTGATTGGAATTTTTCTGATTTTACTTTTTCTTTGAGAGAAGTATCAATTTCTGCAAGTGTGTCTTCAGCTCCAGAGATTCTCTCTTCCATCTCTTGTATTCTGTTGGTGATGCTTATTTTTGTGGTTCCTGATCTTTTCTCCAAGTTCTCCAGCTCAAGAGTTTTCTCATTTTGTGTTTTCTTTATTGATTCTAATTCTGTTTTCATGCCTTGCACCATTTCTTCCATGTGTTTGAATTTGGATTCCTGTCTCTCTACGATGGACTCTATTTCTTTGTTCATTTCCTTTTTGTATGCCACTAATTTTTTCTCTACTTGTGCCTCTATTTGTTTGGCTATGTTTGCCTGTTTCTTTAAGGGTTTTGTCTATTTCTTCTTTCTTTACCTCCAATTGACAGGCCAACTCTTTGAAAGATTTGTTCATTTCCTCCTTATGAGCCTCAAATAATTGAGCAAGCATGGCTTTAAGGTCATTTTCCTGTGCTTCTGATGAATTGGAGTATCCATCGATTTTGGGGTTTGCTGGTGAAGTCATGATGTCCTGATTTATGTTGGAAGTGTTCTTTCGCCTACCCCTGGCCATTCGCTTATCTGAGACCTTCCCTGTTTGTTTTTGGAATCTGCCGATCAGACTGGTACTGTCTCTCTCTCGAGTCTGGAGAATTCTTCAGGAAGTTGAGAGAGGTCCCGTGTTTTTAGTGTATGCTGAGGACTAGCTGTACCTGTGGGAGGAAAGTACGCAGGCGCAAACAGAGGCAAATGGAAGCGTGCGTGCGTGCGTGTGTATATGTGTGTGTGTGTGTAAGTGGGTGTGGGCGTGTGTCTCGAGGGACAGAGTGATGGCTAATGTTGAACCCTTGAGTGTGTGGGAGGGGCTCTGCAATGTATATGTCGCAGGCGCTAGTGATGATCGCAGCGCAATTTCTGGCATTAACTGCCTTAACTCCTCAATTAGACCCACAGAGCAGGAACTTCAATGTTCCAAGTGCCCCTCTGTTTCCCAAAGTGGGTAGGTATATGGGTGGGAGGGGGTTCGATGCCTGGTTTCTGTTTTAGAAGAACCCAGGATCAGTGGAGCTGCAGATTCTCAAGGGTGCACTCACTTACAGGCAGGACACTTGGCAGAGATCGGCGTATCTGGGCTCTCTGCTCTCTGGTTTGGCCCTGCTTCTTTGATGTGCTCCGCCAGTTCCGTGCTGCTGTCACTGCCAGGTTATGAGGTCTTGCTGCAGCTGGAGATTTCAAGGTGGTCACGTCAGTGGGAATCGGGGTAACCAGCCTTTCTGTTCTCTGGTTTGGCCCTGGTTAGTCTTAAACTGGAGGGCTGATGTGCCCCGCCAGCTCAGTGCTGCTCTGCCGCCAGGTTAGAAAGTCCCGCTGTAACTGGAGACTGGGTTGGTAGTCCAGATGCTTTCTGGGAAGTCCTGGGGTCTCTTTACTGTGCTCTCCAAGCTTCGGAGGCCCAGCGCCTGGTGTGTCTAGCTTGTATGGCGTTTCTGTCTGGTTTTGGTGAGTATATAGCGTATTCTCTGTCACTGTGGGATTGGGCGGGCCGTACCGTCAGTGATGGCGCTCCTGCGGAGCTAGTATGGCGTCTAGCAGACTCGGGCCCTGCGAGGATGGTGCAGCCGCCGCGCGAATCTGGGGCTCCAAGACACAGTACTGCTGGCCTTTGCCGATAAAGGGCTTGGGGCTCCGCCTCAGTGGCTGCAGGCCCCAGGCAGTTAGGTCTGCGCTGAGAAAGGTGAGTCCGCTGTGCCAAGGAGGAGGGAGGTCTGGGGGAGGGGAGTGCCGAGAGAGCAAAGGATCGTTTCTCACCTTCCCCAAACAAGTCCCTGGGTGACCCGAGACCAAGGTTTTCACCTCCTGTGATGTTCCCTGTTGTTTAGAAAGTCTCTCCGTTGTTTCCCTGGCTTCAGAAGTTCTTCCACTCATCAACTCAGAACTTTATCTCTTCCACAGCTTGGAAACTGTGTGTGCTAGTCGCCATCTTGGCTCCGCCCCCTCCATCTATTGACATTTTTAAATATTAAAGCAAACTTGCATTTCTGCAATACATGCAATGTAGTCATCTTGAACAATAATTTTATGTTATTAATTCAGATCACTAACATTTTCTTAAGGATATTTGCTTCCATGTTTCTGTTTGATGTTGATATGTAGTTTTAGGTTTTTATTAACTTGATCTGGTTTGAGTGCTCGAGTGATACTATCTTTGTTGATTTGGTTCAGAAGTATTCTGGCCTCTATTCTCTCAAAAATAATTTGTGAAGAATTTGTACTGTTAATTCTGTATGTATTTGCAGTAAAGCCATCTGGGCTTGGGGGTTGGGTTGTTCTTGTTTATTATTGGGGGGATATCTTAAATTGTTAATTATGTAAAGCCCTACTTCAGCATATTGTTAACTCAATTCTATAAAAATATTGTTTATATATTATGTCATTAATTTATGTTTTATATTATTAGTATGTTATATATTTATAAACTAATATTATATATAAACTACATAGTTTACATATGCACTATTATGGTCACTAATATTATATTTTATATGATATAAATACAACCTTTACTGCCCTAAGATTTTCTTCACAAAAATCTGGAAACATCTTTAAAATCTTTTCACCTTGTTTTTGAATGATAAATGTGGGTATATTTTTGATTGAAATAATTCTTTTGACAGTTTATCTTACCTCATTATTTCTGAGTATTTGATGCCTTGGATCTTTCAGTCTCTGCTATATGTTTGTGTAGTAACTCAGTAAACATGAACTTTTTCTGGCTTACTGAGTTCTAGTTTACCTACTAGAACTCTGTTAAATTGTTGACTCATCCACTGTATTTTGTTTGTTCCGAACTGAACTCCAGTAACAGATTATGCAATAATCTGTCATTCCTGTTTGCTTTCTAGTGAAATCATCAATGTTATCTGTGAGTGCTCTAACCAAATTATGCCTTAGTCCAATAAAGCAACTGGTTTTAGAGTGTGTTTTGACTCAGTCGAGTGCATAGCATTGTGATAGAATAGGGATGGATAGGGAATAGAAGCAGATATAGTCAAGAATATCTCGCAGACTATTTCTGACCCTGAATTTGGTGGTTATAAATATGTGTTTCTCAGGTTGTTGAATGCATTTTGTTAATTTGCATAACTGAAATAGTTTTGTTTACAGTTTTGTCCTTGTTTATAGTTGGCTTTGATGAATTAAACTAAAACCTTCTCACTATTTTCCCTATAAGTCCTTTTCAAAGTCTCTCTCTCTCCTCCCCACTTCCTGCGTGTGTGTATGTGTATTCATAAAGACTCATTTATCAGAATGAGTGATCCCCCAAATATATATGAAATACATTTTTTCAAAAGATATATTTGTTTCTCAAACATACTTTTGAAGGTGTGACAGATGCAGAATGTAGAGAGATGGGGATTTTGAAAATAGCTAGAGCAGTATTCAACCCAATTGCTACTGCTTGAAATGACTTGCATTTCCTCAGATGAGTTGTTTAACTTCTAGAAGTTTCTCTGGTAGTAAAATGGGGATTATAAGGACTAAATGAGATAATAAGCGACGCATAGGGCAAGACTGGTGTATAGGTTCAGCCCCAGTCAAGTCATTTCTGCAGATGAAGGCATATCAAGTGATCAGCACTGACTTCTGTGGATCTTATTTTTTTTCTTAAATGATGAGGCAGTGACTCTAGGATGTATTTGTTCTAACAATTAAAAAAAAACTGCTAGGAGAAATGTTAAATAAATCAGGACTAACTCACCAGAAGAAGTGAAGGCAAAGAGAGCTATAGACATCCTCATGAGTGGGCATTAGATTGGAAAGGCAAAATTTTTGACAAGAGGCCAATAACAAATCAGTGGATTCTTAGTCCCACCTAGAATGGAGGGATGGTGGTGACAGGGGCTGTCTATTATCTCTTTGCCACCTCAGAACAGCCCTTGCTGTTTTTGTTAATGACAGTTGCCCTGGCGTTAGCTATGGAAGGTGGCTTTTGCTGTGAGCCATCAGAGACCAGAATGGATTCCCAGGTTCAGGCTGTCAAAATAATTCTTCCCTCTGCTAATTCTCACATGAGCCCCAGGAATGAGGAATGGGGCTCATGTGAGGTCAGTTCTGTTATCTTGTATCCTTCTGCTAGTTCTGTACAAATATCACAGGTTGAATGGATACAAGCCTTGATGGTGTAATCTATTACTCCATGTAGCCTCTTGATGCTCTTAGTAGACTTAGTGAACATAAGATGCATGAGGCCATTGCCCGAGTAGCAGTGTGCTGTTTTACAACAAACTTTACTTTTAGGAAGTACATTCATAGGCCAGTATCATAATTATTTACCAACAGGTATTACATATTGTCCAGAATTGTATGTGTCATCCTGTTAGTGCAGTGGATTCCGGCAACCTCATGAGTAAAGTATTGTGCTGAAAGTGTTATGATGGTCACCTTCTCACCACATAGGGATTTTTTTCAGCACCATTGTAATCTCATAGAGCCATCATTATATCTACCATCTACTGGCTGAAACATTGTTATTGAGCAAGGATATTTCAGATGAGTCTTTCCTGATTGTTACAGATCCTGGGCTAGGCTGTCTTGGGGTTGTGGTTAGAGGATTCTGCTGTGTTTCTCCTTAAGTCTGGCTCTTGAGTAAAGGACAAGGAGTGAAAATCAAGTAAATTTGAAGTCTGATTCTCAAACTTGACTGTGTACCTGAATCATTTGGTCATCTTATTAAAGTTCTGAAGATTCGGCTTTAGTACATATGTCTTTGGTGTGACCTGATATTCTACATTTCCGGTAAATAAACTCCTAAATGATGACAATGTTGCTAGTTTTCAGATCACACTTGGAGTATAAGATTTTAGACCTCATTGCATGAAATATATATATATATATATATATATAACGTTTGGGTTTCTCTAAGACCCAGTACCTATATGTAGGATCTCTGTGGATGTCTGAAGAATTATAGCTGCTGTTGTGTAGACCTTTATGCTAAAGCTGGAAGGTAGCTAGGGGACAGGGTTCAGTGTGTGTCACAGAGATTGGAGGCTGTGAGAAATACAGACTGAAAAGTGAAAATTTTCCACTTTTAGTTGGAATTCTATACTCAGAAGCATAATAGCCCTGGGTATACAGAACCAAGTTAGAGTAGGAAGACAAGGCAGCCTCTGCTGGAAATCTTACTTTAGCTTGTGAGCATGTCAGAGAAAATTTGGGGAGGGTTGTTTTATATTGGGACCTACACACAATATAATCATATGCTGAGTTTCCATTTCTGCTCTTTTTATTTATGCTATGTTTGCTGTCTAAGAGAATACTTCTACTTCATTTTTTTGCTTTTATTTATTGATTTATTTTACTCTATTTCACAATACTTCTACTTCATTTTTAAAATGTGCATACTGAATATTTGCAAAGTGTGTGGACAAATTTTCAACAGGCTTGTTCTGGTGGCTTTGATAACTATGAGAATCCTTTTTCTAACTGCCTGTGTAAAGATGTGTCTTAACAAGAAGAGGCCAAGCATAGTAGTTTACATCTGTATTTCCAGCATTTGAGAGACTGAAGGAGGAGTTTACAAGTTTCAGGCCAACACAAACTACACAGGGAAATCCTGTCTCACTAAACAAACAAACAACTTCATATGTATCATTTGTCATGTGGATTCTAATCTCTCTGAAGATCCAGTGGAAGTAGCCAGTGCTTGCCATTAATTGTATTTCTGTTATTAAAATTGAAAAATCAATACCATTAACTTTTTTCTATATTGTTTTTAAGTTCTTGTAGTAAGGTGGACAGAGTATATAAAAGAAAAAGACCTGTAGTTGAGATGGTAGTTGTTCCATCAGGCAACCCATGCAAAACAGTGGCCAGAGAAACTTATCAAACAATCCAAGTGGCTGTCCACTACAATTCTGAAAATCTTTCTTTAATCACTTTCTCTTGCCATTTTCCTTCTCTTCTTAGTTGCAAAACTACCCTGTAAAACTAACCTTCCAGCTTATCTTCAGCCTTGTTATTTTAGATAAAGAAATGCCAGTACTTAACCCAGTACAACTCATAAAAGCCAATTCACCTTGGCCTCCACCTTTTGATTTGGCTAATGTGAACTTGAATGAATCTTTTAAACTAACTTTTGGCATCTTTGCCTTGCTCTGCTTTGGCTTATGCTGCTTCTTTCTTTAATTCTGAGAGTTTAATGCTGGTCTTGTTTTCTGCACTTTTGACAGGAATCATGAGTCATGATCAAAACTAAAGACAGTAGTCAGTTGTTGAAAAGTTGCTGCAGCCTTTGACCACAGTATCACATAGGGCCTGAATTGCCCAAACACGACATGTATGCAGCAAAAGGGTGCTGATGTTGGCACCCTAGTCGGGCCCAGTGTAGCATAAGTGTGTGGAGAGAACAATGGGTGAAGAGTCAGCAGGCATTGCCTGGAATTGAGTCTGCCACGAAACAACAGGACCTCAGCAAGTCAAGCTTGTTGAGTTTTGTTCTTCCTAACATAAACCATGCTGAGCCACCTTATTAGGATTGTTATCGAGAGAAAATGAGATAATAAGCCAGGGCCCCTTGAAATATAAAAGAGTGGAGAAAATATTAATAGTTTCTTTATTCACTCACAAATGTGCACATTCCAGACATGAGTGATTTTTAGCACACTAGGAGACACTGAGGTGACCCATGAGCCTAAACTCATGGGTTCTTATAATACAGAGGAGAGTTGAGCCTTTTAGTTAATCTTTACAGTGCAGTGACAGTGAATTCATATTTTAATAGCTACAAAATACTTTGAAATCAGAAATGGCCATGGCTGCCTATGTCAAGGGAAGTCATTAAAACCATCACAACATAATCTTTGACCCAGTGCTTTTGAAAAGAGTAGTTGACCAGACTGAAGTATACTCAAAGGCATAGATGTGTGGATGTGTTTGGCATTTTCATGTAGAACAATTGCCTGTGTCCCCTTTCCTACAGGCATTGCACAGGTTAAAAGCTCACTGTTTTGTATCTCAAATGTGCAAAACTGACCTATTCCTCTCCACAGCCCAAGTTTGCTTCCGTTCAGCCCATGATAACCCATCTAACCTTAGGTCAGAATCCTTTAAGGAATGCTCAGCTCTTTTCTCTCTTCCATAATTCACATCTAATTTGTCTGCTTCAAAAATATACGGAATCCAACTGCTTCTCAATGCCATCAACTCATTCTGTCCTGGATGAAGCCATTATCATATCAGGAGTTATTCTCAACCATGCAAACTGGATCCTTCAAATGTAAAACTCTCATCTTGTAACTCTTAATTACATAGCACAGCAGCCAGTTCCTTTCAAAATGTTGTAAAATTTTTGCTAACAAGGAAGAGCAAAATCCCAAGTATGTTACCTTGTTTTTCTGTCTGGCCTCGTCTTTTCCATGTTGCTCAGCCTTGACCACACCAGGCCTTGCTCTTTACACAGGCCTTTGTGTTGTCTATGTGTGACTGGAACCCTCTTTTCAGTTCTTACTTGTCTGTCATTTCCCCCTTCCTTTCTTTAGATAAAAAATTTCAATGTCTTTTTTTTCCCTTTCTTCAGATAATTTTTTTCAGTGTGGCTTAACCAGGTTACTTTACTTAAATCTCTTTCCTTTTTCTTGGTTCTTCTTCTTCTTCTTCTTCTTCTTCTTCTTCTTCTTCTTCTTCTTCTTCTTCTTCTTCTTCTTCTT
>NW_026585644.1:62604070-62641543 GCF_907164565.1 Psammomys obesus
TTCTTCTTCTTCTTCTTCTTCTTCTTCTTCTTCTTCTTCTTCTTCTTTTTCTTCTTCTCCTCCTCCTCCTCCTCCTCCTCCTCCTTCTTCTTCTTCTTCTCCTCCTCCTTCTTCTTTTCTCCTTTTCTCCTCCTCCTCCTCCTCCTTGTCCTCCTCCTCCTCCTTCTCCTCCTCCTCCTTATCCTCCTCCTCCTCTCCCTCCTTCTTTCCCTACTTCTTTGTAGATCAGGCTGGCCTTGAACTCACAATGATCTGCTTCCCTTTGTCTCTCTGAGTCCTGGGATTAAAGGTGTGTGTCACCACACCCAGCTCTGCTTACTACTTTTTGAATGCTGTATAATTTTTTTATTTACTCTGGCCCCTCCCTGGTAGAAATGTAAGCTTCATCAGACAGAGATGTTTATGTTCATAGTATGTAAAGCAGGGCTCACTACACATTAATGAATAAATGAAACTGATGCTGGCATGACATTAATGAAGTTACTCATTTGAGGAAACATGTGCATCTCTGAAATAATTGAAAAAAAAACAAACCAAAAGACAACAACAAAAAACTATATACTAACCTCAAATTATATCCACATTTGCATGTTTGTAAATACATTTGTATTTAAACAATAAAATTATTTTACTCTAAAAAAAAAAAGAAATAATTAAGCTGGAAGAATAATGAAAGAGAAGAAGAGTCCAATAAAGGGAAGAGACCCAATATTTCTTTGATGTGGAGATAATACATTTAAAAATAATCAATTGTGTTAAAGAGGAGTGTCATTTACATCAACAATTTACTTATCTGTCTATCTATCTATCTATCTATCTATCTATCTATCTATCTATCTATCTATTTAATATCCTGATTATAACCCCCTTTCCTCTCCTCCTGGTCCTACCTTTCTTCCCTCTTCCTTGTCCTCTACTCCTCAGAAAAATTGAGTCCCCACAACCTATCCCAGCAGAACAAGCAGCATCAGGACTGAGCACATCCTCTTCCCCTGTGGCCTGTCGATGTAGCCCCACCAGGGGGAAGTGATCGAAAAGCAAGCAGCAAAGTCCATGTCAGAGTCAGTCCCCATTCTCCTTACTAAGGAACCCACATGAAGACCAAGCTGCTCATTGGTTACATCTGTGTAGGGGACCTATGTTGCATCCATGCATGGTCCTTGGTTGGTGCTTCAGTATCCACAAGCCCTCACCCATCCCCCATGCCCTGGTTAGTTGGCTCTGTTGGTCTTTTTGTGTAACTCCTTCCCTCTCTGGGTCCTTCTATCTTCCCTACTCTCCACTCTTCCACAAGACTCCCTGCAATCAGTCTAATGTTTGTCTGTGAGTCTCAGCATCTGTTTCTATTCAATGCTGGGTGGAGCCTCTCAGAGTACAGCCATGCTAGGCTCCCATCAACAAACACAGTAGAGCATCATTAATACTGTCAGTGATTGGCTCTCTCCCATGGGGTGGGTCTCAGGTTGGGCCAGGCATTGGATGAACATTCCCTCAATCTCTGCTCTAATATTCTCCCTGCACATCTTGTAGGCAGGGTAAATTTTGGGTTGAAGTTTTTGTAGATGGGTTGGTGTTCCCCTTCTTCCAACTAGCAGTCCTGTCTAGTTAGAGGGTGGCCTCTTCAGTTCCTATGACCCCTGCTACTAGGAGTCTTAGCTAGACTCACCCCCATATCCCTCCAGGAGCCCACTCTGTTGTAGGCGTGTATCATAAATGTCTCCTCCCACGGTTTCTCTTCTTTCTGCAAGCCTTCTGTCTTCCCACCTCCACTCTCCCCAGGTCTTGTCTCCACCCTCATTTCTCTCCTTGATCTCTCTCCTACCCCAACTGATTCTGCTGTCTATTCTGTTTCCCCTTCTGAGTGAGATTTAAGCATCTTCCCTTGGGTCCCCTTGTTACTTACCTTCTTTGAATCTGTGAACTGTAGTATGGTTATCTGGTATTATATGACTAAAATCCACTTACAAGTGAGTACATACCATGTATGTCTTTCTGGGTCTCAGTTATCTAACTCAGGATATTTTCTAGTTCCATCCATTTGCCTGCAAATTTCATGATGTCCTTGTTTTAATTGCTGAGTAGTATTCCATTGTGTAAATGTACCACATTTTCTTTATCAATTCTTTAGTTGAAGGACATCTGGGTTGTTTCCAGTTTCTGGTTATTATGAATAAAGCTGCTATGAACATAGTTGAGCAAATGTCCTTGCTGTTTGGTGGAGCATCTTTTAGGAATAGTCTTGAGGTAGAGCTATTTCTAATTTTCTGAGAAAGTGGCAGATTGATCTCCAATATGGTTGTATAAGTTTGTACTCCCACCAGCAATGGAAGAGTATTCTCCTTTCTCCACATCTTTGCCAGCATGTGCTGTCACTCATAGCTTTATTTTGTAATCCAATTAAAAATATTAAATGTCATTAATTGAACACATTGTGTTTAATGTATATTTTACTAACTCCTCTGATGTAAAAAATAAATAGCTTTCATGAGGCCACAGAGTTTCTTCTTTATATACTTCAGAGCTTCATTGCTGGGCAATCCTTGGAAACTTTTTCAATAAGGAAGGAAGAAAAAAAAAAGTCAAAAACACATGTCAAATTCAAAATTTTCTTCTTTTCTTTTGCTTCTGTTCTTTCTCCCAGCATTCACACAGAAAGTGAAGACAGAATATAATGAAACTGGGTAAAAGGGTATGAGAAATACCCAGAGGGGAAAGAAAAGGAGCCCCATCCTATCTGAAACACGTTTACTGAGCTACATGAAATTACTGGTGTCAAGGAGAATGTTTGTGGTAGCTGTTGTTCCTATGTATTGCAGACCCACACCAGAGGGGAAGCTTCTCTGTCAGAATGCCCTGGTGCTTAGCAACCATGCTGTTCAGTTCTAGTTGATTTTCAACTTCATTTGCCCTTTCTCCTGTTCCTTCTCTCCTTTTCTTTTGTGCAAGGACCTCAGGATTTTTTGCTTTTCAGCCTTTGTGAATTTATTCACAAGAGCATATATAGCCTTTTTACAAACTGAAGGGTCACATATGCAAAGGCCTGGTCCCTGCCCTTTTAGATTGTTTCACACATTTCCTTAAAACATGCCTTATAGAGAACAATGCACAAAAGGGCAAGCATATATATAATTTTATTTATAAAATGTAAACATGTTAGGCACAAATGAGGAGTGTATTTTATCAAGTTTATTATTTGGCGGTATTAGCCAAAGATCTATTTTGAAGCTGTTTTCTCTATTCTCAAATATACCTAGCAAAACTGTTCGTGACTTTTCTTGTGATGCTCTAAGTCAGTGAAGACACCTAGAGGTTTAGACCCTTTTGTTTCTATGAAAGGTTAAATGTTTCTCTTTGTGTACCATGATTTTTTTCCTCTGGTTTTAGTCATTCATCACAAAGCCCATTTGTCATCAATGACCCATGACCCTTTTTTATTATACATACTCAAGAAGGTCATGGATCTTGAATCCATGATAAAGGAGACATTTAATTTCTCCAATTTATAGGTTGTGAGACCACAGGGGAATTTAAAAATTTTGATTGATGATTAATCACTCAAATAAAGAAGCATATAGCAGGAAAATAGTTAACAATAAATTAGAAGCAAGACTAAATTAACTTTGGTGGCATTTTTCAGAGGTTTATTTTAAAAGTGATCATAGTCCTTTTAACTTCCAGGTAGCATTTTCTTTCTACATACAGAATTGACATTTTTCTTTTTTTAAATTGGTGTTTTTTTTTTTTTTTAAATAAAAAGATCTTGATGTCTTGATTTCTTCCCTTTTTCTGTTAATGTGTGTGTGGTGTGTGTGTAAAAGATACAAAATATTTGAACTCACGTGTGTGTGTGTGTGTGTGTGGTGTGTGTAAGTAAGCACAGTAATAATAAATTTCTTTTTCTCAAAAGTAGTATTTGTGATTAGCAATTATCTTTTTTTAATTTTATTTTTATTTTTTATTTTTTCTTATCAGTTACATTTTATTAACTCTGTATCCCAGCCATATCCCGCTCCCTCATTCCCTCTCAATCCCACCCTCCCTCCCTTATCTCCACTGTGCCCCTTTCCAAGTCCACTGATGGGGGCGACCTCCTCCCCATTGATTCGATCCTGTTTTATCAGGTATCTTCAGGACTGGCTGCAAAGCCCTCCTCTGTGGCCTAACAGGACTGCTCCTCCCTTGGGGGGTGAGGAGGTCAAAGAGCCAGTCATTGAGTTCCTGTTAGAAATAGTTCTTGTTCCCCTCACTATGGGAAACCAATTGGTTACTGAGCTACCACAGGCTACATCTGAGAAGAGGTTCTAGGTTATATCCATACATGGTCCTTGGTTGACTGTCAGTCTCAGAAAAGACCCTGTGCCCAGATATATTTGGTCCTTGTGGAGCTCCTATCCTTTCCCCATCATACTAACTCCCCTTCTTTCATATGATTCCCTGTACTCTGCTGAAGGTTTGGTCATGAGTCTTTGTATCTGCTTTGAAAACACTGCTAGTTAGAGTCTTTCAGATGCGCTCAGTAGACTCCTGTCATACATTCAATGCACATCCCATCTGTCTTTCTAAACGAGGATTGATCATCTTACCCCATGTCCGCTCTCTTGATTATCTTTTATAGGTGTATAGATTTCATTATGTTTATCATATCTTATAGGTCTATATAAGTGAGTATATACCGTGTTTGTCTTTCTCCTTCTGGGATATTTCACTCAGGATGATCTTTTCTAGATCCCACCATTTGCCTGCAAATTCCATGATTTCCTTCTTTTTGATTGCTGAGTAGTATTCCATTGTGTAAAAATACCACAATTTTGTACCCATTCCTCCGTTGATGGACATCTGGGTTGTTTCCAGGTTCTGGCTATTACAAATAAAGCTGCTATAAACTTTGTTGAGCAAGTATCCCTTTTGTGTAATTGAGCAAACTTTGGGTATATACCTAGCAGTGGTATAGCTGGGTCTTGAGGAAGCACGATTCCTAATTGTCTTAGAAAGCACCAGATAGATTTCCAGAGTGGTTGAACCAGTTTACATTCCCACCAGCAGTGGAGGAGGGTTCCCCTTTCTCCACAACCTCTCCAGCATGTGTTGTCCCTTGAGTTTTTCATCTTGGCCATTCTGATGGGTGTAAGGTGAAATCTCAGGGTCGTTTTGATTTGCATTTGCCCTGATGGCTAATGAGGATGAGCATTTCTTTAAGTGTTTCTCTGCCATTCAATATTCCTCTGTCGAGAATTCTCTTGTTTTGCTCTGTTCCCCATTTTTTAAGTGGATTACTTGGTTTGCTGTTTTTCAGCTTCTTTAGTTCTTTGTAAATACTGGATATTAGTCCTCTGTCAGATAAAGAGTTAGTGAAGATACTTTCCCAATCTGTAGGCAGGCGTTTTGTTTTGATGACAGTGTCCTTTGCTTTACAGAAGCTTTTCAGTTTCATGAGGTCCCATTTATTGATTGTTGCTCTTAGAGCCTGTGCTGTTGGTGTTCTGTTCAGGAAGTTGTCTCCTGTGCCAATGAGTTCTAGGCTGTTCCCCACTTTTTCTTCTAACCGCTTTAGAGTATCTGGTTTTATGTTGAGGTCTTTGATCCACTTGGACTTTAGTTTTGTGCAGGGTGATAAATATGGATCTATTTTTATTTTTCTGCATGTAGACATCCAGTTGGACCAGCACCATTTGCTGAAGATGCTATCTTTTTTCCATTGAATGGTTTTGGCTTCTTTTTAAAAAATAGAGTATTCATATGTGTGTGGGTTTATTTCTGGGTCTTCTATGCAGTTCCATTGATCTCCTTTCTGTTTTTATGCCAATACCATGCAGTTTTTATTACTATTGCTCTGTAGTACAACTTGAAATAGGGGATGGAGATACCTCCAGATGATCTGTTGTTGTACAGGATTGTTTTGGAGATTCTGGGTTTTTTGTTTCTCCATATGAAGCTGAGAATCTTTTTTTCAAGGTCTGTAAAGAATTGAGTTGGTATTTTGATGGGAATTGCATTGAATCTGTAGATTGCTTTTGGCAGGATGGCCACTTTCACAATGTTAATCCTACTAATCCATGAGCACGGGAGATCTTTTCATCTTCTGAGATCTTCAATTTCTTTCTTCAGAGACTTGAAGTTTTTCTCAAACAGGTCTTTCACTTGCTTGGTTAGTGTCACTCCAAGATACTTTATGTTATTAGTGGCTATTGTGAAGGGTGTTGTTTCCCTAATTTCTTTCTCAGCCCTTTTGTCTTTGGTATACAGGAGGGCTTCTGATTTTTTTGAGTTGATTTTGTATCCTGCCACTTTGCTGAAGGTGTTTATCAGCTGGAGGAATTCTCTGGTTGAATTTTTGGGGTCGCTCATATATACTATCATATCATCTGCAAATAGTGACACTTTGACCTCTTCCTTTTCGATTTGTATCCCCTTGATCTCCTTTAGTTGTCTTATTGCTCTGGCTAGGACTTCAAGTACTATGTTGAAGAGGTATGGAGACAGTGGGCAGCCTTGTCTTGTCCCTGATTTCAGTGGGATTGATTTAAGTTTCTCTCCATTGAGTTTGATGTTGGCTATAGGCTTGCTGTATATTGCCTTTACTATGTTTAGATATGTGCCTTGTATCCCTGATCTCTCCAAGACTTTAAACATGAATGGATGTTGGACTTTGTCAAATGCTTTTTCAGCATCTAAGGAGATGATCATGTGGTTTTTCTCCTTCACTTTGTGTATGTGGTGGATTACATTGATGTATTTCTGTATGTTGAACCACCCTTGCATTCCTGGGATGAAGCCTATTTGGTCATGGTGGATGATATCTTTGATGCGTTCTTGGATTCGGTTTGCAAGTATTTTATTGAGTATTTTTGCCTCAATGTTCATAAGAGAGATAGGTCTGAAGTTCTCTTTCTTTGTTGGGTCTTTGTGTGGTTTAGGTGTCAGGGTGACTGTCGCTTCATAGAATGAGATTGGTAGTGTTCCTTCTGTTTCTATTTTGTGGAATAGTTTGAGGAGAATTGGTGTGAGCACTTCTTTGAAGGTCTGGTATAATTCCACGCTGAAACCATCTGGCCCAGGGCTTTTTTTGGAGGGGAGACTGTGAATGACTGCTTCAATTTCCTTGGGGGATATAGGGCTGTTCAGTCTTTCTACCTGATCTTGACTTAATGTTGGAAGATGGAATCTATCAAGAAAATTGTCCATTTCATTTAGGTTTTCAAACTTTGTGGCATATAGGATTTTGTAGTATGACCTAATGATTGTTTGAATTTTCTCAGTGTCTGTAGTTATGTCACCCTTTTCATTTCTGATTTTGCTGATTTGGATAGATTCTCTCTGCTTTTTAGTTAGTTTGGCTAAGGGTTTGTCTATCTTGTTGATTTTCTCAAAGAACCAGCTTTTTGTTTCATTGATTCTTTGAATAGTTTTATTTGTTTCTAATTGATTGATTTCAGCCCTGAGTTTGATTATTTCCAGCCATCTGCTCCTCTTGGGTGTATCTGCTTCTTTTTTTTCTAGGGTTTTCAGTTGGGCCATTAAGTTGTTTGTATGTGATGTTACGAATTTCTTCTTGCAGGCACTTAGTGCTATAAATTTTCCTCTGAGCACTGCTTTCAATGTGTCCCATAAATTTGGGTATGTTGTGCCTTCATTTTCATTGAATTCTAGGCAGTCTTTAATTTCTTTCTTTATTTCTTCCTTAACCCAGCTGTCATTGAGTAACAAGTTGCTCAGTTTCCATGTGCGTGTCGGCTTTTTGTTATTTCTCTTGTTGTTGAGGTCCAGCTTTAGTCCATGGTGGTCAGATAGAATACAAGGGATTATTTCAATCTTTTTGTATCTGTTGACGCTTGCTTTATGACCAACTATATGGTCTATTTTGAGAAGGTTCCATGCGGTGCTGAAAAGAAGGTATACTCTTTTGAGTTTGGGTGAAAAGATCTGTAGACGTCTATTAGGTCCATTTGATTTCGGGTCTCTGTAAGGGTTTTTATTTCCCTATTTGTTTTCTGTCTAGTTGATCTGTCCCTTGGTGAGAGTGGAGTGTTGAAGTCTCCAACTACTAAGGTATTATGATCGATGTGTGATTTAAGCTTTAATATTGTTTCATTTACGAATGTAGGTGCTCTTGTATTTGGGGCATAGATATTCAAAATTGTGATGTCCTCTTGGTAGATTTTTTCCTTTGATGAGAATATAGTGACACTCCTTATTTTTTTGGATTAACTTGGGTTGAAAGTCTATTTTATTAGATATTAGGATGGCTACTCCAGCTTGCTTTCTGGAACCATTTGCTTGAAAAACATTTTTCCAGCCCTTTACTCTTAGGTAGTGTCTATCTTTGTTGCATAGGTGTGTTTCTTGGATGCAACAGAATGATGGATCCTGTTTCTGCAACCATTCTGTTAGTCTGTGTCTTTTAATTGGGGAGTTGAGTCTGTTGATGTTGATAGATACTAGTGACCAACCATTGTTACTCACTTTTGATGTGGGGTTGGTGGTGTCACTGAGTTTCATTGCTTGTATTCTTTTTTTTTTTGTGTGTGTGTGTGTAGTTATCTATTTCCTCTGTTTCCTTAGATGTAGCTGTTTTCTTTGGTTTGGAGTTTCCCTTCTAGTAGCTTTTGTAGAGCTGGGTTACTATGTAGATATTGTTTAAATCTGGTTTGTCATGGAATATTTTGAGTTCTCCGTCTATGTTGATTGAAAGTTTTGCTGGGTATAGTAGTCTGGGTTGGAATCTGTGGTTCTTTAAGGACTGTATGATTTCTGTCCAGGCCCTTCTGGCTTTCATAGTTTCTGTTGAGAAATCTGGTGTAATTCTGATAGGTCTACCTTCATATGTTACTTGGCCTTTTTCCCTTGCTGCTTTTAGAATTTTTTTCTTTGTTCTGTAGGTTCAGTATTTTGACTATGATGTGACGTGAAGAATTTCTTTTCTGGTCTAGTCTACTTGGTGTTCTGTAGGCCTCTTGTATGTTTATGGCCATCTCCTTCTTTAAGTTGGGAAAGTTTTATTCTATAATTTTCTTGAAAATATTTTCCGGACCTTTGAGCCTGATGTCTTCTTTTTCTTCTATTCCTATTATTCTTAGATTTTGTCTTTTCATGGTGTCCTTGATTTCTTGGATGTTTTGTGTTTGGAACTTTTCTGATTTTATTTTTTCTTTGAGAGACGTGTCAATTTCCGCAAGTGTATCTTCGGCTCCTGAGATTCTTTTTTCCATCTTTTGTATTCTGTTGGTGATGCTTACCTTTGTAGTGCCCGATCTTTTCTCTATGTTCTCCAGCTCCTGGTTTTTCTCTATTTGTGTTTTCTTTATTGATTCTAATTCTGTTTTCATGTCTTGCACCATTTCCTTCATCTGTTTGAATGTGGAGTCCTGCTTTTCAATGACAGCTTCTATTTTTTTTTTTTTTGTCCGTTTCCTCTCTATATATCACTAATTGTGCCTCTACTTCTTTGGCTATAATTGCCTGCATTTCTATGAGAGCTTTGTTTATTTCTTCATTTGCCTTCATTTGTGTGGACATTTCTTTGAGAGCTTTGTTCATTTCTTCTTTGTTTGCCTCAATTTTCATGGTAATTTTGCTGAGAGCACGATTTGTTTCCTCTTGGTTCATCTCGATTTCTTTGGCTATTTCTCTGAGGGCTTTGTTCATTTCATCTTTATGGGCCTCTAATAACTGAGAAACATAGTTTTGAGGTCGTTTTCTTGTATATCTAGTGAATTGAAGTGTCCATTGGTTTGTGGTAAGGTCATTATGTCCTGAATTTTGTTGGGTATGTTCTTAGGTCTGCCTCTAGCCATCTGGTTATTTATAACCCTCACTGTTTTTTCCTCGAGTTTGTAGTTCGGGCTATGATCGTCTCTTTCTGTTTTCTGGACTGTTTTTTCAGGAAGATGAGAGAGGTTCACTGGTTTGGAAGTGTGCATTGTGTTTTCAGTTTTGCCTAAGTAAGGAATGTGACGCTATTCGCATGCGCTTTTAGCGGGCATGCGTGGATTCTTTGACTATTGCAGTGGCCTACAGGCCACTATTATGCAGTTCTGTCTGAGATCCAGGGATTGTTTGCCTGGATTACACTGGCGGAACCACAAGGCAGAGGCTTCAACGTTGGGGTAACTCTTCCAAGAATCCCTATGATGCCCACACTAGGGGTGTGGGTGGCAGGGATCTCGTCTGGTTGCTTCTGTGGAGAGGCCCTGGGTCTGGGGCAATCTCTCCCTAGAAGGCTCACTCACTTTCTTGCAGGACCAGTTGGAATGCACAGGGATTCCCCTTGCTCTCTACTCTCTGATTTGGTCCTGCTGCGGGAAATGCTCGGGTAGGCTAACAGTCAGCTCTGTGACACTCTGGCCGCAGGACTCGGTGTCCACCTTTCCTGTGTGCTGCCTCTCTGTTCTTTCCCTTTGTCAGGAGGGGTTATGTTGACTGGTCCTGGGGTAGCGCGTGAAAGAGTTAGGTTGAGTGTTCTCAATCCCAGATCCCGGGCCCAGATCTCTCTGCCAGAAGCAGCCTGGCGGTAGAACCTATGTTTGCTGATCCCAAGAGAGTACCAGGTAGGGTTGAGTGTGTCCTGTGGCAGGCTGCCTCTCTGTCCTTCCCCTCTCACCTTCCTCTCCACTATGGCAAGCTTATGGCAGTGCTCTCAGGGGAGTGCCAGAAGGGGTTGTGACTTTTCAGTCCCGATCCTGAGCCAGGGTTTCTCTGCCAGGGGTTGGGGGGCTGCCAGTGATAGGACTTGGTGCTAGACCTTATTGTGCTGGACCCAGGAGAGTCTCAGGATGTGTTGAATGACCACAGTCCCAGATCCCAAGCTGAAGTTTGTTTGCTAGGAGCAGCCAGCAGCACTGGGGTCCAGGCACTGTGAAGCTGCTGTGCACCTCTTTATCCTTCTGCTCCGCCGTGGCAGGGTGATGGCGGCGTTTGGGGGAGTGCCCAAAAGGATTGGGTTTTCTCAGCCCCGATCTCGGGTTGGGGTACAGACAATGTGGTCTGTGGCAGATTCTGCTGGACGCCTCCTGCCTCCTCCGAAGAGGGAGTAAGGATTTTGAGCTGGGCACGCAGCTGTTGTTGTGATGGCGGCGGGTACCCTCGGTCAGCGAGACCTTCCAGGGAAAGACTGGGTGACCCGTGATCAGTCTCGCAACTTTCCTTCCCCGTTGGGTTTTCTTGCAACTGGGACTCACAGTCTCTGGCACCCTGTGCCCATCAATTAGCCTGGAAAAGTGAATGGGACATGCAGGTGTGCGGCTCCAGCCTGGAGACCCAAAGCCCGAGTTACCCGGATCTCTTCCGGGTTCTGACTGTGCAGCCCGAGAGTGGACCCGATGATTCCCATGCTGTGGGAGCCTCCCCTCACCTGGGAAACAGGATCGCTGTAGTTTTAGGGCCAAGAGTTCAGTTTCCTGGTCACTGCACGGAGAGTGTTGTCCCGCTTCTCAGACACAGTGCTCTCCCGGCGCCACCATCTTGGGCCCCCCCCCTGCAATTATCTTGAAAGTATTTTTCCAACAATTAAACTGTAATGAAAAGAAAGAGTCCATGTTTAAAAAATTGTCTTAGAATCTTAGAAATCTCAGGCTTAACAATACATAATTATACTTATTAAATATTTATCCAACAGTCTGTTATAGAACTGGTTACTTCATTTGTGAATTGCCTATGTATGTATTAACTCCTGATTCTCCTTTGATTACATTTAATTCTTGCAATAATATTTATAAATGGGGTAGACAATCTTGTTCCAGCTTGACAGAGGAGTGACTAAATTAGAATCATGTCTTGCCAAAGCTGGGTCATGGCTGCTAAGAGACACTGCCAAGAGGTTGGTTTTTCTCCTTCCCATCCTCTGTTTTCCCCAGAGTTTTGCCATAGTCATTCTGCCAGTCAGTTTTCTGCTCGAGTGCACCATGAGTGCAGTTTGCACAAAGGAGTTCCCTCAAGCTGTGACCACCAACATCACCTGGGGATTTGTTAGCTGTGCTAGTCTGCTAAGTCTCATTCCCACCACAGACTTACCAAGGAGACATTGGGGGAAGTGCTCAGCTGTCTGTCCATTTGATGTAAGTCTTACAGTTGATTCAGATGGAAACTCAAGTTTGAGAACTGAAGAACTTAAAGTGTTTCTTTGTCAGTAAAAACTTAAGGAAGACAATTTATTTCTCAGTGAGTTAACTAGAGTTGCTGTGGGAGTCACAGGGACTGTTTGCCTCCTAGGAGCTTTTTTAGTAGCAGGCAGAGGACTAGTGGACCAGAAATAGTAATATCTGCGTGTCTAATTCACTCATTAGATGCAGGGTCATGGAGAAGAGAGAGGCTACACAGTTGGGTCTTCAGGAAAGCAAGTGTCCTCTGGAGCTGACAATAGCTGGGGAGGGGCTTTCTGAAAGAAGAGAAAATGGAGATGGTTTTGAGGTACCTTGAGATTTGAAGTAAGGAGATATGAGTGGGAATTTCAGAATAATGACATATTTGTGAAACACTAGAGGCTACTGGTATGAGTGTAGCAGGGCTTTTGTGTTAGGAACACAGAGGAAAAAAAGAGTTAAAAACAAAACAAATGAATATGAACTTCTTTAGTCAGAGAATGATGCAGAATCAAGCAATGGTAGTGGTAGAAGGTTTTGATTATACAGTGGGAAATGAAAGCCCTGTGGCAAGGGTGTGGAACTTCCATGTGTAGGTAGGATCTGTGTGTGATTTGAACATCTGAGATATTTTAATCTTTGTTGACCCTCCCCAAATATTTATGGGCTTTGCAGTAAGGTCTGAGATATTTAGAATACAATGAATAATACAAAAGCACTTATTTGGGGGCATGGCAATTATTAAATGCCTTGCTTGTTCAACAAAATAAACTAGTGTGCTCTTCATTCAGATCATATGGCAGGTGGTATAAATCTGCTAAAGGGTAAAAGATGTCAGGACTTTCTCTGTTCAACATAGCTGGCTAGATACCTTCCCCATCTTAGGCCTTCTAATTGAGATAGATGGTGAGCTTCAGCTCCACACTGAATACAGCTTCTGCTCAGAACAAGAAAAGCTGTACAGACTTCATCTGTATAGAATAAAGTTGATTTTCCTGACAGACAACATGCATTCTCTGAACTATAAGGTCATATGGCTAAATAACTACTCTATACCAGAGAATGGATGAAAGCATCAAAAGCCTTGTGCCTAAGACATATCAAATGTTAACAGGTACCCCCCTGTGTCCATGATAACACCCGAGTTTGGAAACAAAATTGTGCACAGTTATGAAAGCCTATCAGATGGAAGGCAGTGTTGTAGCTGCTGCTCTTATGTGAGTGAATAATTAGAAGTGTAGTCACATTATGATTAACATGGAGTCTCAATCACAGAGACAAACCTTCTTAGCCACATGGGTATAATCAGCCCTGCTTCAGAGATGCTATATCCCCTTAAGCATTCCAGTTCAGCCTTTAAAGTAACTGGTTCATTAATGTCATTCTTCTGTGGTTCATAATTTCAAAATATCAGCTGCCGCGGAGCCTAAAGCAAATAGCAGTGATAGAAGCCAGAACTCTGCTTTCCTAGCACTGTGGAGAGAATCCCTGTGCTGTCTTGAACCAGGGCTCCCTAGACTGCTCCCCACTCACTTACATTTGCTGTATACCAGTGTACCCAGTTAACAGTTTCTTTAAACCCCTGTGTAATGAGAATCACACATGGCTTGTCATTATAGTTAGTTAAGCCACACACCTATAGGACAAAGCTGTTATCTGAATGGTTCCAAGTTTGTATGTTATCTTATAACCTTGAGTATTTATTCATTAGATGGAAAGTTGATATCTTAATTACGTAAAATCCTAAAATCAAAGGCAGTTACTTAGACAACCACCTTGAAGAGGTACGTGTCTGAACCTTGTCTAACCTTAACATTCTAGAGTGCAGGGAAAGGCATACTGTTAAGTGGGAGCTGCAAGGCTTTCTCAAGCCCACATATAAAGTCCACCAACTTCTTAACATACTGCACATGGTCACTTCTCCTAGGCTCAAATTAATTCATAATCTCTCTCTCTCTCTCTCTCTCCCCCCCCTCTCTCTGGGTGATGGAGAAGAAAATTTGGAAGTTTAGAATTACATTAGGATTTAACTCTATGTTTATGGTGAAAAATCATTAGCAAAGCACTTGGAAATATATATGAAATAAATATTGGTATAAAGGAAATTCTTATGGGCACACAGGTGCACATATGTGTGTTGATCAGAGCTCAACCCCAGGTGTTGTTCCTCCTTAGGAACCACCCATCTGTTTTTTTGATTCCCAAGGGGGATATATTTCCCCATCAAAGGAGAAAGTAAATATCAACAAAGGACAAACAAAGATAAGGATGGCTGATTTAAGCCACTTTTTCCCAGATCCTTCTATATGGCACACGTATTTTAAAACGATATGTTTCTGTAGACTTAACTGCTTGTAAATTAGGCACACTCATAAATGCATCCAAGAAACTGAGCATTATATGAATCCTTAAGTAGAAGTCTCTTGGTTTGTGAATGATTAGCTAAAATCTTGCTTTGTCTTCTTTTAATTAATTAATATATCTATTCACTTACATCCCAATTGTACCTCTTTTCCTCCTTTCCTCCCATTTCTGTCCTTCCTTCTTCTGCCCCCTCCCCTACCACTCAGAAAAGAGGAACTCTCCACCAACCCATCCCAGAACATCAAGTCTCATTAGGACTGAGAGCATCCTTTTCCTCAGTGGCCTGGCAAAGCAGCCCCGCCAGGAGGAAATGGTTGAAAACTATGCAACAAAGTCCTTGTCAGAGACGGCCTCAGCTCCCACATGAAGGAAACCCACATGAAGACCAAGATACCCATCAGTTACATATAAGTAGGGGCCCTAAGTCCAGTTCATACATGATCCTTGGTCAGTCCTTCAGTATCTGTAAGCCTCCCTCGGCCAAGGTTATTTGACCTTGTTGGTCTTCTTGTGGAGTTCCTGTCCCCTTTGGGTTCTTCTGTCCTTCTCCCTACTCTTCTACAAGGTTCCCTATGCTCCTCCCAGTGTTTGGCTGTGAGTCTCAGCATCTGTTTTGAGCCATTGGGAAAGCCTCTCAGTGCACAACTAGGTTGGACACTCAAGCATAGCAGAGGGTTATAATAGTGTCAGGACTTGGCTCTCTTTCATGGTGTTCTCACTTTGACTTAAAAACAGAAAATAGTACAATGTGTTCAGTGGTGTGTGTTCCCATTTGTAACATACCCCCTCCTGTTTTCTGAGGTGCTACTAGACACTTCTCCCATATATTCTACAAAACCCATTCTCAAGAAAGACTCACTTTTAATCCATGATCTCAAACTTTTGTCATGAGTTACATGCCCTGTTTTGAGCTGTAGCTGTAGTTTTGACATGAACACATTATTTTTATCTTTTTTTATTTTTTATTAATTACAGTTTATTCACTTTGTATCCCCCCATAAGCCCCTCCCTCCTCCCCTCTCAGCCCTACCCTCCCTCCCCCTTCTTCTCGCTTGCCCCTCCCAAGTCCACTGATAGGGGAGGTCCTCCACTCCTTCCTTCTAATCTTAGTCTATCAGATCCCATCAGGAATGGCTGCATTGTCATCTTCTGTGGCCTGGTAAGGCTGCTCTCCCCTCAGGGAGAGGTGATCAAAGAACAGGCCTATCAGTGCATGTCAGAGGCAGTCCCTCTTCCCATTACTATGGAACCCACTTGGATACTACACTGTCATGGACTACATCTGTGCAGGGGTTCTAGGTTATCTCCATGCATGTTCCTTGGTTGGAATATGAGTCCCTGGGGAGACCCCTGTGTTCAAATTTTCTGGTTCTGTTGCTCTCCTTGTGGGGTTCCTGTCCTCTCCAGATCTTACTATTTCCCACTTCTTACTTAAGATTCCATGCACTTTGCCCATCAGTTGGCCTTAATTCTCAGTGTCTGCTTTGATAGTCTGTAGGGCAGAGCCTTTCAGAGGCCCTCTGTGGCAGGTTCCTAGGTTGTTTCCTGTTTTCTTCTTCTTCTTCTGATGTCTATCCTCTTTGCCTTTCGGGATGGGGATTGAGCGTTTTAGTCAGGACACATTTTGTTTTTTAAAACCTTAGCCAGGGCAATATTATGTGTTGGTACATCTTGAGGAAAATAAGGGGTACACTTGGTCTGAGAGTACCTGTAGAGAGCTTTCTCTCTTCTGCATCTTAATAAGTGACTTATTTATCAGTATCCTACTTAATTTATATCTCAAAATATTCTGTCACATTCACACCAAAAGGATTAAAACTGTGTATTGTGGCATATGCCTATGCCTGCATTTCCAGCACCAGGGAAGCTGAAATATGGGAATCTCAAATCTGTGGTCAGCCTAGGCTATATAACTAAACCCTGTCTCACAGCATGTACTTAGGATACAGGGCCCAGTGGTCCCTGAGCTGGACCTGACCTGAGCACCTTCTCCCTGTGGACTAGCTTTCATGGTACCAGAATGTATCATGCAAGCTTCAAAATAAGGGAAACAATCAACTTTCTATAAACTTCTATACACCACAACAATGATCAGCATGGCATGATAATTTTAAGGGTGCGGTGGTGGTACACAAACCTTGGCAATAACTAACAACTCTCTAATTGGACTTAAGACATGTTCAACAAGAGGAACTGTAAACTATCGAACTACCCAGGGCTAATGAAGTTATAGTTCTTGGAGAAGAACCTGTAACCACCACTTTACTAAACCAACACAATCCCTGACAAAAATATCAATGTCTGCCCTTATACCCACAGATAAGTGCAGTCCTCATTCTTCATCAAGAAAACTTCTTGGGTTCCCTAGTAAGGGGAACAGGGATTGTCTCTGACATGAACTGATTGGCCTGCTCTTTAATTACCTCTCCCTGAGGAGGGAGCAGCATTACCAGGCCACAGAAGAAGACAATGCAGCCACTCCTGATGAGACCTAATTGACTAGGATCAGAAGGAAGGAAAAGAAGACCTCCCCTATCAGTAGACTTGGGGAAGGGCATGCATGCAGAGGGGGAGGAATGGAGGGGTTGGGACGAGAGGAGGGAGGAAACCACAGAGGGACATTTATCCTATCTTATAGGTCTAGTACCCACTTATAAGTGAGTATATACCGTGTGTGTCTTTCTGCTTCTGGGATACCTCACTCAGGATGATCGTTTCTAGATCCCACCATTTGCCTGCAAATTTCATGATTTCCTTGTTTTTAATTGCTGAGTAGTATTTCATTGTGTAAATGTACTACAATTTCTGTATCTATTCCTCTGTTGAGGGACATCAGGGTTGTTTCCAGGTTCTGGCTATTACGAATAAAGCTGCTACAAACATGGTTGAGCAAATGTACTTGTGTACTTGAGCATCTTTTGGATATATGCCTAGGGGTGGTATAGCTGGATCTTGAGGAAGCACTATTCCTAATTTTCTGAGAAAGTACCAGATTGATTTCCAAAGTGGTTGTATAAGTTTACATTCCCACCAGCAATGGAGGAGGCTTCCCCTTTCTCCACAACCTCTCCAGCATGTTTTGTCACTTGAGTTTTTGATCTTAGCCATTCTGATGGGCGTAACATTAAATCTCGGGTTATTTTGATTTGCATCTCCCTGATGGCTAAGGACGTTGAGCATTTCTATTTTTGAAAAAGAAGCCAATACCATGCAATGGAAAAAAGACAGCATCTTCAACTAACGGTGCTGGTCCAGCTGGATGTCTACATGCAGAAAAATGAAAATAGATACATATTTATCACCCTGCACAAAATTAAATTCCAAGTGGGTCAAAGACCTCAACATAAAACCAGATACTCTAAAGCGGTTAGAAGAAAAAGTGGGGAACAGCCTAGAACTCATTGGCACAGGAGACAACTTTCTGAACAGAACACCAACAGCACAGGCTCTAAGAGCAACAATCAATAAATGGGACCTCATGAAACTGAAAAGCTTCTGTAAAGCAAAGGACACTGTCATCAAAACAAAATGAATGCCTATAGATTGGGAAAGAATCTTCACCAACCCTATATCTGACAGAGGGCTGATATCCAGAATATATAAAGAACTAAAGAAGTTAAAAAGCAGCAAATCAAGCAATCCAATTAAAAAATGGGTACGGCATCAGTCTCAGAAAAGACTCCTGTGCCCAGTTTTATGGTTCTGTTGCTCTCCTTGTGGAGCTCCTGTCCACTCCAGGTCTTACTATTTCTCACTTCTTTCATAAGATTCCCTGCACTCTGCCCAAGGCTGACATTACAGTCAAGGACCATTCATGGAGATTACCTAGAACCCCTGCACAGATGTAGCCCATGGCAGCCCAGTGTCCAAGTGGGTTCCATAGTAATGGGAAGAGGGACTGTCTCTGACATGAACTGATTGGCCTGCTCTTGGAGCACCTCCCCCTGAGTAGGGAGCAGCCTTACCAGGCCACAGAGGAAGAAAATGCAGCCACTCCTGATGAGACTTGATAGACTAAGATCAAAAGGAAGGAGAGGAGGACCTCCCCTATCAGTGTATTTGGGGTGGTGCACTTGTGGAGAAGAGAGAGGGAGGGTGAGATTGGGAGGGGAGGTGGGAGGGAGCTACAGGGAGGGAACAAAGTGAATAAAGTGTAATAAAAATTAAAATAAAAAGAGAAAAAAATGTGGTACGGAGCTAAACAGGGAATTGTCTGTAGAGGAATATAGAATGGCAGTCACAACTCTTAAGATGTTAGGTGATCTCCACTTCATTCTGGTGTGGCTGCCTTGCCAGGGCATTGTGAAAGAGGAAATACACAATCCTGATGAGACTGGATGTGCTGGGGCGGGTTTGCAGGGTTGTGGGGTGGTGGTGTCTCCCCTTTTCTGAAGGGCAGGGGAGATTTCATTCATTTTCTTTCCTGTTTATTGGCTTTAGTCTGCTTTGTTGGAGGGAGTCCTACACCTTCAAAGACATGGGCAATTATATTCACATCTTGAAAACAGTATAAAACCTCAACATGTTTGTGTCGGTGTTAATGTGCCTACTTAAGGAAGAATTTTGTTATTCTTATTTTTTTCCTTAAAGTACTAAGCAATTAGACATAAAATGAAAGAAGCCCCTCAATGACTGCCTTCTGCCAGCACATGTGACCTACAGCCATAGAAACACCTCTCTCATCTCAAAAATGATGATAAAACAGAGTTCCAGGAAAGCAGGTTCTTTGCCACAAGCCTAGGATTTAGTCTTTGCTTCCCATAAGGCAATTCCATGGAGCATTGCCAACTGGGCCAACATTATGAGAAGGTTCCAAAACATCTGCGACATACTGATTAAAACAGACACTGGCACCATGAAAGAAATGTGTTGGCTTTCTGCTGCCTCCACCCTGTTCTGGAATGGAATCACATTTATAATCTTATGAAGCAAAGGTGACGTTCAAATCTCCTATAGTGATATTCTTGCTGAATATGGGCAGATGAATGGCTAGCTGGCTCCCTTGTGTTGCAGAAGAGTCATTTTTCTGGCATGGAGAAAGCAAGAATGTTTCTGAAATGTTTGTGGCAACTCTCAGAAGAAAACAAAACTTGGTGCAGAGACATAGCTGGAAAGAGTCACTGTAAAAAAATAGGTAAATAAAACACACACACACACACACACACATACACACACACACACACACAGAAGGAACTGCAGCCAAGCCACAGAGCCCTCTAATCTCCTTTTAATGGGAACAAATTAGGATGTACAGCAACCGCTTTAACCAAAGAGGCATTTATTATTTCTTTTTATCATGCTTCTTTCCTACCTTGCCCATTGTCCAGCACAGCAGGCACAGATCTGATGGTTCTGTGTTTAATGTTTTGTAGAGTTGTTTAATAATATCTACCTCTCCAATTTGCAACAGTAAGAAATAGCATAGAAAAATGAGGTCAATGGAGAATTCAAATTCTTAAGCTTGAGTGATAAGCACTTTACCCAGCGAAACATCTTCCAGTGCCTTTTATTGGTGTCGTAAGTTGTGTTTCTAAGTTGTTCCCAAGTCTATAATCACAGATCTTACCTTCAACAGAGTGTATTTCTCTAGGATGTGGAAATATCTCAAGGAGCCAGTCTCCATGGTAACAGCCATGTTGGACTAGGTGCAGAACTTCAATAGCTCTTACTGTGGTGGGCATGGCAGCTGGAGTTATGTGGTAGAAGCAGCTGGTACTTTTGGGAGCCACTGTGTGATTTCTATTATGTAAAGAACTATGGAAACAGTGTCTGGAAGCGCAGACAAGTTGGAGAATGCAAAAGACGGGCCAATATAGCACCAGGGAAAATTCATATTAGCTGGATAACTGCGTGTCATAAATGTTTGGGCTGAGGCTTGAGGCTCAGTGACCTAGCTTAGTGCCTGGCCATAGGTTCAATTTTCAGCATGACAAAAAAAACAAACAAAAAACAAACAAACAAACAAACAAAAAAACAAAAACAAAAGGTGGCCTTAGTGTTTAATAAGTCCTTACTGACTTCTGGTTGGTTACTTGTCCTTTGTGTTTCTATCTTACTTGTATTAATGAGAGGTACAAAAATATGTTTTAAAATTCAGTTCAGGCTGAATCCATAGCATTGAGGGATGAGAGTAAAAAAAAAAGAATAAAAGTGAGCGAGTTCAAGGTAGCTAGTCAAGGAAGACATTCTGAAGGAGCAGAGGTTTAAGCTGTGGTTTGAAGCCTGTAATGTTAAGGATTTGCAAGGACCAAGCAGTTGTCTGTAATGCTATCACAGAATTTTGTGTCTGAGCCAGATATTGAGTGTTAGGCAGGATTTCTACATTTTCTATGACAATTCAGCCTGGTTATCTTTCGTAAAATAGAACAATATTGAAAATTATTATATTTGGTAAAAATCCAATAGTATCTTTTGTCTTTGACACTGGAAATTGAAACCTGATGATTTGTAGTGCTGTCAGGAGGTAGATAAACAATTTTCTTAGACATGCATATGATTGTATAAGGTCACAGTCTCTTACTTGGCAACCTGATTTCCAATTGGAATTTAAAATGCAAGTAAAAGCCAGGTGTGGTAGTGTACACCTTTAATCCCAGCACATAGGAAGCATAGGCAATCAGATCTCTGAGTTCAAGGCCAGTCTGGTCTACAAAATAAGTTCCAGAACAGTCAGAACACTGTAAAAGACTTTGTCTAAAAAAAAAAAAAAAAAAAAAAAAAGCATTCAGGAATTTGGGTGAATCAAGGTGTATATAAAAATTTTAAATCCATTGCAGTTTTGTTTTTCGTAATGAAAGCAGGGTCAACTTAAATATCAGTTAATAGTGAAAGTTCACAGTGGAATTGGTCACAACTAAGGCTCATCCATACTATGGGATAGAAAGCATAAAAGAATCTCAGGACATCTAGTCACACTAAAAGAACAAGTTGTAAAAAGCTTTCAGTAAAAGTTTAGAAACAAGAATGTTTCAAGAATCTTGAAACAAGATACAAAAATCTGGTAGATACAAGAATCTAATGGGAATTTTCCCTTTTTATTCTGTATTACATTCTTCATTTATTCACTTGTCTAAATTTAAGGGGTTGGGCAATCTAGGGATGGTAGTGCACACATGTAATCCTAACAGGCAGGAAGCTGAGGCAGGGTGGTCTCAAGTTTGAGACAAGCCTGGGGTATTAGTGAGACCCTGCTCTTTTCAAGATATTCTATACACTACCCCTAAAAGATATACTTTGGATAGATAAAAAATTCATCTTCCAGAAAGTTATAGGCTATTTTCATGTTAGGGCTTAAATAAAAAAAGAAAGGAAAACTAATAATTGTCAAGGAAGTCACAGATAGTGGGGTGCTGGTGGCACTCACAGGGCTGTGCTGTGCTGTTATGATTACAAGAAAGCACCAACTAAGTTCAAACAGCCTTTTTTGGATTAAGTAGTGGATAACTGTAAACAGAAAAAATTAGATATATGAATTCACTGTATTGTAGAAGAAAATAATGCTAAATAAAATAATGCTAAAAATGGAAAAAATAATTTTATGTACAGATGAACAAGACATTTTCCTTTATGTCAAATGCTGATTCCCAGTACAACTAACTGGTATAAAAAAATTTAGTTTCAAAGATCTGCACCATTTGTTGCGGGACTTCACTTTCCAGCATCCTGGAAGGGAGTTCAGGTAGGTAACCGTCCCTGCACACTTGCTGTAAGAGGACTCCACTCCTCAGACATACTGTTTTGTTCTTGGATTGTTCTGCTTGTTGCAAGTTCTCAGAACAATGTTGAAGGAAAGTTTCCCTAAGGGAGAGGTTAGCTAGAACACAGTAGAATAAACTTTTAAAACTCATTAAGGGCTAGTCCTCACCTAAATCAATTAAGTCACTGGGAATCAGGCCCAAGCCCTAGGGGGTTTCATGGATAACCAGGACTGCCAAACCCTGCACACTCTCCCAGAAGCCTATTAAATCTTAAAAGAGCACACTCATGTTTCACATTTTCTTCCTCAAGAAAATTATCCCCTGGTCTTCATCGGAAGAGGCTCAAATGAATGACAGTTCTGAGAGATGAGTATCAGTTTGCACTGACATTACTATAACATGATGTAGCTACTAAGAAATTTGCTCAAATACAGTCAGGGTGACTAGAATTGTATTACAAGGAACAAAACTTCTTCAAGGCTTATTTATTTTTCTGTAACATTCTGTCCCTATTTGAATGAAGCTTATTAATTAGGAGTTTCAGAGTTATGCAAATAGAGTATGAGCATATAGATTTGAGAGCATACCCTACATTAGGACGTGAGGCTCAGGGGCTCTTTGGGGTCCATTGTGTTGATTCGTTGTTTGTTTTTTATGATTTTTGTAATGATCTTAAACTAAAGACAATGGATAGGAATACATCAAAGATGAAACACATAC
This sequence comes from Psammomys obesus, assembly GCF_907164565.1. Classification (NCBI taxonomy): domain Eukaryota; kingdom Metazoa; phylum Chordata; class Mammalia; order Rodentia; family Muridae; genus Psammomys; species Psammomys obesus. The sequence continues at coordinate 62,626,926 of NW_026585644.1, forward strand.
CTGGCTCGACCTAAAGGGAAATCAAATACAGCCTTTCAAAAATGTTATAAAATGATGAATATAATTTTTGCTTAACGTTTAGTAGAGAGAAGTAGAATTTATGACACGAATAGTATTGGAATATACGTTTCTTTTAAGATTTATGCATATTATTTTAACTGACAATGTAAGGCAAACATAACCTGGTGTTCACAAGTCCTCTAGGGTTGAGGGTTTTATTTTGCCTGAGAAATTTTGTTAAAGTTGATTTTCTCACTATCAAAATGCGAGTCTTTCACAGGTCACTTGCAAAGTGTTTTTCGAACTACTAAAGCAAAGTGAATGAATGAGGACATGTAAGCTGTGTGTTTCCCCCTCTCTCTAAACAATACCCCCCCCCCACCATACACATACCATAGGGCTCCTAGACTCCTAATCTGGGCACTGGGATAAGGATGGGACCAGCGCACCTATAGACCTGGTGCTTGGTGATAGGGATAACCTAAGAAATGGCATCAACAGTGACTTGGGCATGACTCTAAAGAGACTACAGAGAAGGTAGTGTGGGTTGGGAAAGACGTGTTAAAAAGAGCCCTGGTTATAGTGGCTATCATAAGCTTTGGTCACAGACAACTGTACAGAGCAGTACTCATAAGCAGGTGGCTTTGCAAAGAAGCAAAGGGATATGAAGTAGTTCATCTCAATTTCAGTTCTGTTCATCATCTCAGGCACACAGACAGCTCTATCTCATTTTAGCTGCTGCAGTGGTGGTGGTGGTCAGTCAGGAAGCCATTCCTTTTGCAGTTGGTATTTCTCTTAATTCTTTGCACACTCCAACCGTAGCTTTCCTGGTCTCCAGCTTCAATGTGAAGACCTTGTTTTGTGGGTGGTCTGTGGCTCCATGACAGCGTCTTCCTCCTTGGTATATTTGATTTCTTGCCTTGCTGCCAGCATCTTTCTGATCAGGTCATGCCTCTTGTTCACTGCCCCTAAAGCGCTACATCATGAGATCTTATTTTGCAGTTCCTTATGGAGGTGAGGTGACCAGAAATTAAGAAGAACCATGTATGACAGCCACAACTCTGCCCCTGCCCCCCATACACCCATTTTAGAATTTGGGAAAAGCTATTCTCCCTGAGGCTGGTAGACTTTTCTTTTCCTTCTAATCCTTTTCACAGACTGTGTGGAAGGAAGCCCTGTGCTCCATGATCTCTTTCCAGCTGGGAGAAGCTCCAAAACTGCACTCTGTGCCAATACCAATTATACTGTGGTTTCTTATTAATAATAGAGTAAAGACATGTGAGCTGATATTGAATATTAATTTTCTCTGATAAGAAAGCCTGGGTGTTTTATTGTGGATATGACGCTGTTTTCTATCTGCAGATGAAGACACTGGCACAGAGCCTCACTTGTCAGAAGGCTGAGATGGTGCCCCTGGCAGGATGCTTCCAATTTTCTGGGACAGTGTTTCCCACATTCTTGCTTAAAAGCCTGGGCCCAGTTCAGAGCTTGGCAAACAGGGCAACAGCTTTTGGTTTTAAATAGTACTCTGTGAGAATCAGAGATGATCCAGTGTGGCCAAAGCAGGTTCACTTTTACAATTTCTGTGTTCAGTTTTTTTCTACATAAATCAATATGTAAACGAAGGTATATTTAGCCTAGTTTAATCCCCTTAGAAGAGCTCTAGGATCATAAGTGCCAATCACATTCATCTGCATGATCTATATACTGCCTCACTGCATCTAGCATACAATACGCTCCTATAGCTTGGAAAAATGAAAGCCTCTAAGTTGCTTTGCATTTTTAAAAGGGTAATTGATATCCTTGAAAACAATAAAAAACAACCCATTTAAAATATTTGTTAATTTTCCATCAGTATCATCAATCCATTAGTTCTTATTTGGAATCCCTATATTATAGATCAGTGGGTCTCAGCTTCCCACTAAAACCATCCGGGAGCCCATCCATGACATGTGAAATCAGAATTAATCAGAATTTATGATCTTTTTTAACATCTTTATTGAAGTATGATTATTTTACAACAAACTTTATAGATTTAAAATGGACAATTTAACAATCTTCAACCTATGTAGTCACTCCTGTGACTGTGACCACAGTCACAGGAGCAGCCCACCCATGGCTTTAAAGCCTGCTCAGGAGTCCACTGAGAAATTTCACCAAGGACTCTCAAAATAACGAGCTGCTGATATATGGTACTTGTAGTTGTTTGCCCACCATGTGGGCAGCTGATTTGTTCAATGACCAATACAGAACAAATGGTGAGGCAGGGCTCTCCTGGAAGCTGCACTCACTATGCTGTGTGCAGAAAACATCTGAAATCCTTTGGTCCAATTGGCCACCAATCAAGATGAAGGAAATGAATGTTATAGTTGAATAATCCTCTATAGTATCAATTGTATAACAATTTTACTGGCGGCTTTTTAGTCAGAACTGATAAAATAGTGTGTCTTTAGAAAATGCTTTTAATAATTAGCCAATTGAAATCATAGTAATGTTCAGTATTAGGGTATTGATTAAGTGAATATGATTTCTTTATTCGACACTGTTAAAAAGACACTGAAATTGTTTTTATAGGGAGTTAATTGAGTATTGCTAAGTGAAAAAGTTGCTTAATCAGTGTGTTAAAGGATTTCTTTTTTTTTTTTTTAATTTTTGGTTGTTGAGACAGGGTTTTACTGTGTAGCTTAGGCTAAGCATGAAACTCAATATTCTCATACCTTTGAATCCAAAGTGCAGGGATTATTGGTGTATACTGCTACAACTAGCTAGGAGAATACTCATTCAATTGTGGTAGCAAAAGAGATACCTAAAGAACATTCAAAATCTAGTTTAAAAAATTAAAAAATTCAAGTATATGTAAATGCATATTCACACAAGCAAAAATAAAAGACATGGTAAACATTAACAATTATTATTTGCAGTGGCAGAAGAAATGTTTTATTTTAAGATACCTGGACTTTTCATATTTCATGACATGATGTTTTTTAAATTGGAGATAAGAGTTTTTCAGTTGCAAATGTCTCCCCATGTAAAAATAAAAAACCTAACTCAATGAAGTCAAAACACAGAGGTGCCTGCAAATCATTAGCATTCCAGTTCAGAACCACTGTGCACTCTCCAGGACCCACTGCTCCTTGGGTGTTTGCATAAATGACTGGAGCTCAGCAAAACAAACAAATCCTGCTTAAGTTGGAGCTAGTTAACTTGCTTTTTTTTTTTTTTAAGAGTCATCAAAGCAAAATTGTTTTGTTTACTCTAATAGACTCAAGTTCAAGGTTGCAAGGCGTTTACTATTCCTGTTGAAATGTGTTGGCATTTCATCTCACTTTGACTGACTCCAACTGTTTCTCAGAAAGAAGACTGGGCAGTATGCAAATCAGCTGTTGTCTATACAGAGGCCCATTCTAGAAGCGTTACTCAGAAAAGCATTCCTTCCGACATGGTAGAAGACTCTCCAAGAGCCCACATAGCTCATAGTATGTTGAAATGGTTCATGTATTTATGGTATGTGTTGGGAGTATAGCAGGGAGTCCCTCATTCTGTGTGTGTTCTGTTTTCCTAGCCCTCAACACTGGGCCTTAAATCCTGTTTGCCAACTCACATTTTCAGTTCTCTTTGCTTTTCTTGCTGCCTCTCTCTCCTTAGCCTACAAATGTGCCCACATCTCCTGTGGCCTAAAATCACTTTTCATCCCTGTTGCTCCCTGGAGTTTCTATTCTGTTTTACCTCTTTTTTCCACTGCCAACATCTCCATGAAGTTGTCAGTGTTTGCTGCCTGATTCTGGCTTGGAGTACTCTTTCCCCACACTTCACTATCCAAGCACGGTTTCTGTCTTTAATGGTGTTTCTGCCAGTCATACTCTTGCCTCACTTTCCTGTTTTAAGGCAGGACTTTCCTGTCAATGACATATCCTTCCCTTTATCTTTGAATTCCTAGGAACACATGTAGGCTTATGAGGACTGATTTGTGATATCCAAGGACATCCCTTAATTCAAGAATGTAGAATGGTTTAACTCCTGCCCAGTGGTGAGGGCCCGCAATCCCAGGTTCTGTGGGAGGAGGGAGTGTGAAACAGTAAGATTAAAAGTTTAAGACCCACCAGGACTAGAAAGTGAGTTTCAAGGCAAGCTTTGGCAAGTTCATAAGACCTGTTTCAACAACAAAAAGTAAAGAGAGGGTTGCAGGTATAACTCAGGGGTAGAATGTTTGTCTACATCTATGAAGCCCTAAGTTCAGTGCACGTGCACAAACACAAACACAGACATGACACACAGGGAGAGAGTGCAACAGAGAGAGACAGAGAGACAGAGACAGACACAGAGAGATTTATAGAGGCTCTTGGCTTTTTCCTGGAACACATTTCTATCTAATATCCTGTGTTTGAGGTATATAACTCACATCTAAAGTTAATATTTTGTGGATGGGAAGATAGCTCAATTGGTAAAGTGCTTTCTTTGCAAACATGAGGACCTAAATTTGAACCCAGGAACTACATTTAAAAAAAACAGGTATTCCTGTCATGTAGCACCCTAAACAAAATAATAACACTAGTTGATTTGCTAACTAGGATAGGGGAAATTTTACAAGGGTCAACTCATAGATAAAGAGCTACAGAAAGTGGATAGCTCCTGAAAGAGAGAATTCCTCCTCTGAAGACTTTTTTAGGTTATCCAATCTAAAATGGCCAGTCCTAAACACATGCACATGAGAGCAACAGTAAATGAACTTTAGGCCACACCCTCCTACACACATGTGGGAAGGGGAATAAGTGTGTGTGGTGTATTTATATGTGTGTAACAATTTTAGAAAAGAGTAAGAGAGGACATGAAAGGAGTTGGACGAGGAGAAGGGAAGACAGAAATGATGTAAATATGTAATCCATGTATGAAATTCTTAAAAACTACAAACTTTAAATATTGAAGAGGGAAAATAGCCCAGAATGATAAGGTGTGCTTGTCATTTCAATATGAGGGAAACAGAGGCAGAAAGGCCCTTCAGCTTGCTGTCCAGTCAGCTAACCTAGCCAACTTGTCAATTTCTTGCTCAGTGAAGGAACCTATCTTAAAAACAAGGTGAATAGCACCTGAAGAGCAACAGTTGATATTGTCCTCCAGCCTACACACACATCTTCATTGAACACTCATACATGTGCACATGAGAATATATATAAAGCTAACAACTTTTCAAGCCTAGAGTTTTCTTTTTTGTTTAGTCTTTTGCTTCTTACATAGTCTTTGTGCATTTGCTGGTTGAACTGCTTTAGCAGAAATATATGAGTCCATGCCTAATATATGTATATGAATCGTTCCTATAATAATAAAACTTTGGGGTTATAATGAGAACTAAAAAGGGTAATGTTTGGAAACTGTTAGGAGGTTATTCACTGAACACTGGGCCACTTCCCCCTGACTCCCTCCTTTTTTTTAAACTGCAGACATACTCAGAACATGGAATACTTCACTGAAGAGTAAGTGCAAATGCAGCTAGTGGATGTGTGCAACGCAGACTGGTCTCCATGAGCCTCTCAGGCAATCTCCTCCCAAATCACAAACCATGAACCTAACCCCATGCAGGCCAAGGGCCTATACTTTCTGCTTTACCCAACCATGTGATCTGTCCAATTATTTTTTTTAATAACCAAAACTATACATAGCCATCTTTAAAGCAGCAGATGGTACTCATGCTGCAAGCATTTTGTGCTGCCAAGTCACCCACATGTCCCTCACCACAGCAAAGAGGGGAAGGGAAGAACTACACTTCCTTCTTTTCTTGGAATTGCCATCATTTGTCATCTCCAATGCCAATGTCTACTCTCAGGATTCACAAGAGAAGAACAGTCTCACTGTTCTGGAAATGCCAGAGAACATTCCAAAACTTGCTTAGACTTTCCCTAGCAACAGATCCAACAGCTTTCTCTACATTATTTTGGGCGGCAGAGCTCTGTAGGTCTCCCACTCTCTGCTACTTAAGTAGCAACAGAGAACCTGTTTTCACGTTTGAAAAGATGAAGATGCCCATATGATAATGTCATTAGGAGGATCAAATACATGCCTCTGAATCCAGCAGCACCTGGAGTGGAGTAAGCACCCATAGGCTTCTGTGTGCTTATTTTATTTGCACAAACAATGGAAGAAAGTTTGGTTCAGGGGAAGGGATGTGGACTAAGAGTAAGAACAAGGTACCTTGGGTTCTTACTCTGTCACTGTCTGTATCACCGAGAAGCTATTGAAATATTAAAAACTATGATTTATCTCTTTGTATATATGTGTGTGTGCCAGTATGAGTTTATGTACACCATGTGCATGCAGACACATATGGAAGCCAGAAGAGGTCATTGGATACCGTGAAACTGGAGTCATGAGAGGTTGTGAGCTGCTCAATACAAGTCCTCCAGAAGAGCAAGCTGTAAGCACTTTTAAACAATGGGTCTTATCTCCAGTTCTGAAGCAGGTTTTTATATTGTTGCTTCTTTGTTTTTAGTTATCATTTTTTATTCCTTTTTTTGAAAATAGATTATTTTCTCATATGATATATCCTGATTACAGTTTCCCCTCCTTCTACTCCTCCCAGTTACTCCTATCTCCCCTCCCCTTTGGATCAACTTTCTTTTTGTATCTAATTAGAAAAGAGCAGGCTCCTAAAAGGTAACAATCAGACATAACAAAATAAAAGATAAAGTAAAAACCATCACATTGAGTCTGGACAAGGCAACCCAACAAAAGTAAGAGAGCCCAAGAATCAGAGACCCACTCCTTTATGCACTCAGGAATCCCATAAAAATACTAAACTGAAAATTCTGATATATATGCAGAAGACCTGGGCCAGACCTGTGTAGACCCTGTGCTTGTGGCTTCATCTCTGTGAGTTTATATGAGCTTTTCTCAGTTGTTTTAGAGGCCTTGTTCTGCTGGTGTTCTCCATCCTCTTGTCTCTTACACTCTTTCTGCCTCCTATTCTTCTTCAAGGTTCCCTGAGCTCTGAAGGGAGAGATTTGATGGAGACATACCATTTAAAGCTGTGTTTTCCAAGGACTCTCTTCCTGTAATGTCTGTGAGTCTCTGTGTCTGTTTCTGCCAGCTACAAGGGAAAGCTGCTCTGATTATGAATGAATCTATGAATATAGCTATATAAAAGAATATATTAGCAGTCATTTTATTGATACTATTTTTTATTTTTTAGAGTATTAGTGTTTAGTTTTACTTTAGGTCTTTAGGCTATCTAATCTCTGGCACTTGATTATTTTAGCACTGTTAAGAGAAGGTGGAGATAGAAAGACCTGGAGGGGAGCTCCTTTTGGGAGCTCCAAAAGGAGACCAACAGAGCCATAAAAACTGAGCTTTGGGGGCCCTGAAGAGAATGGTACCCCAAGCAAGGACAATGCACAGAAAGTTCCTAAAACCCTGGCTCAGATATAGCCCATAGACTCAGTCTCCAAGTGGGCTCCAAGTTGGGGAGCAGGGACTTTTTCTGTCATGAACTCAGAGGCAGGCTCTCTGATCACCTTCCCTGGGAGGGGGGTTGTAGTCTTGCCAAGCCACAGAGGAAGATAATGTAACCAGTCCTGAAGAGACCTGATAGGCTAGGGTCAAATGGAAGGGGAGGAGGACCTCCCCATCAGTGGACTAGGGGAGGGCGATAGAGGGAGAAGAGGGAAAGAAGGTGGGATTGGAAGGAGATGAAGGAGGGGGCCACAGCCAGGATACAAATTGAATAAATTGTAATAAACGATAAAAATAAAAAATAAAAAAAGATATGGATCTGTCTTGTAGAGTGGGTCTTAACTCAAATTAGAGATTGGTTGGCTGCTGCTATAAGTTCTGTGCCACCATTGTTCTAACACATCTTGCAAGGAGGACAAATTGTAGATCAAAGATTTTGTGGCTGGGTCGGTGTTTACATTTCTCCTTTAAGAGACTGCACCAAAGATGCTAGAATGTAGGGGTGAAGGCTCTATTTAGGCACCAGCTTGGCTGTTCCATGTTCAAGGAGTTGTATGGGTGTTGTCCTCTGTAATGGGGTACCCACTGTCAGTTTGTGGAGAGCAGCCCACAAACTGTTTGTGTTAGTAACAGCCTGGGTTGTTTGGGGATTTTCATAGGACTGCCTTTGCCAACAAATCAATTAAATGCAATCCATTCCTTGTACTGGAAGCATCATTTGGTGTCAAGAGATGGCCAGTGGAAACTCTGTCCTCCATTATAAGGAGACTTCATTAGGATCACCTTCATATATTTCACAAAGTTTCCACTGTACTTGGTTTCCATGTCATCCTTCAAATGTCCTTTAATTCTGTCTGTCTCTCCCTGCATTCTCTTTCTCAACCCTATTTCTCCTTTCCTCATTACTTGATCCTTCTGTTACTGTCTGCTCCTGCCCCAAGCCAACCTGTAAAATCTATTCTATTTCTCCTTCCCAGGGAGAAACATGTGTCCCCGTTAGTCCCTAGTCCCTTAGTCCCTTCCTCTATACCTAACCTCTCTGGATCTATGGATTATAGATTGGTTATCAATTTATTTAATGGCTAATATTGACATGCAAATGAACACATACCACGTTTATCTTTTAGGGTCTATCTCAGGATGATTTCTTTTAGTTCCATCCATTTATCTACAAATGCCATTTTTTTAAATAGCTAAGTTATACTCCTTACTCCATTGTGTAAATGTACCACATTTTGTTTATACATTCCTCTGTTGAGGGTCATCTAGGTTGTTTTCAATTTCTGGCTATTATAAATAGAGTAGCAATGAACATGGTAGAGCAAGTGTCATTCTGGTTGGAAGAAGTGTCTTTTGGGCTATCTCAAAGAATGGTGTAGCTGGATCTTGAGGTAGATCAGTTTCCAACTCTCTTTGGAACTGCCTTATTGATTTCATAGTGGCTGTATAAGTTTGCATTTCCACCAGCAATGAATGAGTGTTCCCCTTATTCTACATCCCTGCCAACATGAGCTTATGTCATGATATTAACTATTCTGAAAGGTGTAATATGAAATCTCCAAAAGTTTTGATTTGCATTTTCCTAATGGCTAAAGATGTTGAACACTTCTGTGTTTCTCAGCAATTTGAGTTTCCTCTACTGTGAATTCTCTATTTAGATTTGTACCCCATTTTTAATTGGATTATTTGGTTTCTTGATATCTGGTTTTTTAAGTTCTTTATATATTTTGGATATTAGTCCTTTATTGGCTGTGGAGTTGGCAAAAAAATTATTCTGTAGGCTGCTGATTTTTCCAAATGACAGTCTCTTTTGCCAAACAAAAGCTTTTCTGTTTCATGAGGTCCATTTATTAATTATTGATCTTAATGCATGGACTATCAGTGTTTGGTTTAGGAAGTCTTTTCCTATGATAGTGAGTTCAAAGCTATTCCCCTTTCTCTTCCATCAGGTTCATTGTATCTGGTTTCATTTTCATGTGGATTTGAGTTTTGGGCATGGTCATTAATATGGACCACATTTGCATTCTTCTACATGCAGACATCCAGTTTGACCAGCACCATTTGTTAAAGATGTTGTCTCTTTCCCAGTGTGTATTTCTGGCTTCTTAAAAAAAAAAATCAGATTGTCTATACGTATGTAGATTTATGTCTGAGTCTTCAGTTTGATTTCACTGATCACCATCTTTGTTTTTATGTCAATACCATGTAGGGTTTTTTTTTTATTACTATAACTCTGTGGTACATCTTGAAATTGAGAATAGTGAGACCTCCAACAGTTCTTTTATAGTTCCAGATTGTTTTAGATATCCTGTTTTGTTTTTTTTTCCACATGATGTTGAATATTGGCCTTTCAAGGTCTGTAAAAAATTGTGTTAGGATTTTGATAGGGACTGTATTGAATCTGTAAATTTCTTTTGGTAGGATGGCCATTTTTCCTGTGTTAATCCTACTGATCCATGAGCATGGGAGATCTTTACATCTCCTGATATTATCTTAAATTTCTTTCTTCAAAGATGCAAAGTTTTCTTTTGTATACAGGAGGGCTACTGTTTTTTTTTAAAGTTAATTTTGTATCCTGCCACTTTGCTGAAGATGTTTATCAGCTGTAGGAGTTCCCTGGTAGGATTTTTGGGGTCACTCCTCGACCCCCTGCTTAGATGTGGCCAATTGGCAGCTCAGTTTCCATGTGGATCTCTGAGTGAGAGGAGCAGGGGCTGCCTCTATCATGAACTCAGTTGACTGCTCTCTGATCACTTGCCCCTGATGATGCAGCCTTGCCAGGCCCCAGAGGAAGAGGATCTAGGCGGTCCTGATTAGACATAACAAGCTATGGACAGATGGCAATAGTGGAGACCTCCCCCTTTCAGTGGACTAGGGTAAGAGGATGAGAGGAGGAGGAAGGGAGGGTGGGACTGGGGAGGTTGAGGGAGGGGGCTTCAATCGGAATATATAATGAATAAATTGTGAAGAAAACAATAGAAATATTTAAAAAAGGAAAAAAAAAAGATGTGATTTTTTTTTAATCGTACAGGTTTTTCCCTTCTTGGTTAACTATTTTATATTATTACAGGCTAATGTGAAAGGTGTTGCTTCCCTGATTTCCTTCTCAGTCTGTTTGTCACTTGTATATAGAAAGGCTACTATTTTCAAAGTTAATTTTCTTTGAGGAAAGTATTTACCAGCTATAGGAGTTGCCTGATAAAATTATGAGGTCATTTCCTTATTATCTGCAAATAGCAATACTTTGATTTCTTCCTTTCTAATTTGTATCTCTTTGATCTCCCTCAGTTGTCTTATTGCTCTAGGTCAGATCTCAAGTACTATTTTTGAACAGATACATAGAGAAAAGACAACTATGTCCTGTTCTTGATTTTAGTGAAATTGCTTTGAGTTTCTCCATTTAATTTGATGTTGGCTATAGGCTTGCTGTATACTGCCTTTATTATGTTTAAGTATGTCTGTTGTTATCTTTAACTCTCTAGGACTTTTATCATGAAGAAATGTTGGATTTTGTCAAAGGCCTCTTCTGCCTCTAATGGGATGATATCATTTTAATTTTTTTCTTTCATTTGGTATATATGGTGGATTAAATTTATTGAATTTGGTATATTGAAGCCTATTTGATCATGATGGATGTTCTTTCTATGTGTTTTGGATTTGGTTTGCAAGTGTTTTGTTGAGTATTTTTGCATCTGTGTCCATAGGGAAATTGGTCTGTAATTCTCTTTCTTTGTTGGGTCTTTATGTGGTTTGGGTATCAGGGTAATTAGGGCCTCATAAAATTAATTGGGCAAGGTTTCTTCTGTTTTTATTTTGTTAAATAAAAACAAATAAAAATTATTTTGGAATAATTTAAGGAGTATTGCTGTTAACTTTTCTTTGAAAGTCTGATTGAAACCTGAGCTAAATTCATCTGCCCCTGAGCTTTGTTGGGGGACTTTTAATGACTGCATCTATTTCACTAGAGGTTATAGGTTTAAATAGCTTCTCTGATATTGATTTAACTTTTGTAAGTGGTACCTGTCAAAAAATTATCCTTTTTGCCAGTGCTGGTGGCTCATGCCTTTAATCCTCAACTCAGGAGGCAGAGGAAGATGGATCTCTGAGTTTGAGGCCAACCTGGTCTACAGTGTGAGTTCCGGGACAGCCAGTGCTACACAGAGAAACAATGTCTTAAACAAAACAAACAAACAAACAAACAAACAACTATTTCTTTTAGATTTTTATATTTTCCAGCTTGGTGGAGTAAGCTTTTTAAAGTATTTCGTCATGATTCTCTAGATATCCTCAGTGTTTATTGTTATGTTCCCCTTTTCATTTCTGATTTTTGTTAATTTGGCTATTCTCTCTCCACTTTTTAGTTACTTTGGATAAGAGTTTGTCCATCATACTGATTTTTCTCAAAGAACCAACCCTTTGTTTCATTGATTCTTTGTTTTCTTCTTTTTGTTTCTGTGTCATTGATTTCAGTCTTCAGTTTTTTGTTTTATTTTTTATGCCTACTCCTCTTGAGTATCATTACTTCTTTTTGTTCTAGAGCTTTCAGATGTGCTATTAAGTTGCTAGTATGCAATCTTTTTTTTTTTTTTTTTTTTTTAGTTTTGTTTGTTTTAATGTAGGCACTTAGTGCTATGAACTTGTCTTTTAGAACTATTTTCATTGAATTCCAGAAAGTCTTTAATTTCTATTTTATTTCTGGCTTGACCCACTTTTCATTCCATGAAGAGTCATTCAGTTTCCATGGGTTTGTAAGCTTTTTGTTGTTTCTGCTTTGTTGAAATTTAGCTTTAATCTGTGGTGGTCTGATAGAATGCAGTGGGCTATTTAAATTTTCTTGATTCTGTTGAAACTTCCTCTGTGACTGAGTAAGTGGTCAATTTTGGAGAAAGTTCTATGAAGTGCTGAGAAGAATGTATATTTGTGTTTGGGTGAAATGTTCTGTAAATATGTTAGGTCTATTTGGTTTATTCCATCTGTCAATTCCAGTATTTATCCATATAGTTTAAATATGCCCTGTCCATTGCTGAGAGTGGGGTACTGAAGTCTCCTGTTATCAGTGTGCGAAAGTAAATATGTGATTTAAGCTATAGTACTGCTTCTGTTACAAATTTGGCTGCTCTTGTGTTTGGGGCATAGATGTGGAGGTTTGAATTGTCATCCATTGATTTTTTTCTTTGATAATTATGTCCCATTAAGTCCTTTTTAGTTTAAATTCTGCTTTGCTGGATATTAAAATGGCTGCAGCCAGCTTGCTTCTTAGGTTCATTTGCTTGAAATACCTTTCCCTAACCTTTTATCCTAAGATAATATCTATCTGTGATAGATATTGAGATAGATATTGAGGTATGTTTTTTGGATGCAGAAGGATGGATCCTACTTTCACATCCATTCTGTTAGTCTGTGTTTTTTTTTTTTAATTGGAGAATTGAAATCTTTGATATTGGGAGATATCAATGAGCAGTGTTTGTTGATTCCTATTCTTTTGGTGGTAGAATGTGTGTGCTTCTCTTGTTTTGATTTTTTTCTGGTGTGAGATTATTTATTCCTTCTATTTTCATGGGTATAGCTAACCTTCTTAGGCTGGAGTTTTTTTTTTTTTCATAGCACCTTCTGTAGGACTAGATGTGTATATATTGTTTAAATTTGGCTTCATAATAGGATATCATAATTTCTCCATATATGGTAACTGAAAGGTTTTTTTAATTTTATTCTTTAAAATTTTTTAAGTAATTACAATTTATTCACTTTGTATCCCAGCTCTATCCCCCTCCCTCAGCCCCACCCAATTTCACTCTCCCTTCCTCTTCTCCTTCCTTGCTCCTCCCCCAGTCCACTGATAGAGGTGGTCCTCCTCCCATTCCATCTGATCCTAGCCTATCAGGTACCAGGACTGGCTGCATTGTCTTCCTCTGTATCCTGGAAAGGCTGTTCCCTAATCTCCCTCAGGGAAAGGTGATCAAGGTAACTGAAAGTTTTGATGGAAATAGTAGTCTGAGCTGACATTTGTGGTCTTTTAGAATCTGAAGTATGACTGGCTTGTAGCAGGACCTTATCCTTGAATCTATATGAAGAGGTGTAATATAAATGGTTGAATAATTCAACAATCCTGAGACAAAGGAGGCATGCCAAGAAGTCCTTTGCCTTATCAACACCGATGATGTGAAATCCATGAACACACTTATGTGCTTTTCTGTGTATAGATGTTTATGTGGGTGGGAGTATACTTGTGTATGCAGGTGTATGTGGAGGTCAGAGGACAACCTCAGATGCTTGCCATCTATTTCTTCTGTTTTTGTTCTATTTGTTTTCATTGAGACTAGGAACTCTCCAACTAGGCCAGTTTGACTGGCCAGAAAAACCCAATGATCTGCTTGCCTCTGTCTTCCCAGTACAGATACTATGTGTATGTGTCATCACATCCAGCTTCTTTTAAAGTAAGCTTTTGGGGTTGAACACATGTCCCAGTCCTTCTAAGGTAAGTGCTCTACCAACTGAGCATGCTTTTTTTATAGGTTGGCCTAACAGATCCTTCAAAGAACCAGGATGGGGAGGACCAGATGTTTCCAGTTAGACTAAGAAAAATGTGCTATGTTTCTCTAGGGACTCTACATCTTTTTTTTTTCTTTTTTTCTAACCCTAACCCTAACCCTAACCCTAACCCTGGAACTCTACATTAACAGTGATGCTGGAGACAGAAAACTGAGAAAACCAGCCACGGATCTTAAAATGACCACAGGGCTTTTTATTATATTGAGAGATTCCACAAGACTTACTGAAAGCTAAGTTAGACAACACAGTTGATATCTTAGGAAAACAATTGTCCTTTGGCAGAGGTATACCAGATGACTTAAAATGACAGATTCTTCTAATTTCCATGATTGCCTCAGGGAAGGCTGAAACTAACCTGGTTCTGTTTCTGCAATATGTTTCTCAAACATGACTGCTTGGTCCACTGCACAGGTGATTACTATAATCATGAAATTCACCCTGACAACTTTTTCAGCTACAGCCTTATTTTCTCTACTGTTTCATGGATGTAATTCTTCTGGATTTTCCAGTCTTTAAACCGTTAAATGTTAAAACCTCTATCACTTTATGTACCATTTTTTTTAAGGTCTCTCTTTTTTTTTTAATCTTTTATTTTTTTTATTAATTACACTTTATTCATTTTGTATCCC
>NW_026585644.1:62661543-62675373 GCF_907164565.1 Psammomys obesus
CAACTCACTCAGGATGATCCTTTCCAGGTCCCACCATTTACCTGCAAATTTCATGATTTCCTTATTTTTCATTGCTGAGTAATACTCCATTGTATAGATGTACCACAGTTTCTGCATCCATTCTTCAGTTGAGGGGTATCTGGGTTGTTTCCAGCTTCTGGCTATTACAAATAAAGCTGCTACAAACATGGTTGAACAAATATACCCAAAAGAGGCGCAAGTATTTAATTATTATTTTATATTACAATTTATTCACTTTGTAATCCCAGCTGTAGCCCCTTCCTTTGTCCCTTCCCAATTCTGCCTTCCCTTCCTCTTCTCTTCCCATGCCTCTCCCCGAGTCCACTGGTAAGGGGAGATCCTCCTTCCTTTCCATTTGATCCCAGTCTATCAGGTCTCATCAGTACTGGCTGCATTGTCTTCCTCTGTGGCCTGGTAAGGCTGCTCCCCCCCTCAGGGGGAGGTAATCAAAGAGTTAGCCCTTGAGTTCATGTCAGAGACAGGCCCTGTTCCCCTTACTGGGGAACCCACTTAGAGACTGAGCTGCCATGGGCTACATCTGTGCAGAAGTTTTAGGTTATCTCCATGCATGGTCCTTGGTTGGAGTATCAGTCTCAGAAAGACTCCTGTGCCCAGTTTTGTTTTGTTTTGTTTTGTTTTGTTTTGTTTTGTTTGGTTCTGTTGCTCTCCTTGTGGAACTCCTGTCCCCTCCATGTCTTTCATCTCTTCCTGCTTCTCTTTTTTTGCTTTGTGGTCCCTCTATGACTCCAAGCCAGAGAACCTCAGCTCTGCCTACTGTAACTTCTACCCAGTTACAGGCTTTAGCAACTTTGTTAACTAATTAACTTTAAATTAGGTAGAGCAAAGTTTACAAACAAAGAATGGTGTATGTGAGGATGTACTTGTCTCAACTACAACCAGATCTTAGGGGCCAAGATTTAGCATTTGAATGCATAGCACCAAACCAACCCCCAATACAAATGTTAGTGGTAGTGGTACAAAAGAAAAGTATGACCAACTCCAGTAGAATACAAACACATTAACGGTACATTAAAGACTGCAACAGGTATCTAATACACATTCAAATCTGGATAATAGTATATGTTAAAACAGGTTCCTGGTGATGAAACAGCTTTGCAAGATGATCAGAATTAGTTCTATAAATACTGGAAGTAGGAAGGGTACCACTGGCAGGAGCAGTAGGTAGGGCTGTGAAACCCAAAAGGGAAAATAGCAAACTGTATAGCAATGTGGAACCTTAAGTGTAGTGCATATGTGTATGATGAGAGGGAAGCACCAAGACTCTGAGTGGCTTTAGGCTGGAAGTCATAGACATTTTAGGTGTGTGATTCTGGAATCCAAGGCTGGAGGAGGGGGGCTTTAGCAAGACTGTAAGAAGGGAAGACTAATTTTGGAATAATATAGGGAATATTTTGGAGAAATAGAATTTAAATAGAAGCAGCAAGGAACAGAAAAAGAGAATTATGTGAAGAAGTGAGACTATGCTAGATTTGGAAATTGGTTATTCTTGGAAAGAGGAAAAAATCAAGACTTAAGACTTTTGGGTTTCTGACTGGGATGACTAAGAATCTGATGGAAACATACAGGGGATACAAAGGGAAAGTATGATATTTTTGGTGAAGCCAAAACTTCTAAGTAGAATTGTTTACCAGGTAGTTGGAAGTATAAGATGGAGATAAAATGGGAAATTTGGCCTAGAAACATTGAAATTGTAGGCCATCTTAGTCAGTTTTCTGTTTATGTGAATAAAAATCCCGAGGAAACCAACTTATATAGAGGAAAGGGTTGGTCGGCTCAGTTTCAGAGGTTTCAGTCCATGGTCACCTTGTTCTGTTGCTTTCAGCTCTGTGGTGAGGCAGAAGAACATGATAGGAAGTATACAGTAGAGTAAATCTGCTTGTCTTAAAGAGACTGGAAAGCAAGGGAGAGGGGCTAGGATCCCAATATCATCTTCAAGAGCATGCCCCTGATGGCCTGACTTCCTCTCATTATACCTCACTTCCTAAAGGCTTCACCAGCTCTCTACAGGCCCACCACATCTTTAGCTATAAGCTCTTGAGAGACACATACAATCCACACCACTGTCCAGGGATGCAGCTCAGTGGGATCTGGGTTCAATCTCCAATACCACAAAATATGAAAACTTAGAAGAAGCAAGACCCAAAGCAGTAACTAAAAAAAAAATTTTTTTTTTGAGACAGGGTTTCTGTTTGTAGTCTTGCCTGTTCTGGACTCGCTTTGTAGACCAGGCTGGCCTCAAACTGCCTGCCTCTGCCTCCCTGGGTGCTGGAATTAAAGATGTGTCCCACCATGCTTGGCTAACTACAAATCTTTTTTAAAATGTAATTTAGATTAGTACTTAAGTATTCCCTATTATTTGTTCATATACTTAAGACATAGCCCCAAATCTTATCAATTTCCATTTTAACATTTATTGTTTCATTTATATATATAGCTTTTGATCTTGTGTTTTTGCACAATAGATTAGGATGTTCCTTAGGGAACAATTTGGTAGCTTTTTTAGTCTGAGAAAAAGAACTTTAAAACACTGTTGACAAACACAAACCCTAAACTTTAGGAGTGTTCTTGCTCAGGATCATTCTCCATTTCAATTAGTGCCAGTTGCCCAAGTATAACTCTTTTTCAGCATTAATCATAATGGTCTCTTTTCAATTCCTCATTCCCATTGCCTGGTGTAGCACTTGAGCATTGTTTACAGGAGACCCAGGGCCTTTCTTGAATTCATCAGTAGGGTGGTACTGATTCTACCTCTTGGCATTCCTAGCATCCACTCTAAGCATGGTAGAAGATCTGTCATAACAGAGGCCTCAGTGTTTGAGAGTAAGTCTACCCTAGTTAAACTTTAGTCATTCATTACTCAGAGCCTTTTTTGAGGGAATGTCATGGGTAAAAATTTTAAATTCAAATAATACAATTGTGCTATTTTGAGTGAATTTTATTGAATTACTGGGGCCTTAATTAGCTTAATGACTAATTTTCTTAAGATGTACTAGAAAATTACAAAACCTTACCATTGTAGTCTTTATAGCCCATTTCATTATTATCTTTCCAGGATTGGCTCATCTATCACTGTCATTTTAAAACACAGAAAATTGAAGCAGAATTTGGTAACTGCCTTAATGCTAGCAGCTAGAACCAGAGCCTTGGTCTCTTGAAATGCTCTGGTCTTTCTATACTATCTTCTTTCTCTCTCAATCTCTTTGAATTATATGGAGTGAACTATCCAGATATCTTAAAACATGGAATTGAATCAAGAACTGGTTTTCACTGATGGCAATTATTTAGTTAGCTACTCTAGATTCACCACACACATTTTACTTTAAAACTCGAGCCTGTGGTTAATGCTTTATAATTTTAATTTTATGATTATTTTTAATTTTACCATGAACTTTTCTTTTATTATCCTCTGGTTTTCTTTTTTTTTTCTCTCTCTGTTTTTCTATACTGCTTCTACCACTACAATAGAACACTGGAACACAATCAAACTACCTGCATTTAATTTCTAGTTTGAAAAAGATACTAGTGTTTTCAGAACTAATACTTATAAGCAGAACATATTTCTGATTTGTTCAATCACAAGAAGAGTATGAAGTCTGCTGTGGATTTTAAATGAATTTTAAATGATTTTAAAATGAATCTGTGGAAAAGTGGGGTTGCTGTGACTCAGAATGACAGCATAAGCATGCAAGTAGTAGGTGGTCATGAAGACAATGAATGATTCTGTGTGGCTCATGGATGACTATTCTTGACTGTGAAATCAGTGGGCTGCAACCCATCAGCACGTGTGTGAAACACATAATTCATTCATCCACAAAGTTGCCAGTAGGAAAAGGAATTTCTACTCATATGTGCAAGGCATGGGGCTAGTCCTCCCGACTTCACCCTCTTTGCTTTTCCTGTCTCTCTTTATGCTCTGTCTCCTCTCTTTCTTTCTCACTCATATTTTCTTTGTCATAGACACACTAATTGGATCCCTCTCAAACACCAGATTCTTCATGAGATTTTGTCTATAGAACTGAATTGAAACAGGAAAGCGAAAGCAAGCTAGGGGGAGGCAGTGGCTTTAGCTGAAAGTTGAATTATCTACACTGTACAGAACAGTATGAACTGGGGTGAACAGATGTAGAAACTGTTGTAGACTGAGCACAAGATGGCCTGGCACTATGTACAAGGAAGCTAGATCTACCATCTGTTATCTGGCTTGATAACTGTAGTGTCTTAGTGTGGGGGAAGCATAGAGTGCAACAGAATGGGGTTGCATTCTAGACTATGACTATGACTATGACTAGGTTCCAGGTGAGTGCTACAAGTACCAATGTATTAAAAAGAAATAAAGAAACAAAAATAACCAAAAGCAACAACAACAAAAGCAATGTGTAGAGTTTATTTTGGAGTTGGCACTTAAATTTATTTAGAGTTTGAAGTAGAATTCAAGATTGTCCTCTCAACATAGGATTCTGAAAGAAGAGGATTTTGAGAGGGAAACTGTTGGAAAATACAACTCATGGGTGAGTTGCCAGGGTGACATTTCTGAGTGGGCAGTATTTCAACAGGCTTAAGTCATTTTTTTAGCAGGAAAATTTGTTATCCTGAGCCCTCTGTTGTGTGCAGTTTTATAAAGAAGAAAGGAACTGCTGAGCCATTGACTTTTGGTGCAAACTCAATCATACCACAAAGGTCATAGACCTCACATCAGCAATTTGTACACCATTTTGATAGAAGACAATGGCAACGGATGTCTAATCAGATAACATCCTGCAGCATTTAAATTTTCACTCTCCACTGCCTTTTGTTGTTCGGGTACTTTCAAAATTATTCCTGATTCAGGTTTATTATTATTAACTTTTGAACCTCAGCTACCATGCTAGTATCTTGATGGCCATACTGAGATGAGAGTGGTGGTTAGAGAATTTGTTTTTTCAGTACTTGATAAAATAGCAAAGCAACATAATATGAATTAATGACTTCAATTTTTTCATCATATAATCTGGATTCATTATCCCCTAGGCATCTATTTTGGATTCATGCCCTAATAAACCATTCCTGCTAGCTGTTATTTTCCTTTTTAAGAGCTGCTACCCAAGTGGATAAACAGATAATAATGAATAATATACATTTTCATCTTAAATTTTTTGATTGTTTTTATTAAAATGAAAAAATACAGTAAAACTCTCCTTTATAATCAACACTGTCATTACTATCACTGCTTGTTTGAGTCAAGAGTCATCTTGAAGCAATTATATCTTTTATTACGGTTTGGAAAGTGAAATCCGCATGGAAAGATTGAGATTAAACAATGGTTGAAGCTGCAAAGCTACAAACTGGATTTTATTCACTGAGTATAGTACCTGATGTCTCGAGGACAGGAACATTATTACAGACAGGATGATTTGAACATGTTATGTAAAAATATAAGAGAGAAAGGATGCAATCAAAGAGAGGAAAATTGAAAAAGGACAGGTAGACTATTCTTGTCCTACCCATAAATCAAAGCAGTATCTGAATTTCTTTCCTCAATGTTATGCCTGATTCTTTTGACATTCGGTGATATTATCTGTAACTTTTAAGCCCCGGAACAGGTGTCCAGAACCATGTCTCAAGCTGAGTCACTGTAGCAGGGCCATGGTACTGCCCACATATCTCTCCTTCCCTAGACTCAGGCATCTTTCTCCAGCTCTTGGGGGTGTTGAACATCTGATGGTTCACATCTGGCTCTTTCTTTTTAGAGACTGTCTGTCGTTAGGATGTATTCAAGCTCTGGGCAACTTGGAGAAAAAGCCGTTGTCTGGGTTCAATATAGCGTATGAGACCTGAAAGGCTTGTTGGTGCCTTTGCTGTGACTTCCTTAAGCCAACCTCTTCACTACACTCTCCCACAAGGTTGAGCCCTATAACACTCACTATTAAAATTCCCATATGCAAGACATCATCTGAAATCTGGCTCCAGGGAAGGCTGGCATGCAGCAGTCACCACAACTGGACCATTCAGTAAGCTTATATGAGAGTGTGATTATTTATCCTTCCCGTTTTGGACTCCTAAGACCTGTGAGAATAGCCCAGGCCCTTCATGTAAAAAATAAATGGAAATAGTAATCCTAACTTGTAGAGTTTATAGCAGGGTATCCAGTGCCTGGTATATAGACAGTATTCATTACATGATAGTATAGCCTTCTAGTAGCTATCAAAATAGATATCCCATACATAAATTATTCACTAGTTTTGATTAATCAGTTACAATACAAGCACATTTTAATTTGATCATCTTATTAAATTTAAATTAATGGAGCATGGAACATGTTGTTTGTTTGGTTTTGGTTTTTGAGACTGGATCTCACTATATAGCTCAGGCTGTCCCCAAGCTTAATTGTCTAACCCAGACTGTCAGTCTTCCTGCTTCATCTTTCTGAGTACCGGGATTAAGGTCACACACCATGATCAGTGAGTATGGAGGTTAACAAAAGATGAATCACCTGAAATTTTAAACAATTCTTTCATAATACGAGTCTCTTTTAATAAAGTATATGGAAAAATTAAATTTAGTTCCCAGTCTGTAGGCTGTCGTTTTGTTCTATTAACAGTGTCCTTTGCTTTACAGAAACCTTTCAGTTTCATGAGGTTCCATTTATTAATTGTTGATCTTAGAGCCTGAGCTGTTGTGTTCTGTTCAAGAAGTTGTCTCCTGTGTCAATGAGTTCAGGGCTCTTCCCCACATTTTCTTCTAGTAGATTTAGTGTGTCCAGTTTTACATTGAGGTCTTTGATCCACTTGGACTTGTGTTTTGTACAGGGTGATAAATATGGATCTATTTGCATTTTTCTACATGTAGACATCCAGTTAGACCAGCACCATTTGTTGAAGATGCTATCTTTTTTTCCATTGTATGGCTTTGGCTTCTTTGTCAAAAATCAAGTGTCTGTAGGTGTGTGGGCATATTTCTGGGTCTTCAATTCGATTCAATTTATCCACCAGTCTGTTTCTATGCCAATGCCATGCATTTTTTTTTAAACTGTTGCTCTATAGTACAGCTTGAGATCAGGGCTAGAGATACCTCCAGAAGATCTTTTATTGTAGAGGATTGTTTTAGCTATTCCGGGTTTTTTGTTTTTCCATATGAAGTTGAGAATTGTTCTTTTAAGGTCTGTAAAGAATGTGTTGGCATTTTGGTGCGAATTGCATTGAATCTGTAGATTGCTTTTGGTAGGATGGCCACTTTTACTATTTTAATCTTACCGATCCATGGGAGATCTTTCCATCTTCTGATATCTTCTTCAATTTCTTTCTTCATAGATTTGAAGTGTTTTTCATATAAGTCTTTCACTTGCTTAGTTAAAGTTACACCAAGATTCTTTATGTCATTTGTGGCTATTGTGAAGGGTGTTGTTTCCCTAATTTCTTTCTCTTTTATCTTTTATATATCTTTTGTATACAGGAGGGCTACTGATTTTTTTTTCAAGTTAGTTTTTTATCCAGCCACTTTGCTGAAGGTGTTTATCAGCTGTAGGAGTTTCTTGGTAGAATTTTTGAGGTCACTAATGTATACTATCATATCATCTGCTAACAGTGATACTTTGACTTTTTCCTTTCTAATTTGTATCCCCTTGATAACCATACCAAAATTCACGGACCTAGAGAAGCTAAATAACAAGGAGGATCCTAAGAAGGATATATAATTTACATTCAGAAAGGCAAATAGAATAGATGGGAGCCTACCATAGATGTCCTCTGAAAAACTCCATCCAGCATGGCATCAAAGCAGATACTGAGAATTGCAGGCAAACTTTGGGCAGAGAACAGGGAGTTTTATGGAAGATTGGGGGATAGAAGTACTGGAAGGGGACAGGAGCTCTACACAGAGACCAATAAAACCAACAAATCTCAACTCAGGGGGTCCTGCAAAGACTGATGCACCAACCATGAACCATCCATGGAGAGGACCTAGACCCCTGTTCAGATGTAGCCGATAGGTAGCTCAGTCTCCATGTGGGTTCACAGTAAGGGGAGCAGGGGCTGTTTCTGACATGGACTCTGTTGCCCGCTCTTTGATCACTTCTCCCTGGTGGTACAGCTTTGCCAGGCCACAGAGGAAGAGGATGCAGGCAATCCTGATGAGACTTGATAGGCTGGGGTCTGATGGTAGGGGAGAAGGGTTCCCTTTTTCTGTGGTCCAGGGGAGAAGGATGGGGCGGGGAATAGACGGAGGGTGGAACTGGGAGGAAGTGAGGGAGATGGCTAGAATTGGGATATAAAATGAATAAATTATAAAAAAAATTAATTTAAAAAAACCAAGTGTGGTAATGCCCCTCTCTAATTCCAATGTAAAGAAGGCAGAGACAGGAAGATCCCTGAAGCTCATAGGCTGGCCATCCATAGCCCAATCAGTGAGCTCCAGGATCATTGGGAGATCCTGTCTCATCAAAGCAGGTGGAAATGATTGAGGAAGGTACCTGACATCATTCATTCCCGGACCTCTATAGGCACACGCACACATGTGCACATGCATTCACATGCACACAAGCACACCTAGACAAACAGCTGTACATGTGCCTCTCTTTCACATACAAAAACCTTAATTTCAGAAGGCAGTAGAAGCCACTGGGAAGTTTCCCAGTAGCTGTCTGTTGGATTTTGCATGCTGTCTTTGTAATGCCTGCTCAGAAAGTTTCAGAAGACAGTACTGGATAAAAGGACACAAGTCAGGAAGCCAGTTCCTGGCTCTAGTTCCACAGCCACAGATGATTTCTCCTTCTTCATAAAACCAAACCACCTCTACACAGGTTTCCTCTGCATTTCTGGTTCCTGAATCCTAACTTGCATGTGAATCAATTCTGTAACCCTCTTTCAAAGACACATACCAGACCCAAGTGCTTATTTACAACAGAGTAGCCCAAGGACCTTATCAGTCCACCTCTCAATGCAGCCTTGCTTTCCTTTCTTTCTTTTTTGACACAGATATAAACACTGGATTGTTTTGTTTATTATTTAATTTGGTTAAATGGGTCTAGTGCTAGAAAAATAAGTCTCAAAGATATTCTTACTCTATTCTACTCAGGACATTCCACACCAATACCGCTTTTCTTTCTGTTGCTAACAAGCTAAGATTCTTAAACAACTTTCCAAGAGGAACAAAGTGTGCAAAAATTACTCTTCCAGGATCCTCTCCTAATTATGAAGCAATAAGAATACATTAATGGACTTGGCCTCAGTATGTTAACATTATCTGGGTCTGGGTATGTAGTGTATGTCTGAAAATGTACATGTCCTCACAAGTAACAATTTCATCCATATGTCCTTGCTGGGATTTGTTCAGTAGTGTCTTTGCCCTTTTCTAAACTACCCTCTTTCTTCAGAGGACATCCTGAAGCACATGCTGCACCTCTGCAAAGCCTTCCTTGGTTATCCTAACCACATTGTGTGGCCTGACTCTGCATCTTCCCTATAAAGTTGAACATCTGTACTAATCTATCTTCTGCTTTTATAGCCAGGGAGTGTTAAGATTACCTCCCAAGGAACATCAGAAAGCAGTATTAAACTCACAGTGACATTTGCCTCCTCAGGTAATATAAGTGCTTAAATCTTTCCCAGATGTACATTTTCAGTGTGATATATGCATCGAGACAAGAAGGTAAATGTACCTTGGAAACAAAATTTAGCCGTGGGGCTGAAAATAAAATTGACCTGCCCTTTCTTATCCTTTGACATTGGTCAAAGCGTCTGCTTACTACCAAATGACAGGATTCAGTTTTAACCCTAGTTTTACCTCTCACTCAGGGCCATTCATCAGAGAGTCATCTGTTTCTTATAATCTTTTAAAAATAATGTCTTATGTTCTTTCAATTTTTTTATTTGTTAATGTTTAATATGTAGGTATATATAATATATATACATACATACATGTATGTATACACACACACATATATATGCACATGTATGATGTAGGAGACACACATGTGGAAATTAGAGGACAACTTTGTAGGGTCAGTTCCCTCTTTCCACCAAGTAGTATCTAGGGTTCTTTGCCCCGTACAAAACTCTATGGCATATTGTTTATGTTCAATCTCATGATGCCCTATGAAGTACCTCAGACAAAGTAATGTCATAGTTTGCTTCTATTGTTGTAGTGAAGCCCCATGACCAAGAGCAACTTGGGGAGGAAAGGGTTTATTTGGCTTACGCTTCTGTATCAGTCTAACTGAGAGAATTAACTCAAGAAGGAACCTAGAGGAAGGAACTGAAGCATGGGCCAAGGAAGAACCGAGCTTGCTGGCTTTCTCCTGATGGCTCGTTTAGTTCATTTTTGTATAATTCCAGGACCACCTGCCCAGGGATAGCACTACCCACAGTGGGCTGGGCCCTCCTATATCAATCACTTATTAAGAAAATGCCTCAGATTTGCCAGCAAGCCATCTGATGGAGGCATTTTCTAAATTGTGTTTTCTCTTCCCAGATAATTCTAGCTTGTGTCAATTCAACAAACACTAACCAGGGTTACTGGTATGTGCTAAATTGGAAAGCTAAGCTTGGAAGGTGTCCCTCTACAACAAACACAAAACTCATAGCTTCTAGCTCACATTTTAGTTTCAACAATCATATTCCTAGAAGTGTGATCTACGTACTAGCTGCACAGATGTCACCTGGAGCTTGTAAAAAAGTTAAGGTTTCCAGATCTACCCTTGAACTCCTGAATCAGAATATGCATGTTAACAAGGATCCTGGGATTCATGTGTACTTTAAAGTTGAGAAAGTGTTGTAGTCTTAGGACAGCTGAAGTCTCTGAGGTACAAAGATGAAGGAACATTTTTTGCTTCTGCCACTGCCTTCAAATCTCACCTTTCAAATCCCTTTACCTTTGAAGAGGTTTCACACAGATGAGATAGTTACATTCAAACTTTTAAAAGTTCAAGTGTGGTCCAAGTCATTTTTTAAAGCTTCCAACTCACAAGGATATATTCCTTCACTCGTCCAGCTTTTGTGCCCTGTACCTCCTTTTATTAACAATTAACCAGGTTTTTAAAATGTACATATGTGTGGATTCATTGTATTGGGGGTAGTGAGCGTATGCTCAGCATGTGTGTAGAGGTCAGAGGGCAACTTGCTGGAGTCAGTTATGTCCTTCTGTCTTGCGTGTTCTGGGGATCAAGTTCAAGTCATCAGGCTTGGTGGCAAGTAACTTTACCCACTGAGCCACCTCAGTGCCTCCTGTGTGTATGGTTTGTATGTGTAGTATGTATATATATATATATATTTGCATTTGTATGTGTTGTGGGTACATGCACATCACGACACAAGTATGGATGTCAGATGACAACTTTCAGGATTCACTTCTACTTTTCTTCCTTGTTTTTGAGGCAAGGTCTCTCTTGTTTTGCAAGTCTATACGATAAGTTAGCCCAGGAGCTTCCAGACGATTCTTTTGTTTCTACCTCCCATAGAAGGAGTGCTGTATTACTGCTTTCAGCTTTTAACACACGTGTTCAAATCCAGACTGCCAGGCTTGCATGATGAGTGATTTTACACAATCAAGGCCATCAGTCCATTTACCTTGCCTGTTATCAACTTTATCATAAGCTAAATCTATCACCTCCAATCCTTGACTCAGTAAATGCATCATGATGATACTCATTTTTCAGAAGACATTCAGTTGCTACATTCAATCTTCAGTGAAACCCAAAATAAAATCCAAGTGCATTAAACAGTGAGGGAAAACTCCCATGTTCATTTCTCTCATCTCACCAAATTATTGACCCACAGGTGATGCATGCTCATCTTTGGCATAAACCAAAGTTGAAACATAAGACTGTACTTCATTGCTAGGTGGTG
This sequence comes from Psammomys obesus, assembly GCF_907164565.1. NCBI lineage: Eukaryota > Metazoa > Chordata > Mammalia > Rodentia > Muridae > Psammomys > Psammomys obesus. The sequence goes on from NW_026585644.1 coordinate 62,673,402, forward strand.
GTGCACACCTTTAATCCCAGCACTCGGAGGCAGAGGCAGAGGGATCTCTGAGTTCCAGGACAACCTGGTCTACACAGTGAGTTCCAGGACAGCTGAGTCTTCACAGAAAATCCCTTTCGTGGTGGTGGTGGTAGCTATTTTCTTATTTGTTTTTCTATTCAGTGGGGGAATCTTGTACATGCTGATCAGTCGCTCTCCTCTGAGCTACTTCTCCAGCTCTGAAATTAAAAAGACATATATTATAAAGCTCTTGTTCTGGATTTTTGTTTAAACTCCCCATCTGTCTTTAGGTAGGAAACCAAGAATTTTATCTCTGCCCTAGGAATCAAACAATTGCACTGGAACATAAAGATGGAAGCTAGCTATGTCTTAAGTATTCTAGGGCTTGTCTCCAGTGGTCCCTCCTGTACAATTTAGCCAACCTCTGATTTCTTATCTTTGTCCTGAATGTTTAATTCTATCTCTCCTGCTGCTTCATCTATATCTTGTTTGTTTTCACTTCAATGAAGCAAGAGAAGACAGCTTTTGTCTTTATTTATGGTTAGCAGTTTTCATGGATATTCATTAACCACTTCCTTTCTATCTTTGTCTTTTTTTTTTTTTAAAGACAGTTTCTCAGTGTAGCCCTGGCTGTCATGGAACTCACTCTATAGACCAGGCTGGCCTCAAAATCAGAGATCCACCTGCCTCTGCCTCCTGGCTGTTCTGGAACTCACTCTATAGACCAGGCTGGGCTCAAACTCACAAATATCCTCCTGCCTCTGCCTCCCGAGTGGTAGGATTAAAGGCGTGTGCCACTACCACCTGGCTTTTTTGTTTTTGTTTTGTAATTAGTTATTTTTAAGTGAAATCTAAAGTAAAAAATAACCACCAGCTTTTACTTTTATGTGTTTGGCCTGTTCATTTTTACTGGTCCCAAGTCAGAAAAGGTGATATTCCTAGGTTGCATCACTCTGAGAAGGCACAAGCAGTGGGGGAGGAGAGGAGGAGAAGCAACTATTATAACTGTGTCTGCTTTATAGGCTGTGAGCTGAAGTTTGGAGCCAGGTAGTGATTAGTGATTTGTGCTAATTTACAAAGTAGTGAGTGGAGGAGACGGAGGTGATTCTGGATGTTGGAGTCTGTGTTTTACCCTGTTACTCCAGTTGTTCCATAGAAACTGATAGTGGGTGGTTTGGAAGTAATTTCCTCTAAAGAACCAATGTGCTTTTTCTTTTGATATATCAAGGTCTTAAGAAAAATGTCGCTAAGCCTTAAGCCTGCCACCTGACTTGCTTAAGCCTGAGCACTGACCAGTGTCTCTGTGGATACCCCCTTTAGCTGGTGTTCCTGAACTGGATGGTACTACCTAAGTCTGCTGTATCAGCTTCGTCAGCATGTTTTCCCTCTGCCCTCTAGACATGTGTTCCTTTCCACTTGCTCTGGAAATCAAGAGATAGAGATACAGAATTACCATTTCCCTGTTCTCCTCTTGGGGTCCTGCCCTTTAAAAGGAGCATTTCACACCCTTCTACGGCCCACTTTCTAAACTTGCTAGTTAGGCAGCTGATCTCTTCTTTCTGAGACCATTTTCTGACTACTGGGCATAGTTCCCTGTGTGACTCTCCTGACCCATCTTGGTTGCCCCTGGGTACAAAGTACTCTTTTGTACTTGGTAACACTTATAATTGTCTTTTATCTTTCATGCAAGATGTAATTAGACTTCCTCTGCAATTTATCAAGTGATGTAGGATATGCTATACAAATGTTCAAGAGCAGGGTATTTTTAAATAGTGTTATTTTCCTCCTTGTGTGTTAAAGTAGTATCTGTTCATTATAAACAAGTTGTATAAAATAAAGAGATATGACAAAAATAAACAAATGAATGAGAAGTATTAGCTTTATTTGGGCTATTTCTCATTATACCAAAGTGAATTACATATAGGTATATATATATATATATATATATATATATATATATATATATATATAT
>NW_026585644.1:62678373-62685581 GCF_907164565.1 Psammomys obesus
TATATATATATATATATATATATATATATATATATATATATATATATTTGCAGATAGTTTGATGATATGGGTCCTTGGGATATGAGTACGAGTACTTTTCTTTTTAAGTCTTTCTTTGTTTTTACAATGAAATATTGTAGATGTGCAAAGAGAATGAGAGTGTGTTTGTATTCAGGAGCCTAGACTCTTTCCTTGGATTTGCCATTTGCTACCATGGAACTTTGGAGGAGTCATTTAATATATTTGCTGAAGTTCTCCATAGGCAAAACAACATAAGGCAATTATTTATAGAGTATTATTAGAATTAAATGGCAAAGGGTTAACTACTATTTTTGAAAAGAAGCATAATATATATACATAAAGTAAAAAGGACTTTTAAAAACAGTCAACATCAGCAAGGTAACATTATTATTTTGCTTGCATTTTATTTCACAATCTTACCCACTTCCATTTTTATAACCTCCTTTAACCTTACAAAAGTTTGAACCTAACATGATTAATATTATATGTATAGTTATTTAACCTTACATTTATGAGACTTATTTAAAGTAATTTTTTCCATAATAACAGTATTCTATTTGAAGTATATACTAGACATTGTGCCTCTCCTACTTATTCAACTGTGATTATGAAGGTGCTTTGGGGAGTGTCTTGTGCCTCTTGTGCACACATCATTATCTGTGTCGTTTTACTTTTAATGGAACTTAATTGCTGGTTATGAGCACACTCTACTAAATGGCTATTTTAAAAACTGGTGCACCTGTGGGGGAACCAGGAGTGTGTCAGAGATGATGTCTTGAGGGGAGATGATGTCTTTGGGAATTTAACTATTACTTTGTTATAGTTGCATGCTTACTTTCTGGCTGCCTTAAGGCATTTTCCTTTGGAGGTCTTTTTCCATAAGACCATTTTAGAAGTCTGTAGAGTTTTTCTTTTCTTTTTAAAATATATCTATGTGTTTCTTATTCTACACCCCTATTGATGTGCACTGTGATTCTAGTGTTAACGTATTTGTATCTTTTGTCAGTTCTAGTAAAATCTCAGCCAACAGTCCTTGGACATCATTTCATTCTGTTCCTTACTCAATTCTCACAGCTCTAACTAGACGTATTGAAATTTCTTCTTTTATGTCTCTCTCTCTCTATATATATATATAATATATATATTATATATAATATATATAATTCAGGGGTAATTTCTTCAGCTCTGATTTTAAAAATAGGCTATATCTGATAGAAAGCTTATCACATTTATTGACAACATTCTTGGTAAAGTTAAGCAGTATTTTTTTGTTTGTTTGTTTTCATAGCTTCCCTTAGTATCCTTTGGAGCTGCTTAATCACATTTATTAGTGATTTAAACTTCTATGTTGTAATAAAAACTAATACTGACCATCTTAAAGTCATTTCAAGTTGAGAGCCCTGCTGTGTTAGTTGCATTTCCATGATTGTGCAGCCAATTTCTAGAACTTTTATTTGGCAAAAATTAATGTGGGGACATTGGCCACTCCCCTCCTTGTACACCACGTCTTCTACTCTCTATCTCTGTGAATCTGTTTGTTCTGGGTCCTTTACATAAGTAGAATTATGTGGCCTTTTTGAGCCCAACTTGCTATAATTAGCATAATCAAGACTTACTCCTGATGTTTAGAATTTTCTTCTTTTTGTTAAGCCATACAATATTCCATTGCAAGTTCCAGTGTGATTTTTAACTACCATATTTATTTTAATCAGTTTAAAAGTGATAATTTTAACTTAAGTATATGATATCAATTAACATCTGAAGTCCCTGGGCATTCAAATCTGGTGGGTTCTACTGAGTTTTTCTTCATGCTAGTTTGTTCCCCGAGATGTTTGCAAATATTACTTATGAAGTTTGAATAGATTGAATTTATACTTGGGAGTCCTGAAACCTATATCAAGGAGGATTTTAATTTGCTTGGTCAGAAATCAGAGGCCTGACCTTTCAGGCCTGGACCTTTCAGCTTTGATGTCAGTATGAGGGTCTGCTACATCTCAGAAGCATTCTTATCTGCATTATTCCTCACCAAAGTCAACTTAGCTGGGCTCAGCTGTTCCTATGACCCTTCCTTCTTCTCTCTTCTTTAACACTCCTCTCATTTCCAATCCCTTCCTCCTCTTCCATCCTTCCTCACTCACATTCTTTCCTTTTTATTCGTCACACTGCTTTGCCTGGCTACTAGAAATTTTTATTTTGTTTTTCAATTTCTCAAATTGTGGTGTATTATATGTCTAGTGATCTCTCTGTGTCTCTATCTCTCTTTCTTCTGTGTGTGTGTGTGTGTGTTTGTGTGTGTGTGTGTGTGTAATCCTGTTTTTTTTTATTGTCTGAAACTTGCGTGTCATCTGTATTAGTTACTTTCATGTTACTGTGATCATGATATCTGACAGAATTTAAGGAAAAACAAACAACCACAACAACAAAAACTTGTTTTGGCTCATGCTTTCAGAGTGACATCGTTCTACCACCAAGGCCCCTGACAGTTCCACAGCCTGTTAATGGTAGCTGGAAAACAGCATTCACAGCACAAGCCTGTGTAGAGTGATTCAAAACAATATCTTGTTTGAGAAACTTCTAGGCATTATTTCTTCACACATTATTTCTCCCTCAAGTTTTACAAATTTCAGTATTTGCTTTTTACATAATTTATGTTATCTTCATTGGTGTTTTATTTTTATGCTTCATAACTTTTACCATACACACACACACACACACACACACACACACACACACACATGCACACACGCACACACGCACACAAACACATACTCTCTCTCTATTTTAAGAATCTCTGTTGCAATTTGGTAATTTCTACAACTTTGGATTCTTTTCCCCAGGTCACTTCTTTTCTTGTCTTATTATTGATTGACCTCTGCAAATTTTTGCATGCAGTCATGAAATTAGTTTTGTTCTTTTTCATATCTGTTTCATTCTTCATTACATCATGTTCTTGACCTACACACTCTATTCCCTTGACAACATTTTGTTTGAGTGTTTTTTTTTGTTGTTGTTGTTGTTGTTTTGTTGTTGCAAATTTTTTTTTAAAAGACATGTAACCCAGGTTGAACTTAAACTTGCTATGGAGCCAAGGATATACTTGAATTCTTGACCCTTTTGCCCCACTCCTCCCAATTTCTGGGGTTATAGGCCTGTACCCTCATTTTCAGTTTTAGGTGGTCCTGGGAATCAGTCCAAGGTCTGTGTGCATGCTAGGCCAGCATTCTATCAACTGAGCTATATTTCCCACTCAGTAGTGTGTGTGTGTGTGTGTGTGTACGCTTGCGTGCACACTGTCCAGAGGTTTTCTCTCATGAACCCAGAGCTCTCTGATTCACTATGCTAACTGACTGGCAATGCTCAACCAAACTTTCTGTGTCCTCCTCCTTGCTGTGATTGCAGGCTTTTTACATGGGTGCTGGGAACTTATATTTTAATCCCACTAATTACAGCATATGAAATCTTGATATATCTGTGTGGTGGGCTCTGTTGATTCTTATTTATGGTGTCTTACTTTTTCATATAGTTTTCAATTATGAAGTAATATTTCTAGGACTTTCTCTGTGAAGAATGTTTAGTTTGAGGAACCATTCCTGATTTATGTTTATTTCTAAGCAGATAGGGTTGCTTTAATTTATTATCTTCAGATATTTTTTGTTTGTTTGTTTGTTTTTGCTTTTGGTGTGTGTTATGGGATCTTGGAGAGAGTGTAAATCTAAACCTAAAACCTAAGTGTGAGTATGACTTCTGTTTATATATTTTAAGAGAGACAGTTCATTCTTCTCTCAACATCAAAGTCAGGAGGAAGTTTTGTTGCTCTCCATTTATAGAGTGAACTTTTTCTACTACATCAAGGACACAGCCTTTGGGCATCTAGGTTTGCCATCATCATTTCTAGCTCAATTGATCCATACCTCTTTTCACACTTCTACCTTCCCAGAGCCCATTAAACAGCCCCAAACTCTATTAGCAATTTAAAGAAAATCTTAAATTTTGACTTTCCTTTTGAATTGTTATTTTCCTTTTATTTTTACTCTCTGGTATTTCTTTTTTAATTGCTTTCAGCTCTGAGCAGCAAGTGTCTTATGCTTGTGACTAGAATGTTTAGGTGTTTAGTCGGTCTTCAGAGTATGGAATTTGTTTTGTTGCTAGGGAGGGAAGTTGTGAGCATGTAAGATTCTATGGATTCTCAGCAGTGTTGGAGATAGTATTGCCTCATGTTTAGCATGTAATGAGAGAGCAGGGCATGCTTGCTCTGTGTGAACTGAAGGCTATTTTAGCATTCTCATTTACCAGGGCCTTTCTGACTTACTGAGTCTCTAGGAATAGTGGCAAGGCCATAATCATACTGCAGGACTCTTGGGACTGCTTTACTCTCTGAAATGTTGACTCCATTTTCTTAATTTGACCTTTCCCATTTTAAACTGGCACTGTTAGCCTCCATTTAATAATTTCCCAAAGGAAATGCAATGTTCTCATTGAAGATATTTATAGTGAGGTTTGCTGACACTTGCGCTGACCTCTTTTAATTATTCTTTTCTTATGTCTTTTTATTCACAAGACTGAAAACCAGGTTCCCAAGTGTGAAAAGTGTTACAGCTGTATAGGGCTCTTTCTGTTTGCTAAGAGGCTTTCCCTTTCCATCTCCTGGCTGTGAATATCCTGAAGCTTAAATTATGATTTGAGAATACAATACACAGATATATTCCATCCATTGTGTTGAAGGTCTCTTTTCAGCACCACTGAGAGTGCTGGTGAGAAAATACACAAGCATTTATTTGTAGGACTCCGCAGCTGTGTTATTTTTATAAGTTGTTCGAAAGTACCTTCTGTATAACTATGGACTTTTTTTAAATTTCTCCAGCCCTACAAAATATGTATCTTTTTTTAACTTTTATTAATCACACTTTATTCATTTTGTATCCCCCCATAAGCCCATCCCTCCTCCCCTCCTGGTCCCACCCTTCCCCCCTTTCTGCATGCATGCCCCTCTCCAAGTCCACTGATAGGGGAGGTCCTCCTCTCTTTCTTTCTGATCTTAGTCTATCAGTTCTCATCAGAAGTGGCTGCATTGTCAGGGTTCTAGGTTATCTCCATGAATAGTCCTTGGTTGGAGTATGAGTCTCTGGGAAGTTCCCTGTGTTCAAATTTTCTTGTTCTGTTGCTCTCCTTGTGGAGTTCCTGTCCTCTCCAGCTCTTACTATTTCCCACTTCTTACATAAAATTCCATTCACTCTGCCCGACAGTTGGCCATCAGGCTCAGCATCTGCTTTCACAGTCTGCATGGCAGAGGCTTTCAGAGGTCCTCTGTGGCAGGTTCCGAGATTGTTTCCTGTTTTCTTCTTCAGGCTTTCAGAGGCCCTCTGTAGAAGGTTCCTAGGTTGTTTCCTGTTTTCTTTTTCTTCTGATGTCCATCCTCTTTGCCTTTCAGAATGGGGATTGAACATTTTAGTTAGGGTCCTCTCTTTTGCTTAGTATGTTTAGATGTACAGATTTTAGTGGGTTTATTCTATGTTGTATGTTTATATGAGTGAGTATATAGCGTGTGTGTCTTTCTGCTTCTGGGACAACTCACTCAGGATGATCCTTTCCAGGTCCCACCATTTACCTGCAAATTTCATGATTTCCTTATTTTTCATTGCTGAGTAATACTCCATTGTGTAGATGTACCACAGTTTCTGCATCCATTCTTCAGTTGAGGGACATCTGGGCTGTTTCCAGCTTCTGGCTATTACAAATTAAGCTGCTACAAACATGGTTGAGCAAAGTCCTTTTTGTATACTTGAGCCTCTTTTGGATATATGCCAAGGAGTGGTATGGCTGGATCTTGAGGAAGCGCTATTCTTAGTTGTCTGAGAAAGCACCAGATTGATTTCCAGAGTGGTTGTACAAGTTTACATTCCCACCAGCAGTGGAGAAGGGTTCCCCTTTCTCCACAACCTCTCCAGCATGTGTTGTCCCTTGAGTTTTCATCTTGGCCATTCTGATGGATGTAAAGTGAAATCTCAGGGTTGTTTTGATTTTCATTTCCCTAATGGCTAATGAGATTGAGCATTTCTTTAAGTGCTTCTCTGCCATTATATATTGCTCTACAGAGAATTCTCTGTTTAGCTCTGTTCCCCATTTTTTAAGTGGATTACTTGGTTTGCTGCTTTTCAGCTTGTTTAGTTCTTTATATATACTGGATATGAGTCCTCTGTCTGATAAAGGGTTGGTGATGATTCTTTCCCAATCTGTAGGCAGTCGCTTTATTTTGATGACTGTGTCCTTTGCTTTACAGAAGCTTTTCAATTTCATGAGGTCCCATTTATTGATTGTTGCTCTTAGAGCCTGTGCTGTTGGTGTTCTGTTCAGGAAGTTGTCTCCTGTACCAATGAGTTCTAGGGTATTCCCCAATTTTTTCTAGCCAATTTAATGTGTCTGGTTTTATGTTGAGGTCTTTGATCTACGTGGACTTCAGTTTTGTGCAGGGTGATAAGTATGGATCTATTTTCATTTTTCTACCTGTAGACATCCAGTTGGACCAGCACCATTTGTTGAAGATGCTATCTTTTTTCCATTGTATGGTTTTGGCACCTTTGTAAAAAATCAGGTGTCCATATTGTGTGGGTTTATTTCTGGGTCATCTGTTCAGTTCCATTGATCCACCATTCTGTTTCTATGTCAGTACCATGCAGTTTTTATAACTGTTGCTCTATAGTACAGCTTGAGATCAGGGATGGAGATACCTCCAGAAGATCTTTTATTGTAGATGATTGTTTTTAGCAATTCTGGGTTTCTTGTTATTCCATACAAAGTTGAGAATTTTTCTTTCCAGGTCTGTAAAGAATTGTGTTGGCAATTTGATGGGAATTGCACTAAATCTGTAGATTGCTTTTGGTAAGATGGCCATTTTTACTATGTTAATCCTGCCAAGCCATGAGCATGGGAGATCTTTCTATCTTCTGATACTTCTTCTAATTCTTTCTTCGGAGACTTGAAATTTTTTTCATGCATGTCTTTGACTTGTTTGGTTAGGGTTATACCAAGGTACTTTATGTCATTTGTGGCTATTATGAATGGTTTGTTTCTCTAATTTCTTTCTCAGCCTTTTTGTCTTTTGTAGTAGCACTACAGGAGTGCTACTAATTTTTTTGAGTTAAATTTGTATCCGGCCACTTTGCTGAAGGTGTTTATCAGCTGTAGGAGTT
>NW_026585644.1:62688581-62712139 GCF_907164565.1 Psammomys obesus
TTGTTGGGTGTTCTGTAGGCCTCATATATTCTTATTGGCTTCTCCTTTAACTTGGGGAAATTTTCTTCAATGATTTTGTTGAAAATATTTTCTGGGCTTTGGAGAAGAGAGTCTTCTTTTTCCTCTATTCCTATTATTCTTAGGTTTTGTCTTTTCATATTGTCTTGGATATCTTGGACGGTCTGTGTCAGGAATTTTTTAGATTTAACATTTTCTTTGGCAGATACATCGATTTCTTCCATTGTATCTTCTACACCTGAGATTCTTTCTTCCATTTCTTGTATTCTGTTGGTTATGCTTACCTCTGTAGTTCCTGTTTTCTTCCCTAAATTCTTCCTCTCCATTATTTCCTCCATTTGTGTTTTCTTTAATTTTTCCAGTTCTATCTTCAGGTCTTGATTTGTTTTGTTTACTTCCTTCACCTGTCTGATTGTATTTTCCTCTTTTTCTTTTAGTTCCTTCAACTCTGTCTCTTTTATTTCTTTCAGTGATTTAATTATTTCTTCTCTGAAGGCCGCAAACTGTTTGGCTGCATCTTCCCGTATTTCTTTATGGATAGCCATAATCTGCTTGTCTTTAACTTCCTCCATTTCTTTAGGGATAGCCATGATCTGTTTGGTTTTATCTTCCTCCAATTCTTTACGTATTTTATTTGTTTCCTCTATTATCCTCTTCATCAGGATAGATGTAAGGTCATCTTCTTGATTTTCTATTATGCTGCGTTGTCCAGGGCTGTTTGCCCCTGGATGGTGGAGATGCCATATTGCTCTGTCTTTTGTTGGTTGAGCTTTTACGCTGACCTCTACCCATTGGGCTGTTTTAGGTGTTGGCTGTTAGTTTCTGTGCTTCCTGGAGTCCTGAGGTATGGAGAATCCCCTTGGCCGGAAGATGATTTTTCCTGAAGGAGTCCTCCTCTGCTTTTTGGTTATGGCCACTGTATGGCCAGTGTTTCTCAGGAATTGCCACTGCTCACCTCAGGTGTATAGCCCTGAGTAGTAGCTGTGGTCTTTGTTAGGCAGGAGGGATCTCCTTTTACCCATAGAAGTTCTCAAGACAGCTGCCCCACTGCTGGGTTTCTCAGTATATATTTAGTAAGCTGTTGCTTTTACAGTTTTCCAGGTACAGTCCTCTTGAAGAACCTGCTGATTCCGTAGCTGTGGGGTTTTCTCCCAACAGGGAAACTTAGTCTATTATCCTGGGGCACACAGTTCTGTCCGGGAAAGTGAGAGGAGTGCCCAGCAAGTCTCTGGGCCAGAGGCTGAATGCTCCGCTCTGAGCCTGAAGAATGTGCCCCTAGGTTGAGTTGGCACCTGGGGGCGCTGCTCTGGTCTGGAGGCTGGGTGCCACACTCTGGACCAGAAGCTGTGTGTCCCTGTCTGGGATGGAAGCTGCAGGCACTGCTCTGGTCCAGATGCTGTGGGTGCAGCCCTCTTGAATGACCAGGGATCTCACAGTTTTGTCAGTCTATGTAGGTGTAACTGGTTGATCCTTGGCACAGTATCTGAGGGCTGCTGTAATGGCTCTCTGGCTTTTGTAGGTCTGAGGATGCAGCTGTGTGTCCCAGTGCCCTAGGGTTACTCAATAATGGTGGCTGAGCACAGCGCTCCTGCCTCCATTAGAAAGCTAGAGCCTAGAGTTTGCGTGAATCCAGAAAGTCTTCTGGTGCTGGGTGTCTTGAGCGTTAGACCTGATGATCCCCTCCGCTGGGGGTTTCCTCCTGTCAGAGACACCTTGTCTTTGCTTTGGGGACCGCTGTTCTGTCTGGGGTGGCGAGTAGAACCCACAGGCACAGACGCCCACCCGTGGCTTCGTCTTTCTGGCCTTTGGGAGCCTGGGCGTCTGCCTAAACTAGATAATTTTCCAGATACCTTTTCGAGGTGGGGGTGTCGGCTGAGTGGTCTGAGATCAGACCAGCTGTTTCCCTCCCTATGGGTTTGCACCTGACAGTGAAACGCAGTCTCTGGTACTCTAGTGCCCCGGGCCCCACAGTTCTATCTGAGGCAGCAAATCAGGCGCGCAGTCAGGGGTCGGTTCAGGTGCCTGGGTCCCTGGCTCTGGCTCTGGGCTGGCTCCTGGGGCGCCCGCGGAACCCGAGTCTTTTCCAGGGGATGTCTGGGTGACCTAAGGTCGGTCCCAATCGTTTCCTGCTCCGTGAGGTTATCTCTCGACTGGAAAATCCAGTCTGTGATGTTCTGGGCCCACAGTTCAGTCTGGGACAGTGACCAGATCATGCTGGCGTGTAGCTCTGGGCTGGCAACCAAGCGCCTGGTGGAACCAGGGTCTCTTCCGCGGTTTAGCCGGGTGAGTTAAAGCTGATTGAATCCCCCACTGTGGGGTATCCTCTCACCTGGGAAACACAATCACTTGTGTTTTATGGCCGGGAGTTCTGATTGCTGGTCACTGTGCCAATCCTGCTGTGCTGCTGCTTAGAATGAGAGTCCTCCCTGCGCTGCCTTCTTGCCCCGCCCCCAACTATGGACTTTTATAGCATTTAAGACATAACGTAAGTGGGTCAAAGGGGTGCATACCTGTAACCCCCCTATGGTGAATGTGAGATCTTGGCTAGCCTGGGCTACACAGAGTGAACTTATCTCCAAAAAGAAAAGAAGGAAGGAAGGAAGGAAGCAAGGAAGGAAGGAAGGAAGGGAGGAAGAAAGAAAGAAAGAAAGAAAGAAAGAAAGAAAGAAAGAAAGAAAGAAAGAAAGAAAGAAAGAAAGGAAAAAAGGAAGGACAGAAACAAGTTTTGATAGCTTCTCGGTACTGGCTTTTCCTAATATTTATCTTCAGTTAGGGCTTACCTGAAACAAAAGTAAAAATACTAGGTCAGGTAATCCCTGACCCAATTTACAAGTGCTGCTTGGTAGGTTTTAATGTGATAGCACACTTCCCCTCTCCAGCTGGAACTGCTGCTCTCGCCTAGCTAGGATATCAGCCCATACTTATTCTGCACATAGTGAAATCAGTCTCAACTAGCTTTAGACAAAGACAACGCACTACAAAGGCACTCAGAGATCACAACACTTACAGGATAATTGGGGGACAGACTTGAACATAGGTGAGACATGTCACTCCAGGAAAAAAGAAGGAGGAGAAGACAGTGTTGTCATGCATTGGGAAAAACCTGGTTAGGGTGACATTGGTTAAAGGTGTGAGTGCAACCTTTTAGTGTTTTAGGTAAGCTGCTCAGATTCTTAATTCCTGTCAGATATTTACTTGATCAAGTCATTGTCACATGCAGAGAACTAAATTAAAAGTTCTTCCATATTATATTCAAGGTTGAAATAACTTTCTCAGGGAATGGTGCTGTGTGCCTAGGAGTGAGGCATGGACCTGAGACAACTGAGCACTGATAAATGTCTCTTTCAGACTGTGACTGCAGGAGGATCACGGGGAGGGAGTTTGTCATTAAAATAGAAATAGCCATCTGCTATGCATTTGCTTAATATCAGCAATCTAAATATTCCCAGGCTTTCCTTATGATTTCAAGTGTTTTCTGTTTGTTGGTTTGCTTGCTTCTCCTTTTATCTCTTTCCCTTCAATAATCAGTTTGTGACATATGCTTGCCTACCAGAAGCAATAGAAAAACTTGTCTAAAGGACATTGGAATGTAGACCCTGTTAACCTTGATTTCTGTGGTTAGCTGGTTTGTGTTTTTTGTATAACAGACATCAGATCCACAAAGACCTCAAGATAGGTTATAGTTTGATCAGCAAGTATGAAATGTCTGCAGAGAGAGCTGGGACATAAGCTCCTTTGTTTATCTCTCTCATCTTTTCCATTAAAGGAGGTGCTTAGGATGTAACAAAGAAAAGTGGTGACTTAATGAGTATATTCAAAAGTAAGATTTAAAGCCATGCAATGAGTAAATGTTCTAACATTTAGCAGTAAATCTTTACTTGTATCCATCTCATAGAAAGATGCCTTCCTAGATTATTCAAAGACATTGTAACAAGTCCTTCTTTAAAAATCATTAAAATTAGATGTTAATTATTTGAGTTGGGGGAAGAAGTGTGTTTCACACATACAATTGTTCATTCTTTCATTTAATCCTCACATACTGAGCCTCTTCAATGTGTCATGCACTGTGTTGGAGACTGTAGTCACCACCCTCCCTTAGCCCATGGTGATTTAGGAGGTGGCCATGAAGATATTGACAACAAGTTGCTCCTTAGTCACAACCAAGAGCTGGTTTGATCAATCCTGAAAATGAGCTACATTTATCAAGACATAAAGTCTGGGCTATTTTCCCAGGCTCCCTGCCTTTTTTAGCTTTTTAATATTTGTGTGTTATAAAGAATGAGAATTCTCAATAGAGGAATGTCGAATGGCAGAGAAACACTTAAAGAAATGCTCAACATTCTTAGTCATCAGGGAAATGCAAATCCAAACGACCCTGAGATTTCACCTTACACCCATCAGAATGTCTTATATCAAAAATGCAAGTAACAACACATGATGGAGAGGATGTGGAGAAAGGGGAACTCTCCTCCATTGCTGGTGGGAATGTAAACTTGTACAACCACGTTGGAAATCAATCTGGCACTTTCTCAGACAATTAGGAATAGTGTTACCTCAAGATCCAGCTATACTACTCCTAGGCATATATACAAAATATACTCAAGTATTCAACAAGGGCGTTTGTTCAACCATGTTCATAGCAGCTCTATTCGTAATAGCCAGAATCTGGAAACAACCCAGATGTCCCTAAATTGAGGAATGGATATAGAAATTGTGGTACATCTACACAATGGAATACTACTCAGCAATTAAAAACAAAGAATCATGAAATTTGCAGGCAAATGGTGGGAACTAGAAAAGATCGTCCTGAGTTAGGTATACCAGAAGCAGAAAGACACACATGGTATATTCTCACTTATAAGTGGATATTAAACATATAATATAGGATAAACATACTAAAATATGTACACCTAAAGAAGCTAAGCAAGAAAGAGGACCTTGGGTAATATGATCAATCCTCACTCAGTAAGGCAAATGGGATAGATATCATCGGAAGAGGGAGAAAACAAGGAACAAGACAGGAGCCTACCACAGAGGGCCTCTGAAAGACTCTACCCAGCAAGGTATTAAAGCAGATGCTGAGACTCATAGCCAAACTTTGGGCAGAGTGCAGGGAATCTTATGAAAGAAGGAGGAGATAGAACGAACTGGAGGGGAATGGAGCTCCACAAGGAGAGCAACAGAACCAAGAAATCTGGGCCCAGGGGTCTTTTCTGAGACTCATACTCCAATTAAGGACCATGCGTGGTGCTAATAGAACCCCTGCACAGATATAGCCCATGGCAGCTCAGGGTCCAAGTGGCTTCCCTAGTAATGGGAACAGGGGCTGTCTCTGGCATGAATTCAGTGGTTGGCTCTTTGATCACCTCCCCCTGAGGTGGGGAGCAGCTTTACCAGGCCACAGAGGAAGACAATGCACACAGGCCTGATGAGACCTGATAGGCTAGGGTCAGATGGAAGAGGAGGAGGACCTCCCCTATCAGTGGACTGGGAAAGGGGCATGGGAGGAAAAGACAGAGGGAGGGTGGGATAGGGAGGGCATGAAGGAGGGGGCTACATCTGGGATACAAAGTAAATAAATTGTAATAAAAATTTTTTAAATAAAATAAAAATAATGTAATTAATTCTATAACACTCTAAGCTCAGATTTTTAATAAATATTCTATATCCATAGCTAAAGTGTTTTTACTCTTGATGGTTAGGAATAAAGACGATAGTATTGTCTGCCTAAGAGGACAACTGAGCAGAAACCTGTTTGCACTGTCTTTGAAGTCCACAGATAGCTTCTTAAGTTCTCCCTAATTGATGACCATGAGATTATGCCACTCTGACTTATGCTTCTGTCATGGCATGTGCCCTCTTTGCACATGGGATTACTTTGCATTTAAGCCCATATGCATTTGGAGCAGAAACTTGTTTCATCCATTTAACCTCTGCATTTGGCAAAGCAACCCAGAATAAATTCTAACAAATATTCATTGAACTGAATTTTTACTTGAACTTGCTCGTACATGCTTATAGTCCCAGACACTTGGAGATATGAGACATAAGGATTATTGGAGCCCAGCAATTCAAGGTTGACTTGGGAAATATGAGGGAAAAAGTATCTCTTCACTCACTTGCTTTTTCTCTTATGGCTTGACATTTATATTCATTGTCTTCCTACATATCTTTAATATCTCCTCTAATCTGAGCAAATTAGAAGCAAGTTTTATTTTTGTATGTATTATTTGCTTTTAAGTGTGTATTTTACTCGCATGCATGTATGTATGTGTACTATATATATGTATATATGTGTGTGCACATGGATGTGTGTGTGCACATGTATGTGTGTGTGTGTTTGATGCCCATAGCCCATGGAGGCAGGAAGAGGGTATTGGATACTCTAGAACTTGAGTTACAGGTACGTGCTGAGAACCAAACCTGGGCCATCTGCCAGCGCAGCAAGTACTCTTAACCACTGAGCCATCTCTCCTGCCTTTAACACAAAGCTTTATCAAAAGAGAACTCAATAATAAATTCATATGCCTCATTGTTCTCTCTGGCAGAGTGATCACAAATGCAGGTAATATCAGCCACTTGCTACAGGTATCACTGCATTAAGCACTTAGCTAATTTATTTTAGATCTTTGTACACAATAATTGGGTCATTGGAGTGATACCTTGTACCAAACTATTTACAACAGAGTATGCATTGCTGGGGTTTGATTAACTCTTAGTTACTTCCCACAAAGGTCTGATGACAGATTTTAGTGAATGTGATTAAAGTGTAACTCAGATAAATTGCCTGTAAAAAGTGACATTTCGATTTAACTACTTTTCCTTCAAAATCTCTGTGCTTTTACTCCAATCAAAGCAGAACTTTAATTATATAGTCTCTTTTTTTGTTCTTTTCCCACATATGTATACTTGTGCAGTATGAATACATATATCTATGCATGTTTGAAGTGTGTGTACACCAGAATGTGTGTGTGCATGCTTGTGGAGGTCTGAGATTGTTGTCAAGAATATCCCTTGAGTGCTTTTCTATCTAGTTCTTTGAGGCAGAGTTTCTCATTTGAATCTAGAGCTTTTCTTTATGGCTAGTTTGACTCTACAGCTTGCATTATGGCTTCACCTATGTTTACATCTGAGTCTGGATCCATAGTCAATCCACCAGGCCTGCTTGGCACCTGTACAGCTTCTAGAAATCGAAAAACTGGCCCTTTAACTTGTATTGCAGGTATTCAAACCACTGATCATCTCCCCACTGCAAACAACACAATTTCTCATAACAGACAATATTTCCTGAATACAATACTTTTCTAATTACGTAAGTATAAGTGGATCTTCTTGGTCATTTGATTATATCTCCAGGTTGACTTCCAGAATCAGAAACTGAAGGGGTACACACGTATACATCTGGACAAAAAAAAATATTATTTGTATCATGGGTAAATTAGTAATAATTTAGAGATAACATAACCAAATGCTAATCATTTTGCATGATTTATCATAATATTAAAGGGTTGTTTTGAAAACTCTCATCACTCTCGTTCATGCCTATAGTTATCCTATTGTTTTATATCTTTAAACTGTTACACCAGAAAATGGAGATAAACAAACTGAACTGTTTGCAGTTATGTTGCCCCTTCATTTCCTTCTTGGTTTAGGAGCACTACTGTAGTATGTGTGTTGTAATAATGGCTTATTACCTATAATGTTCCTTTCTGCTGTGCCGTTGCACCAATCTTCTGCATACTTCTGGACTAGTTTTTTTTACAATACATTATTATGTTCATATATATGTATGCAGGCTACAAAGCTCATTTACATGGTTTTGCTTGTGTTTTTTTGTTGATGTTTTTGTTAGCATCTGAAGACACTAAAGATGAGACATTTTCTGTCTGCAGTGCCCAATGTGATCTTAGAAAAATAATAGGCTTGCAATAAATACTCTGTCAAGCGTATTGATGAAATCATGACTGTATGAATGAATAAATGAAGTTTCTGTAAATTTATTTTTTTATTATTGTTTATTATTAGTTACATTTTATTAACTCTGTATCCCAGCTGTATCCCACTCCCTTATTCCCTCCCAACCCCACCCTTCCTGCCTCAGCTTCTCCCTTCCCCTTTCCAAGTCCACGGATTGGGGAGGACCTCGTCCCCTTTCGTCTGGCCCTGTTTTATCAGGTATCTTCAGGACTGGCTGCAAAGTCCTCCTCTGTGGCCTAGCAAGACTGTTCCTCCCTTGGGGGGTGGGGAGGTCAAAGAGCCTGCCATTGAGTTCCTGTCAGAGATAGTCCCTGTTCCCCTTACTATGGGAAACAAATTGGTTATTGAGCACGAGCTTCATCCAAGCAAAGTTCTAGGTTATATCCATACATGGTCCTTGGTTGGAGAAACAGTTTCAGAAAAAAACCCTGTGCCCAAATATATTTGGTCCTTGTGGGGCTCCTATCCTTTTCACGTCATACTAACTCCCCTTCTGCCGAAGGTTTGGTTATGAGTATCTGTTTTAAAACGCTGCTAGGTAGAGTCTTTCAGATGCCTTCTGCGGTAGACTCCTATCATACGTCCAATGCAAATCTCATTTATCTTTCTAAGTGAGGATTGGTCATCTTACCCCGTGTCTGCTTTCTTATTTATCTTCTTTAGGTGTATAGACTTCATTATGTTTATCATATCTTGTAGGTCTATATAAGCGAGTATATACCATGTTTGTCTTTCTCCTTCTGGGACACTTCACTCAGAATGATCTTTTCTAGATCCCACCATTTGCCTGCAAATTTCATGATTTCCTCATTTTTGATTGCTGAGTAGTATTTATTCCATTGTGTAAAAACACCACAATTTATGTACCCATTCCTCCGTTGAGGGACATCTGGGTTGTTTCCAAGTTCTGGCTATTACAAATAAAGCTGCTATAAACATGGTTGAGCAAATATCCCTTTTGTGTACTTGAGCAAACTTTGGGTATATACCTAGCAGTGGTATAGCTGGGTCTTGAGGAAGCACTATTCCTAATTGTCTTAGAAAGCGCCAGATAGATTTCCAGAGTGGTTGTATCAGTTTACATTCCCACCAGCAGTGGAGGAGGGTTCCCCTTTCTCCACAACCTCTCCAGCATATGTTGTCCCTTGAGTTTTTCATCTTGGCCATTCTGATGGGTGTAAGGTGATATCTCAGGGTCGTTTTGATTTGCATTTGCCCTGATGGCTAATGAGGATGAGCATTTCTTTAAGTGTTTCTCTGCCATTCGATATTCCTCTGTCGAGAATTCTCTGTTTAGCTCTGTTCCCCATTTTTTAAGTGGATTACTTGGTTTGCTGCTTTTCAGCTTCTTTAGTTCTTTGTATATACTCGATATTAGTCCCCTGTTAGATAAAGGGTAAGTGAAGATTCTTTCCCAATCTGTAGGCAGGCGTTTTGTTTTGATGACAGTGTCCTTTGCTTTACAGAAGCTTTTCAGTTTCATGAGGTCCCATTTATTGATTGTTGCTCTTAGAGCCTGTGCTGTTGGTGTTCTGTTCAGGAAGTTGTCTCCTGTGCCAATGAGTTCTAGGCTGTTCCCAACTGTTTTTCTAGCCGATTTAGTGTGTCTGGTTTTATGTTGAGGTCTTTGATCCACTTGGACTTTAGTTTTGTGCAGGGTGATAAATATGGATCTATTTTCATTTTTCTGTATTTAGACATCCAGTTGGACCAGCACCATTTGTTGAAGATGCTGTCTTTTTTCCATTGAATGGTTTTGGCTGCTTTGTCAAAAATCAAGTATTCATGGATGTATGGATTTATTTCTGGGTCTTCTATGCAGTTCCATTGATCCTCCTTTCTGTTTCTATGCCAATACCATGCAGTTTTTATTACTGTTGCTCTGTAGTACAGCTTGAGATTGGGGATGGAGATACCTCCAGATGATCTGTTGTTGTACAGGATCGTTTTGGAGATTCTGGGTTTTTTGTTTCTCCATATGAAGCTGAGAATCTTTTTTTCAAGGTCTGTAAAGAATTGAATTGGTATTTCGATGGGAATTGCATTGAATCTGTAGATTGCTTTTGGCAGGATGGCCATTTTCACAATGTTAATCCTACCAATCCATGAGCACGGGAGATCTTTCCATCTTCTGAGATCTTCTTCAATTTCTTTCTTCAGAGACTTGAAGTTTTTCTCAAACAGGTCTTTCACTTGCTTGGTTAGTGTCACCCCAAGATACTTTATGTTATTAGTGGCTATTGTGATGGGTGTTGTTTCCCTAATTTCTTTCTCGGCCCTTTTGTCTTTGGTATACAGGAGGGCTTCTGATTTTTTTGAGTTGATTTTGTATCCTGCCACTTTGCTGAAGGTGTTTATCAGCTGGAGGAGTTCTCTGGTTGAAATTTTGGGGTCGCTCATATATACTATCATATCATCTGTGAATAGTGACACTTTGACCGCTTCCTTTCCGATTTGTATCCCCTTGATCTCCTTTAGTTGTCTTATTGCTCTGGCTAGGACTTCAAGTACTATGTTGAAGAGGTAGGGAGACAGTGGGCAGCCTTGTCTTGTCCCTGATTTCAGTGGGATTGATTTAAGTTTCTCTCCATTGAGTTTGATGTTGGCTATAGGCTTGCTGTATATTGCCTTTACTATGTTTAGATATGTGCCTTGTATTCCTGATCTCTCCAAGACTTTAAACATGAATGGGTGTTGGACTTTGTCAAATGCTTTTTCAGCATCTAAGGAGATGATCATGTGGTTTTTCTCCTTCAGTTTGTTTATGTGGTGGATTACATTGATGGATTTCTGTATGTTGAACCACCCTTGCATGCCTGAGATGAAGCCTACTTGGTCGTGGTGGATGATATCTTTGATGCGTTCTTGGATTCGGTTTGCAAGTATTTTATTGAGTATTTTTGCCTCAATGTTCATAAGAGAGATAGGTCTGAAGTTCTCTTTCTTTGTTGGGTCTTTGTGTGGTTTTGGTGTCAGGGTGACTGTCGCTTCATAGAATGAGTTTGGTAATGTACCTTCTGTTTCTATTTTGTGGAATAGTTTGAGGAGAATTGGTGTGAGCACTTCTTTGAAGGTCTGGTAGAATTCCGCACTGAAACCATCTGGCCCAGGGCTTTTTTTGGAGGGGAGACTGTGAATGACTGCTTCAATTTCCTTGGGGGATATAGGGCTGTTCAGTCTTTCTACCTGATCTTGACTTAATGTTGGAAGATGGAATCTATCAAGAAAATTGTTCATTTCATTTAGATTTTCAAATTTTGTGGCATATAGGCTTTTGTAGTATGACCTAATGATTGTTTGAATTTTCTCTGTGTCTGTAGTTATGTCACCCTTTTCATCTCTGATTTTGTTGATTTGGATAGATTCTCTCTGCTTTTTAGTTAGTTTGGCTAAGGGTTTGTCTATCTTGTTGATTTTCTCAAAGAACCAGCTTTTTGTTTCATTGATTCTTTGAATAGTTTCATTTGTTTTTAGTTGATTGATTTCAGCCCTGAGTTTGATTATTTCCAGCCATCTGCTCCTTTTGGGTGTATCTGCTTCTTTTTTTTCTAGGATTTTTAGTTGGGCCATTAAGTTGTTTGTATGTGATGTTACGAATTTCTTCTTGCAGGCACTTAGTGCTATAAATTTTCCTCTGAGCACTGCTTTCAATGTGTCCCATAAATTTGGGTATGTTGTGCCTTCATTTTCATTGAATTCTAGGCAGTCTTTAATTTCTTTCTTTATTTCTTCCTTAACCCAGCTGTCATTGAGTAACAAGTTGTTCAGTTTCCATGTATGTGTAAGCTGCTTGTTATTTCTGTTGTTGTTGAGGTCCAGCTTAAGTCCATGGTGGTCAGATAGGATACAAGGGATTATTTCAATCTTTTTGTATCTGTTGAGGCTTTCTTTATGACCAACTATATGGTCTATTTTGGAGAAGGTTCCATGAGGTGCTGAAAAGAAGGTATACTCTTTTGAGTTTGGATGAAAAGATCTGTAGACGTCTATTAGGTCCATTTGATTTAGGGTCTCTGTAAGTGTTTTTATTTCCCTATTTGGTGTCTGTCTGGTTGATCTGTCCCTTGGTGAGAGTGGAGTGTTGAAGTCTCCCACTATTAGGGTTTTAGGATCAATGTGTGATTTAAGCTTTAATATTGTTTCATTTACGAATGTAGGTGCTCTTGTATTTGGGGCATAGATATACCAAATTGTGATGTCCTCTTGGTGGATTTTTCCTTTGATGAGAATATAGTGGCCGTCCTTTATCTTTTTTGATTAACTTGGGTTGAAAGTCTAGTTTTTTAGATATTAGGATGGCTACTCCCGCTTGTTTTCTGGAACCATTTGCTTGAAAGACATTTTCCCAGCCCTTTACTCTGAGGTAGTGTTTATCTTTGTTGCATAGGTGTGTTTCTTGGATGCAACAGAATGATGGATCCTGTTTCCACAACCATTCTGTTAGTCTGTGTCTTTTAATTGGGGAGTTGAGTCTGTTGATGTTGATAGAAACTAGTGACCAACAATTGTTACTTACTTTAGATGTGGTGTTGGTGGTGTCACTGAGTTTCATTGCTTGTCTTCTTTTGGTTTTTTGTTGTGTAGTTATCTATTTCCTCTGTTTCCTTAGATGTAGTTGTTTTCTTTGGTTTGGAGTTTCCCTTCTAATAACTTCTGTAGAGCTGGGTTACTATGTAGATATTGTTTAAATTTGGTTTTGTCTTGGAATATCTTGAATTCTCCGTCTATGTTGATTGAAAGTTTTGCTGGGTATAGTAGTCTGGGTTGGAATCTGTGGTCCCTTAAGGACTGTATGATTTCTGTCTAGGCCCTTCTGGCTTTCATAGTTTCTGTTGAGAAATCTGGTGTGATTCTGTTAGGTCTACCTTCATATGTTACTTGGCCTTTTTCCCTTGCTGCTTTTAGAATTTTTTCTTTGTTTTGTAGGTTCAGTGTTTTGACTATGATGTGACGTGAAGAATTTCTTTTCTGGTCTAGTCTACTTGGTGTTCTGTAGGCCTCTTGTATGTTTATGGCCATCTCCTTCTTTAAGTTGGGAAAGTTTTATTCTATAATTTTCTTGAAAATATTTTCCGGACCTTTCAGCCTGATGTCTTCTTTTTTCTTCTACTCCTATTATTCTTAGATTTTGTCTTTTCATGGTGTCCTTGATTTCTTGGATGTTTTGTGTTTGGAACTTTTCTGATTTTATTTTTTCTTTGAGAGACGTGTCAATTTCCGTAAGTGTATCTTAGGCTCCTGAGATTCTTTCTTCCATTTCTTGTATTCTGTTGGTGACGCTTACCTTTGTAGTGCCTGATCTTTTCTCTATGTTCTCCAGCTCCTGGTTTTTCTCTATTTGTGTTTTCTTTATTGATTTTAATTCTGTTTTCATGTCTTGCACCATTTCCTTCATCTGTTTGAATGTGGACTCCTGCTTTTCAATGATAGCTTCTATTTTTTTTGTCTGTTTCATCTCTATGTATCACTAATTGTGCCTCTACTTCTTTGGGTATAATTGCCTATATTTCTATGAGAGCTTTGTTTATTTCTTCTTTATTTGCCTTCATTTGTGTGGACATTTCTTTGAGAGCTTTGTGCATTTCTTCTCTGTTTGCCTCAATTTTCGTGGTCATTTCTCTGAGAGCACGATTTGTTTCCTCTTGGTTAGTCTCGATTTCTTTGGTTATTTCTCTGAGGGCTTTGTTCATTTCATCTCTATGGGCCTCTAATAGCTGGAGAAACATAGTTTTGAGGTCGTTTTCTTGTGTATCTAATGAATTGAAGTGTCCATTGTTTTGTGGGGTTGCTGGTGAGGTCATTATGTCCTGATTTTTGTTGGGAGTGTTCTTATGTCTGCCTCTAGCCATCTGGTTATTTATAATCCTCATTGGTTGTTCCTCAAGATTGTAGTTTGGGTTATGATCCTCTCTTTCTGTTTTCTGGACTGTTTTTTCAGGAAGATGAGAGAGGTCCACTGCTTTGGGAGTGTGCCCTGTGTTTTCAGTTTTGCCTAAGCACTTTTAGCAGGCGCAGTGTGCATGCACGGATTTTCTGACAATTGCAGTGGCCTGCAAGCCACTATTACGCAGTTCTGACTGAGATCCAGGGATTGTTTGCCTGGATTACCCTGGTCGACCCGCAAGGCAGAGGCTTCAATGTTGGGGTCGCTATCCCAAGAATCCCTATGATGCCCACACTTGGGGTGTGGGTGGCAGGGATCTCATCTGGTTGCTTCTGTAGAGAGGCCCTAGGTCTGGGGCAATCTCTCCCTAGAAGGCTCACTCACTCTCTTGCAGGACCAGTTGGAATGCACAGGGGTTCCCCTTGCTCACTACTCTCTGTTTTGGTCCTGCTGCGGAAGTGCACGGGTAGGCTAACAGTCAGCTCTGTGACACTGTGGCCGCAGGACTCGGTGTCCACCTTTCCTGTGTGCTGCCTCTCTGTCCTTCCCCTCTGACCTTCTCCTCTGCTTGGGCAAGCTTATGGAGGTGCTCTCAGGGGAGTGCCAGCAGGGGTTGGGGCTTCTCAGTCGGATCCTGAGCCCTGAGCCGGCATTTCTCTGCCAGGGGTCGGTGGGGGGCGCCAGTGATATAACTTGCTGCTAGACCTTATTGCGCTGGACCCAGGAGAATCTCAGGACGTATAGAATGACCACAGTCCCAGATCCCGAGCTGTAGTTTGTTTGCTAGGAGCAGCTGGCCGGCAGCACTGGAGTTCCGGCACTGTGAAGCCACTGTGCGCCTCTTTATCCTTCTGCTCTGCCGCGGCAGGGTGATGGCGGCGTTTGGGGGAGTGCCCGAAAGGATTGGGTTTTCTCAGCCCCGATCTCGGGTTGGGGTACAGACAATGTGGTCTGTGGCAGATTCTGCTGAATGCCTCCTGCCTCCTCCGAAGAGGGAGTAGGGATTTTGAGCTGGGCGCGCAGCTGCGCAGCTGTAATCCGTGTGCGGTGGGAGCTCAATTGTGATGGCGGCGGGTACCTGCGGTCCGAGAGACCTTCCAGGGAAAGACTGTGTGACCCGTGACCAGTCTGGCAACTTTGCTTCCCCGTAGGGTTTTTTTTTTCGACTGGGATTCTCAGCCTCAGGCAGCCAAGAGTGGACCCGACTGCTTCCCACGCCGTGGGAGCCGCCCCTCACCTGGGAAACACGATTGATCGCTGTTGTTTTATGGTCCAGAGTTCAGTCTGCTGGTCGCTGCAGGAAGTGTGTTGTCCCGCTTCTCAGACACGGTGTTCTCCCAGTGCCGCCATCTTGGCCCCTCCCATCACCACTTCTTTACCAACCATCTTGGCAGAACAACTCATGCCATACACCATCAAAGTAGAAGTAGGCAGAAACTTCAGAGACCATCATCTTCTTACCACAGCTGTCTGCCTTGACTGAGATTATATTGGTATTTTATTCCACCTTCTCCAGGATTTAGAAGGAGAAAGAGATAGATTTTGTCTTTTCATGGATATTTTGTGTTTGGGATTTCTTGGATATTTTTTGTTTGGGACTTTTCTGATTTTACTTTTTCTTTGAGAGAAGTATCAATTTCTGCGATTGTATCTTCAGGTCCAGAGATTCTCTTTTCCATCTCTTGTATTCTGTTGGTGATGCTTACCTTTTTGGTTCCTGATCTTTTCTCCAAGTTCTCCAGCTCAAGGGTTTTCTCAGTTTGTGTTTTCTTTGTTGAATCTAATTCTGTTTTCATGCCTTACACCATTTCCTTCATTTGTTTGAATGTGGATTCCTGTCTCTCTATGATGGTCTCTATTTTTTTGTTCATTTCCTTTCTATATGCCACTAATTTTATCTCTACTTGTGCCTCTATTTGTTTGGCTATGTTTGCCTGTGTTTCTTTAAGAATTTTGTCTATTTCTTCTTTCTTTACCTCCAATTGACTGGCCAAATCATTGAAAGATTTGTTCATTTCCTCTTTAACTGACTGAATTTGCCTGATTATTGTTCTGAGAGAGTTGTTTGTTTCCTCTTTATGAGCCTCAAATAGTTGAGTAAGCATAGCTTTAAAGTCATTTTCCTATGCTTCTGATGAATTGGAGTATCCATCAATTTTGGGGGTTGCTGGTGAAGTCATGATGTCCTGATTTATGTTGGAAGTGTTCTTTTGCCTACCCCTGGTCATTGGCTTATCTGAAACCTTCCCTGTTTGTTTTTGGGTTCTGCAGTTCATACTGGTACTCTCTTTCTCTGGCATCTGGAGAGTTCTTCAGGAAACTGAGATAGGTCCCGTGTCCTCAGTGTCTGCTGAGGACTAGCTGTACCTGTGGGAGAAAAGTACGCAGGCACAAATGGGGTAAAGGCAGGCATGTGTGTGTGTGTGTGTGTGTGTGTGTGTGTGTGTGTGTGTGTAAGTGTGTCTTGGGGGACAGAGTGATGGATAATGGGGGACAGAGTGATGGATAATGTTGAACCCTTCAGTGTGTGGGAGGGGCTCTGCACTGTATATGTAGCAGGCGCTAGTGATGGTCGTGGCACAATTTCTGGCATTAACTGCCTTAATTCCTCAATTCGATCCACAGAGCAGGGGCTTCAATGTCCCAAATGACCCTCTGTTTCCCAAAGTGGGTATGTGGTTGGGAGGGGTTTGATGCCTGGCTTCTGTTTTAGAAGGACCCTGGATCTGGAGCTCTGCAGATTCTCAAGGGTGCACTCACTCTCAGGCAGGTCACTTGACAGGGATCAGGGTATTCAGGCTCTCTGATCTCTGGTTTGGCCCTGCTTGTTTGATGTGCCCCAAGTGACCCTCTGTTTCCCACAGTGGGTATGTGGGTGGGAGGGGACCGATGCCTGACTTCTATTTTAGAAGTAGCGTGGATCTGGGGCTCTGCAGACATGCAATGGTGTGCTCACTCTCAAGATGGTCACGTCAGTAGGGATCGGGGTAAACAGGCTCTCTGTTCTCTGGTTTGGCCCTGGTTGGTTTTAAGCTGGAGGACCTATGTGCCCCACCAGCTCAGTGCTGCTCCATCGCCAGGTTAGGAAGTCCCACTGTATCTGGAGACTGGGTTGCCAGTCCAGATGCTTTCTGGGAAGTCCTGGAGGCTCTCCACTGTGCTCTCCAAGCTTGGGAGGCCCAGCGCCTGGTGTGCCTAGCTTGTATGGTGTTTCTGCCTGGTTTTGGTGAGTATATAGCATATTCTCTGTCACTGTGGGATTGGGCGGGCCATATAGTCAGTGATCACGATCCTGCGGAGCCAGTATGGCAGCTATCAGACTCAGGCCCTGGAAGGATGGTGCTGCTGTTGCGGTCTGGGACTCTAAGATCAGTACCTCTGGCAGTTGCCACTAAAGGGCTAAGAACTCTGCCTCAGCCGCTGCAGACCCCAGGCAATTAGGTCTGTGCTGAGAATCTCGATGAGTCTGCTGTGCGGAGGAGGAGGGAGGTCTCATGCGATGTTCCCTGTTGTTTAGAAAGCCTCACCGTTGTTTTCCTGGGTTCAGAGGTCCTTCCACTCACCAACTCAGACATTCAGCTCTTCCACAGCTCAGAAGCTGTGTGTGCTAGTCGCCATCTTGGCTCTGCCCCCCAGTTTCTGTAAATTTAAATATCATGTATGATATTTTATTAAAATATAATAGTGCATGACTAAAAAAAAAGTGACATTTGGGCTTTTTTTTTTTTTTTTTGTACATTGCTTTACCACTTGTATGTCTCCTTTGAAGAAACGGCCACTGTCCTGTATAGATCAGTTCCAACAGTAAGCTTTTTTTCCATTTTTAGATCCCCCCATTGTCTAATCACTGGAGTTTTCAACTTTTGTTTTTGTTTTTTAAGAATAGCTTTAAACAGTAAGTATCACTTTATGTTGATGGGAGATTTTATAAAGTCCAAGAATTGCTGAAGGAAGACCCCAAACTGAAATAATATGTAAAAGCAAAGAGCGTTTATTCTGCAGAAAAAAACCAGCATACAGGAGTCGACCATTCATAGAAAACTGTAACCATGAAGTGAACTCACAGGCTTTTTAAAGGTTTTTAGGGGAATTTCAGCTGTAGCTATGTGACTTCTACTGGGATTGGCCACTGCTCGTGGAGGGATGTATTTGTAAAGTTTTGAATGGTCTTCACTTTGGGGAGAGAGAGGTTTTTCTTATAGGGACTTTTCTTTGTTTGACTGACTTAGTTTTGGGCTAGATGTTGGCCAGTGGCTGATTGGTTGCCTGTCTCCTGTGGTCTCCAGGAACTAGGCAAGCAAGAGAGGGAAAAGGATGGCAAGAACTTTGGCCCAGCTTTGAGCCCAGTCTCCAAAAGGAATTAGTCAGGCCCTTTCAATTCTTGGCAAAATACGAGAATCCCACTTTAGCTGAAAATGGCTGTGTGGCAATTTTCTGTTTTTCTGGTTTGGATGTTTTGCTTCTCAACTGTTAGGCATCTATGTTTCTGCTTTTCACTATTCTTTCACAATTTTCGTTGATAAGAAAGTCATTTTAAAATATATTTGGCTCTGGATTGAGGGATATAGCTCAGTGGCTTAACTACCCTTCTGCCAGAGAAGGGCAGGTTATCAGAGATGTATATGGAGATAGATAGGGGGAAGTGGAAGGAAGGAAGAAGGGATGGAGAACAGCACACCAGAGTCTTGGTATTTTTTAAGATTTCAAATTACTTTATTCACTAATAATGTGGTTCCATCTATATTCTGAAATTTTAAGAGTTTTGACTAATACTCTATCAAAAAGAAGTGAGGCGGAAGCCAAAATCTTTTCATATTCTTCTTCCCTGCTGAACGAACAAAGAAGCAGATTGCGGAAGAAACCCACGAACTATTGATTTTCCCAAGAAATATCCAAGAGAATGAAGTTCTAGTTTAAGTTTTTCTTGCATTGTTTTCTTGCCATCACACTCAGCACTTTTATGGCGATAAGCTTAGACTTCAGCATCTGCTAGGTTGAATAGTTCTTATTTATGATGCATACAGCTCAACTGAGATTCACTGCCAAAAGAAGTAAATATGAATTAATCTGGATTTTCCTTTTGGTTTTCATTTAAAAACACAAAGTTTGTAAGGGACAGAGAAAGTCATTTTTTTGTTCTTTCTCACTTAAGTCTGTCATCTGCATCAGACCTCCCCCAGTGCATCAGACACTTCCTCCAGTGTCTCTGAGAAATGTCAATTCCAAGGAGTAACATCAGTAACGTCAAGCAAATCTTTGCTGGCAGACGAATGATATATGCAGAACCTGGATGGAGAAATATCATTAGCATGATTACATGTACATACGAATTTTGTAAGGTGTGCAGTAGTAGCTATGAAAGTTGTGATATTTTAAGCCTGAGAGTGTGGGTGTGCTGCCATCTTGGCTGAGCTTAAAATTAACCACACTTTCAAAGCCCTAACTTGTGTATTCAGTGTGGGAAGATGTATTGCAGAAATAGAGCAAGTGCTGGATTTTTACCCACTCTGCTTTTGCTGTTACTTTGGAGCACATGAAAATGCTTATTTGTTATACTATGAAGAAAACATGCATAAATGAGTGACATATTTGGCTACTGGAAAAAATTCTTGTTTCTTGTAAAAAATAGTACAGTATTACTAATTTGTTCTCCTAAAAAATTTGCTGGTATTCTTATATTTATTTAGACATTCTCAACAAAACAATTTGTCCTTCACAATCCTAATTAGAAATAGTGGTTTTATATAGTGGGAGTCTTGAAACCATACATAAAACCATTTCCTATTGCCTGATTTTCTTAGTCTACTCTTGGGTTTAGTTGATGATATTGCAAATTAGTATCTGGTTTTACAGCATTCTTAAACAGCTCATGGGCACTGTACTGTTGAGACATTCATGTATTAAGTTGCCTCTGTGAAGGGAACCTGGACTCAAGTTCCTTCCATTTTAGACACAACTATGTACCTTTTTGAGAGTACATGAAACCTGTGGTTTCTCTTGCTTTTTGTCTGTTTCTCACTTGTTTGGCTTTTGTCTTTTTCTGATTTGAAGAATCTGTTCAGTAGCATGTCTGTTAGATTAGCTGGCCCTTGGCACTGCAATGAATACAAAGTCACTAAAACAGATGGGGAAATTTAATTTTCAGAGAGCAAAGGATTCCATAGCAACATTGGAGTGAAATATATATGGTCACATTAACTGGGTCCCTGCTGTTACAAACCAAACATACATATGTGTAATCTGGAGAAGAAAATTGAATGTACTTGGGGCTAATCTGTTCCCTCAAATTCTTTTCTTTTTCTTAATGAAGAATATTTTTAACTTTATTTCAGACAGAGAAAAAGAGAGAAAGCATGCATGTGTGTACTTAGCAAGTCAGATAGCTTTTGACAAGGTTTAAAGTCTTCATTTTATAAGTTATAAAGTCTTCACTTTAAATACATGCTGGAGAGGATGTGGAGAAAGGGGAACCCTCCTCCATTGCTGGTGGAAATGCAAACTTGTACAACCACTTTGGAAACCAATCTGGCGCTTTCTCAGACAATTAGGAATAGTGATTCCTCAGGATCCAGCTATACTACATTTGCTCAACCATGCTTATAGCAGCTTTATTTGTAATAGCTAGAAGCTGGAAACAACCCAGATGTCCCTCAGTTGAGGAATGGATACAGAAATTGTGGTACTTTTACACAATGGAATACTACTCAGCAATTAAAAACAAGGAAATCATGAAAACTGCAGGCAAATGGTGGGACCTAAAAATGATCATCCCGAGTGAGGTATCTTAAAAGCAGAAAGACACACATGGTATATACTCACATATATAGACCTATAAGATAGAATAAATATACTGAAATTGATACACCTAAAGAAGATAAACAAGAAAGAGGACTTGGGGTAAGATGACCAATCCTCACTTAGAAAGACAAATGGGATGGACATTGGATGTAGGACAAAACAAGTAACAGGACAGGAGCCTACCACAGAGGGCCTCTGAAAGACTCTACCTAGCAGTGTATCAAAGCAGATACTAAGACTCGTAACCAAACCTTCGACAGAGTGCAGGGAATCATATGAAAGGGGGAGTTAGTAAGACCTGGAGAAGACAGGAACTCCACAAGGACCAAATATATCAGGGCACAGGGGTCTTTCATGAGACTGTTTCCTCAACCAAGGACCATGTATGGATATAATCTAGAACCCCTGCTCGGATATAGCCCATGGTAGCTCAGTATCCAAATGGTTTCTCTAATAAGGGGAACAGGAACTATTTCTGACATGGACTCAATGGCAAGCTCTTCAAACCCCCTGCCCCTGAGGGAGGAGCAGCCTTGCTAGGCCACAGAGGAGGACTTTGCCACCAGTCCTTAAGAGACCTGATAAGCTAGGGACAGATGGAAGGGGAGGAGGTCCTCCCCTATTAGTGGACTTGGAAAGGGGCGGGGAGAAGATGAGGGAAGGAGGGTGGGATTGGGAGGGAATAAGGGAGGGGGCTACAGCTGGGATACAAAGCAAATAACCTGTGATTAATATAAAAAATAAATAAATAAAAAGAAAAATGTTTTCCTATACTTCTGTGATTAGAAACTACATTTTCAGGCATAGACTATATGTTAAGTGGTTATGAGGAGTTTGTGATAGTGTAGTTCCAAATGGCCTAGGCACTGGCAGTAAGCACCAGTGCTAAATAGACCTCTGTGGGATCTAGGCAGAGCATCAAAACCTGGTGAGGAGCAAGATAAAAATAATCATCCCCTCAGGCCCATCAGCTCTCTGGAAAAGAGTGTGTTTTTGTCAAGTTGTATCCGAATATCAGAAATCAGAAATGATCCAAAAATCCAAAATTTTATGAGCATAGATAGAAGTAGAAAATGCCATAATGCAAACTTAATTTCTTGCACAAAATTATTAAAAAGAAAAAATCTAAGAAATTACCTTCAGGTTAAACATGTAGATTGGCATTGCATAGTTGTTTCCTCCAAAATGAAGCACGCCCTCCCAGAGAGAGGCTTGTAAAAATCCAGGAAGCTGATGAAACTTACAAGGCTTAGAAGCTCAGAAAGCTTCAAAACTCAAAACTCACAAGAGCTCCCTGCTCTCCAAGTTCAAAGATGTGTGGTGAGCAATTCTTCAGGAAAAAGAGGCTCTGTAGTAGAGCTGTCAGAAAGTTGTTCAGGGAGCCCCAAGGAATGAATCTTTCATTAGCTATCATTGAGGTTGAGGTGAGCTTCACAATGATTCAGATGCCTTTGAGTCTGCATGAGCCTGAAAGGAACCCCTCACCCATGCTTCTCTATGGAGTTAGCCAGTAAAATCACTGGTTCACCAATCTAGACTTGGGTGCAATCATTGGACCTGTTGGTGGTGCACTATCTGGAATGCATGAATGTGTGTTCATGGCTTCTCTGAAAAGGTCATGAAAACAGGTGTGCATGAAGCAACAGAGTTTTGTATTTTGAAATGAATCAATTGCTCAAGGTAATTTGAATTACCTCTACATTTTGTAGGAGGTACACTCAACCTAATCAGGAATTTGAAAACACTCATAATACCAAGCCATAAGCAGGTCCTCAGCTGCTGCCCTAAATGTGCAGTATTTGCATCATTTTGTACAACTGCTTGACATTGACAGATTGGAGCTATATGGTTTATGTGGTAATTTCCTTTTTTAAAGTAATATATTATTAATTCTTTGAAAATTCCCTACAGTATATTTTTCATCATATTCACTACTTCCTCCAACCAACTTCTCCCTACCCACTCAAATTCTTGCTCTCTCTGTCTCTCTGCCTCTTTGTTCCTGTCTGTCTCTCTGTCTCTCTCTCCTATCAACTCTAGTTTGTATCATCCAAATATTCTTGGGTGTGGTGTCATCCCCTGGAGCTTAGGTAACATACCAGGGTTCACACCCTTAAAGAAAACTGATGCTCCCTCTCCCAGCAGCTACCAATTGCCAATGGCTTTTCAGCTAGAGGTGGGACTTCATGCCACCTCTCCTGTCCATGCTGAGATTCAGTGGTGAAAATATGTGGCTTCACCACATTTCTTTTTTCAATCCATTCTGGACAAGTGAGTATGTGACACCTTGTATATGAATAAGCAGTGCTTTGATTCTTCTACAAAGTTCATCTTACAACACATAGTCACTCCTTCAAGTGGTTCTGTGGTGGGTAATGGATACAAATTTCCTTTAGTTAAAGAAGAAAGAACCTGGAACTTAGAAATAAGACTGTTCAGTAAGAATGTTAATCATGGAAAATTGAAACAAATCCCCCAAATCCAACTTCACTCTGTTTGTGAAATAGAGTACCTGTATGAGGCAGTAGCTCAATAATGTTCTTACTAGTAGTCAATGAATTCATTAAAAACGGCCTGGGAAGTTGTTGTAGAAGTGATTACTTTAGGTGAAATACCTAACCATCACTGCTTATTCCCAGTATCCTTTTATTAACATCCTACATTTGTCAGATATATTTATTACAAAGAATGAACCAAATAGAGACACTGTTATTAGCTGAACTTTATCCTTATTCAGACTTTATTTTACTTTTGCCTTCTGCCTCTCTCTTCCAGGATTCTATCATATATTTGTCATGTTTCCTTAGGCTCCTCTTGTCTTTGATCTTTTCTCCTTTTTTTTTTTTTTTTTTTTTTTTTTTTTTTTTTTTTTTTTTTTTTT
>NW_026585644.1:62712149-62720688 GCF_907164565.1 Psammomys obesus
TTTTTTTTTTTTTTTTTTTTTTTTTTTTTTTTTTTTTTTTTTTTTTGCTTGTGATAATGACCCTGACATTTCGGAGGAATTATCCTGTAGAGGATCTTTCTATTGTACTTTTCCGGTTGTTTTTCTCTTGGCTACTTTAGGGTTGGGGTTTCGGAGGAGGAAGATCGTGGAGATCCAACGCTATTTTCATCCTGTATCAAGAATGCATACAGAAACTAGAGAGATGGCTGAGGATTCCCAGCACTTTGATCAGGAGGCTGGAACTCCAGCTCCAGAGGATCATGCCTGCTTCTGTCCTCAATGGAAACTTTCACTTAAACACACACACACTCACACACACACAAACACATTAAAATTATTTTAAATATAAAGAATATATACAAATGGCATGATGGCCACATTTTCTTTTTTTTCTTTTCTTTTATTTTTATTAATTACACTTTATCCACCCTGCATCCCCCCATAAGCCCCTCCCCCCCCACGCATGCCCCTCCCCAAGTCCACCAATAGAGAAGGCCCTCCTCCCCTTCCCTCCGATCCCAGTCCACCAGATCACATCAGGAGTGGCCGCATTGTCATCCTCCCTGGTTGCTCTTCCCTCAGGGAGAGGTGATCAAAGAGCAGGCCCACCAGACTATGATGGCCACATTTTTAATTTGCTTTCTATTAATATGATAAGCACCATGAGCCAAAAAACTTGGGAAAGAAGGGGTTTGTTTGATAATTTTTTTTATTTATCTTATTTTTTTTTCTAAATAATTTATTTATTATATATCCCAATTGAAGTCCTTTCCCTCAACTACTCCCAGTTCCAATCTTCCTCAATCCATCTGCCCATAGCTTATCAAGTCTCATCAGAACTGCCAGGATCCTCTTCCTCTGTGGTCTGGCAAGGCTACCCCAGCAGTGAAAAGTGATCAAATAATAGGCAATCGAGTTCATGACAGAGGCAGCCCCTGCTCCCCTTACTCAAAGGCCCACATGGAGACTGAGCTGCCTATGGGCTACATCTGAGCAGGGGGTCTAGGTCCTCTTCCTGTGTGGTCCTTGGCTGGTGCATCAGTCTCTGCAGGACCCGGTGGGTTCAGGTTTTTTAGCTTTGCTGGTCTCCTTGTGGGGCTCCTGTCCCCTCCTGAAAGGCTCCACCCAACAGGGGATCAAAGCAGATGATGAGACTCACAGCCAAACTTTTGGTCTGTTTGATCTTACACTTCCACATCATCATCCTTAGTTAAAGGAAGGGGCAGGGGTGGGGGCTGAACTCCAGACAGGATCCTGGAAGTAGAAACTGAAGTAGAGGCAATGTAAGAATACTGCTTACTCTGTGGCCTAGTATAGCTGCACTCCCCCTCCCCCCAGGGGGAGGTGATCAAAGAGCCAGCCACTGAGTTCATGCCAGAGACTGTCCCTGCCCCCCTTACAGGAACCCACTTGGAGACTGAGCTGCCATGGGCTACATCTGAGCAAGGGGTCTAGGTTATCTCCATGCATAGTACTTGGCTGGAGTATCGGTCTTTTGCAAAGGCCCCTGGGCTCAGATATTTTGGTTCTGTTGCTCTCCTTTCCCTTTCAGGTCCTATCCCTTTCAGGTCTTTCTATCTCCCCCTTCTTTTATAAGGTTCCCTGCACTCTTTGCAGCCAGTCCTGATAAGGTAGAGTCAAATGGAAGGAGAAGAGGACTTTCCCTATCAGTGGACTGGGGGAGGAGCATGGGAGGAGAAGAGAGAGGGAGGGAGGGGCTACAGCTGGGATACAAAGTGAATAAATTGTAATAATAAAAAAATAATTAATTAATTAATATAAAAATACTGCTTACTGGGTTGCTCCTCCTGGCTTCCTTAGTTTGCTTTCTTATGCACCCCTGGGACCACCTGCTGAGTGGTCTTGGACTTTCTACTTTTAATTATACCTCATTTTTTTATTATTATTATTTTTTTATTAATTACACTTTATTCATTTTGTATCCCCCCATAAGCCCCTCCCTCCTTCCCTGCCGATCCCACCCTCCCTCCCCTTTCTGCGTGCATGCCACTCCCCAAGTCCACTGATAGGGGAGGTTCTCCTCATTTTTATTTCATAAATTGTTCCAATTTCAATCATTAGGAGTTATTTCACTTGGTCCTTCCATACCTTTGACATATTCTCATCATGATGTTTTGGGGTTGTTTGCTCAGCACTTTCTTACTTTCTGGGACTACAAGATGGTCCAGGCTCATCTTGTACATTTCCTGTCCTAAGCTTGAAATCAATTTGTTTTCAAGGAACATTGATTTATTTTGTTGGAGATCAGGTTACAATTCTTAGGGTTTTTTCTTTCATCTAACTAAATTATTTGGTTGAGTCCATCATTTGGGGAAGCAAGGCAGGAATTCAAGCAGCTATTCAAGCAGCACATCACATTACACTTCAAGGAAAGAAAGAATGTACACATTCATACTCAATTGCTCTCAACTAGTTTTCTCCTCTCTTGTCCTGTTAAGGACTCCTTGTAAGGGAGTGCTACCACTTATAATAGCCTGGGTCTTCTATATTATTTGACAATTTTCTGAATGCCCTATAGAGATATCCACAGGACAACCTGGGTAATTCATCATTAATACCCTCTTCCCTGGCAATTCTAGGTTGTATCAGGTTGAAAGTTACAATTAAGCGGCATAGCACTGTTACATACTGTTTCTTTTGACTTGCTTTTACTAATTACATTCATTTCTGATGTTGCATTAGGGCAGCACCTGTTTCTTTTCCCACTTCAGTGAGATTGCTTCAAAATCTTAAATACAAGTAGTCTATTTTTTCTCTATAATGTTGCATTTTGAGAATGTCACATTAGATAGATATAGAGATCCTCATCCATCTGGTTGCTCTAATTTAGCAATATGCATGCAAAATGTAGTTTCATTTTAGGATTGAAAAGCTCAAGGCTAGCCTGGGACACTGAGTGAGACCCTATCTAGAAGAATAAAAACAAAAAACAACAATAAAAAACAACAAAAACAAAAAGAAAAGAATATTAATGTTTTCTCATGGCTTGATAGGTCTATTTTTTAATTAGTCAAATAATATCCCATTATGAATGTGCCATGATTTGTTCAATTCTTCCGTTGCTAGTCTTTGAGTGTTTGTGTCCCCCAAAAATCTCATATGCTCAAATCCTAACCCCCAGGGTAGTGATATTGGGAGGTAGTACCTTTGAGAACTCATAAAGACAGAAATGTCATAAATGAGATCAGTACTCATATAAAAGAGATCTCCAGATTCTCCTCACCTCTTTGTTCACATTAAGTTACTACAAAGGCTACTGGATATGAACAAGAAGGCTGCCTCTCATCAGATACCGTGTATAGCATTAGTTTGATAAGGGATTTCTGAGCCTCTAGGATTGTGAGAAGTAAATTTTTATATGTTTTAGCCAAACACCCAGTTTACATTATTTTGTTATAATATCTATAATGTGTTAAGACATTGTGCTGGATAGTTTTACATCATCTTGACACAACTAAAGTCAACTGAGAAGAAGGAACTTAGATTAAGAAAGTTCCCTAATAAGATCAGGCTGTATATAAGCCCGTAGGACATTTGCTTAATTAGTGGTTGGTGGGTGAGACCCAGTGCTCTAGGAAAACAGGCTGCACAAGCTGCATTTCAGTAAGCAGTTTCAGCCTCTGCGTCAGATCCCAGCCTCAAGGTTCCCATCTTGGCTTCCTTCCATGGAACTGTGATTTGAGATATGTAAGCCAAATAAACATTTTTCTTTACAAGTTGCTTTGGTCATGATGTTTTATCACAGTACTAGCGAAACTGACTAAGATAGACATTTTTATTTAATGATATCTGGGTTCCTTCTAGTTTGAGATAATAATGAGTGAAGCTTCTACAAACATTTGTGTGAAGATTTTAATGATGACATGTTTTCAACTCAATTGGATAAATACCTGGGAGTCTAACTGTTTATTTGCATGGAATATTAAGGCTCTCAGAAAAACAAAAAACAAAACAAACAAACAAAAAAACAAAAAACAGGACCATGTATTAAGAAATTTATTGAAAGGAATTGGCTACTTTCCAATGTTATCTTAAGGTTAACAATTGCTCAGTAGAGGATAGTCTGACTAACTGAGTTCCCTGCAAATCCTGCAGAAACCTCTGAGATGCAGCTTTTGTGAATTGTAACATAAGCAGGAGTGGACATTTTAGTGGTGGGGCTACCTTTGAGCCTTTAATGTTTCTATAAGTAGCTCCTTCAATACTCCTGAAAATATGTTATATAAATTCATTGGTTACCAAACTAGACTTCTGTGGTAGATGTCCTATCTGGAATTCATAGACATTCTTCCATGGCTCCCTAGAAAAAGTGACACAACAACACCTTTTGAACAAAGAGAAGACAGCTGTTTTTAATGGTTGTTATCTCAAATAACCAATTATGAATAGTGGCTCTTTTTCTAAAATTTTAACAAAATCATAAAGATCTTTTTCTATATGAAATGGCTTGGGAAGACAGTATTCCACATCTGGTTTTTCTATAACAAGAAGACTGGCTCTGAGAGTTCTAATCAGTAGGTTGTGTATGCTCAGTGGTGCTTGAATGGGGTTACCTAACAAATACCCATGTTTCCTCTCTTCTAGCACTCACCAGGCTCATGATCTGAGTATACAACAAACAAGTGCAGTTTAGGCATACTGTAAAAGATATCTTTCTTTTTTTAATATAATTTTTTAATTTATTACAATTTATTCACTTTGAATCCCAGCTGTTGCCCCATGGGCTACAACTCTAAAAGATATTAACTGGGAAACCTAATGCTACCAATAATGCTATCATCCCTCCTTGTATTTGCAGTGGATCTCCTTTAAGGAAGAGGAATAAAGGCCATCCCCATTTTGGGTGAAATTTTGTAGGTGCTGATAAATGTCCACTTTCCTCCAAATTTCTACAAAATTTTCTTTTTTTTTTAATAGTAAAGATATATTTTATTATTATTATTATTTTTACACTTTATTCACTTTGTATACCTCCATAAGCCCCTCCTTCCTCCCCTCCTAATCCCACCCTCCCTCCCCTTCTTCATGCATGCCCCTCCCCTTCTTCATGCATGCCCCTCCCCAAGTCCACTGATAGGGGAGGTCATCCTCTCCTTCCATCTGATCTTAGTCTATCAGATCACTTCCGGAGTGGCTGCATTGTCATCTTCTGTGGCCTGGTAAGACTGCTGTCCCCTCAGGGGGTGGTGATCAAAGACTAGGCCTATCAGATTGTGTCGGAGGCAGTCCCTCTTCCCATTACTATGTAACCCACTTAGACACTAAACTGCCATGGATTACATCTGCGCAGGGGTTCTAGGTTATCCCCATGCCAGGTACTTGGTTGGAGTATGGGTCTCTGGGAAGACGATTGTGTTCAAATCTTCTAGTTCTGTTGCTCTCCTTGTGGGGTTCCTGTCCTCTCCATAACCTACTATTTCTCACTTCTTACATAAGATTCCATGCACTCTGCCCAACAGATGGCCATAAAGTCTCAGCGTCTGTTTTGATAGTCTGCAGGGAAGAGCCTTTCAGAGGCCTTCTGTGGCAGGTTCCTAGGTTGTTTCCTGCTTTCTTCTTCTTCTTATGTCCATCCTCTTTGCCTTTCAGGATGGGGATTGAGCGTTTTAGTTAGGGTCCTCTCTCTTGATTAGTTTCTCCTATAAGTCTATATGAGTGAGTATATACCGTGTGTGTCTTTCTGCTTCTGGGACAGCTCACTCAGGATGATCCTTTCCAGGTCCCACCGTTTACCTGCAAATTTCATGATTTCCTTATTTTTCATTGCTGAGTAATACTCCATTGTATAGATGTACCACAATTTCTGCATCCATTCTTCAGTTGAGGGGCATCTGGGCTGTTTCCAGCTTCTGGCTATTACAAATAAAGCTGAAACAAACATGGTTGAGCAAATGTCCTTTTGGTGTACTTGAGCCTCTTTTGGATATATGCCTAGGAGTGGTATGGCTGGATCTTGAGGAAGCGCTATTCCTAGTTGTCTGAGAAAGCGCCAGATTGATTTCCAGAGTGGTTGTACAAGTTTACATTCCCACTAGCAGTGGAGGAGGGTTCCCCTTTCTCCACAACCACTCCAACATGTGTTGTCTCTTGAGTTTTTGATCTTGGCCATTCTGATGGGTGTAAGGTGAAATCTCAGGGTTGTTTTGATTTTCATTTCCCTAATGGCTAATGAGGTTGAGCATTTCTTTAAGTGCTTCTCTGCCATTCAATATTGCTCTACAGAGAATTCTCTGTTTAGCTCTGTTCCCCATTTTTTAATTGGATTACTTGGTTTGCTCCTTTTCAGCTTCATTAGTTCTTTATATATACTGGATATGAGTCCTCTGTCAGAAGGTTGGTGAAGATTCTTTCCCAATCTGTAGGCAGTCACTTTGTTTTGATGATGGTGTCCTTTGCTTTACAGAAGCTTTTCAGTTTCATGTGGTCCCATTTATTGATTGTTGCTCTTAGAGCCTGTGCTGTTGGTGTTCTGTTCAGGAAGTTTTCTCCTGTACCAATGAGTTCTAGGGTATTCCCCACTTTTTTTTCTAGCCGATTTAATGTGTCTGGTTTTATGTTGAGGCCTTTGATCCACTTGGACTTCAGTTTTGTGCAGGGTGATAAGTATGATCTATTTGCATTTTTCTACATGTAGACATCCAGTTGGACCAGCAACATTTGTTGAAGATGCTATCTTTTTTCCATTGTATGGTTTTGGCATCTTTGTCAAAAATCAGGTGACCATAAGTGTGTGGGTTTATTTCTGGGTCTTCTGTTCGATTCCATTGATCCACCATTCTGTTTCTATGCCAGTACCATGCAGCTTTTATAACTGTTGCTCTATAGTACAGCTTGAGATCAGGGATGGAGATACCTCCAGAAGATCTTTTATTGTAGAGGATTGTTTTAGCAATTCTGGGTTTCTTGTTATTCCATACGAAGTTGAGAATTTTTCTTTCCAGGTCTGTAAAGAATTGTGTTGGCAATTTGATGGGAATTGCACTAAATCTGTAGATTGCTTTTGGTAAAATGGCCATTTTTACTATGTTAATCCTGCCAAGCCATGAGCATGGGAGATCTTTCTATCTTCTGATATCTTCTTCTAATTCTTTCTTCAGAGACTTGAAATTTTTTTTATACAAGTCTTTGATTTCTTTGGTTAGAGTTACTCCGAGGTACCTTATGTCATTTGTGGCTATTGTGAATGGTGTTGTTCCCTTAGTTTTTTTCTCAGCCCTTTTGTCTTTTGTATACAGGAGTGCTACTAATTTTTTTGAATTAATTTTGTATCTGGCCACTTTGCTGAAGGTGTTTATCAGCTGTAGGAGTTCGCTGGTAGACTTTTTGTGGTCACTCATGTACACTATCATATCATCTGCAAATAGTGATAATTTGACTTCTTCCTTT
The DNA here is from genome assembly GCF_907164565.1 of Psammomys obesus. Taxonomy (NCBI): domain Eukaryota; kingdom Metazoa; phylum Chordata; class Mammalia; order Rodentia; family Muridae; genus Psammomys; species Psammomys obesus. Next base: position 62,719,578 of record NW_026585644.1, read on the forward strand.
CCCATCTGTATCCCCTTGATCTCCTTCAACTGTCTTATTGCTCTAGCAAGGACTTCCAGCACTATGTTGAAGAGATATGGGGAGAGTGGGCAGCCTTGTCTTGTCCCTGATTTTAGTGGGATTGCTTTAAGTTTCTCTCCGTTCAGTTTGATGTTGGCTATAGGCTTGCTATATATGGCCTTTACTATGTTTAGATATGTGCCTTGTATCCCTGATCTCTCCAATACTTTAAACATGAATGGATGTTGGATTTTGTCAAATGCTTTTTCAGCATCTAGGGAGATAATCATGTGTTTTTTTTTCTTTCAGTTTGTTAATATGATGGATCACATTGATGTATTTCCAAATATTGAACCACCCCCGCATACCTTGGATGAAGCCTACTTGGTCATGGAGGATGATATCTTTGATGTGTTCTTGTATTCAGTTTGCGAGTATTTTGTTGAGTATTTTTGCATCAATGTTCATAAGGGAGATTGGCCTGAAGTTCTCTTTTTTGTTGGGTCTTTGTGAGGTTTAGGTACCAAGGTGACTGTGGCTTCATAGAATGAGTTTGGTAATGTTCCTTCTGTTTCTATTTTGTGGAATAGTTTGAAGAGAATTGGAGTTAGCTCTTTTTTGAATGTCTGATAGAATTCTGCACCTAAACCATCAGGTCCTGGGCTTTTTTTTGGATGGGAGACTTTCGATGACTGCTTCTATTTCCTTGGGGGATATAGCACTATTTAATTGATTTTCCTGGTCCTGATTTAGCTTTGGTAAGTGGAATTGATGAAGAAAATTGTCCATTTCATTTAGATTTTCAAATTTTGTGGCATATAGACTTTTGAAGTAAGTCCTAATGATTGTTTGGATTTCCTCAGTGTCTGTAGTTAGGTCCCCCTTTTCATTTCTGATTTTGTTGATTTGGATGGTGTCTATCTGTCTTTTAGTTAGCTTGGCTAAGGGTTTGTCGATCTTGCTGATCTTCTCAAAGAACCAGCTCTTGGTTTCATTGATTCTTTGAATTGTTTTATTTGTTTCTAATTGATTGATTTCAGCCCTGAGTTTGATTATTTCCAGCTGTCTACTCCTTTTTGGTGTGTCTGCTTCTTCTTTTTCTAGGGTTTTT
>NW_026585644.1:62720698-62740231 GCF_907164565.1 Psammomys obesus
TCTTCTTTTTCTAGGGTTTTTAAGTGGGCCATTAAGTTGCTTGAATGTGCTGTCTCGAATTTCTTCTTGAAGGCACTTAGTGCTATGAACATTCCTCTTAGCACTGCTTTCATTGTGTCCCACAAGTTTGGGTATGTTGTGTCTTCATTTTCATTGAGTTCTAGGAAGACTTTAATTTCCTTCTTTATTTCTTCCCTGACCCAGCTGTCATTTAGTAACAAGTTGTTCAGTTTCCATGTGTGTGTAGGCTTTTTGCTATTTCTGTTGTTATTGGGGTCCAACTTTATTCTATGGTGATCAGACAGGATACAAGGGATTATTTCAGTCTTCTTGTATCTGTTGAGGCTTGCTTTGTGACCAACTATATGGTCTATTTTGGAGAAGGTTCCATGAGGTGCTGAGAAGAAGGTAAATTCTTTTGTGTTTGGGTGTAAGGTTCTGTAAATGTATGTGAGGTCCATTTGATTCATGACCTCTGTCAGAGATATTGTTTCTTTGTTTAATTTCTGTTTTGTTGACCTGTCCTTTGTTGAGAGTGGGGTGTTGAAGTCTCCCACTATCAATGTGTGAGGATCTATATGTGGTTTAAATTTTATCAATGTTTCTTTTACAAATGTGGGTGCTCTTGTATTTGGGGATAGATGTTCAGGATTGTGATGTCTTCCTAGTGAAATTTTCCCTTGATGAGTATGAAGTTTCCTTCCCCATCTCTTTTGATTAATTTTGGTTGAAAGTCTATTTTATCAGATATTAGGATGGCTACTCCTGCTTGTTTCTTGGGTCCATTTTCTTGGAAAGTCGTCTTCCAACCTTTTACCCTCAGGTAATGTCTATCTTTGTGCCTTAGGTGTGTTTCTTGTATGCAGCAGATTGCAGGGTTTTGTTTACGTATCCATTCTGTTAATCTGTGTCTTTTTACTGGAGAGTTGAGTCCATTGATGTTGAGAGAGATTAATGACCAGTGGCTGTTAGATCCTTTGATTTTGATGTTGGCTGTGGTCATATGGTTGTGTGCTTGGTTGCTTTTTGTTTTACTGTAGTAAGGTTAATTATTTCCTGTGTTTTCTTGAGAGTAGCTAATTTTCTTGGGTTGTATTTTTCTTTCCAGTGTCTTCTGTAATGCTGGATTTGTATATAGGTATTGCTGAAATTTGTTTTTGTCATTGAATATCTTGTTTTCTCTATCTATGAAGACTGAGAGTTTTGCAGGGTAGAGTAGCCTGGGCTGACATCTGTGTTCTCTTAGGGTCTGCATGTTATCTGTCCAGGCTCTTCTGGCTTTCATAGTCTCTGTTGAAAAGTCAGGTGTGATTCTAATGGGTTTGCCATTATATGTTACTTGGCCTTTTTCTCTTGCAGGTTTTAGTATTTTTTCTTTGTTCTGTATGCTTACTGTTTTGATTATTATGTGGCGGGAGGATTTTTTTTTCTGGTCAAATTTGTTGGGTGTTCTGTAGGCCTCATGTATTCTTATTGGCTTCTCCTTTAACTTGGGGAAATTTTCTTCAATGATTTTGTTGAAAATATTTTCTGGGCCTTGGAGAAGGGAGTCTTCTTTTCCCTCTATTCCTATTATTCTTAGGTTTTGTCTTTTCATATTGTCTTGGATTTCTTGGACGGCCTGTGTCAGGAATTTTTTGGATTTAACATTTTCTTTGACAGAGACTTCGATTTCTTCCATTGTATCTTCTACACCTGAGATTCTTTCTTCCATTTCTTGTATTTTGTTGGTTATGCTTACCTCTGTAGTTCCTGTTTTCTTCCCTAAATTCTTCCTCTCCATTATTTCCTCCATTTGTGTTTTCTTTAATTTTTCCAGTTGTATCTTCAGGTCTTGATTTGTTTTGTTTACTTCCTTCACCTGTCTGATTGTATTTTCCTCTTTTTCTTTTAGTTCCTTCAACTCTGTTCCTTTTACTTCTTTCAGTGATTTAATTATTTCTTCTCTGAAGGCCGCAAACTGTTTGGCTGCATCTTCCCGTATTTCTTCACGGATAGCCATAATCTGCTTGTCTTTAACTTCCTCCATTTCTTTAGGGATAGCCATGATCTGTTTGGTTTTATCTTCCTCTAATTCTTTACGTATTTTATTTGTTTCCTCTATTATCCTCTTCATCAGCATAGATGTAAGGTCATCTTCTTGATTTTCTATTATGCTGCGTTGTCCAGGGCTGTTTGCCCCTGGATGGCTGGGTTCTGGAGATGCCATATTGCTCTGTCTTTTGTTGGTTGAGCTTTTACGCTGACCTCTACCCATTGGGCTGGTTTAGGTGTTGGCTGTTAGTTTCTGTGCTTCCTGGAGTCCTGAGGTGGGGAGAATCCCCTTGGCAGGAAGATGATTTTTCCTGAAGGAGTCCTCCTCTGCTTTTTGATTATGGCCACTGTATGGCCAGTGTTTCTCAGGAATTGCCACTGCTTACCTCAGGTGTTTAGCCCTGAGCGTTAGACCTGTTGATCCCGTCCGCCCCTGGCTCTGCCTTTCTGGCCGTTGGGAGCCTGGATATCTGCCTAAACTGGGTAATTTTCCCGAGACCTCTTCCGGGAGGGGGTATCAGCAGAGTGCTCTGAGATCAGACCAGCAGTTTCCCTGTTTGTGCGTTTGCACCCAATGGTGAAACTGAGTCTCTGGTGCCCTGGTGCACACAGTTCCATCTGAGGCGGCGAATCAAGCGTGCAGGCAGGGCTCTGTGCTGGTGCCTGGGTCCCCGGCTCTGGCTCCAGGCTGGCTCCTGGGGCGCCCACGGAACCCAAGTCTTTTCCAGGGGATGTCTGGGTGACCTAAGGTCGGTCCCAATCGTTTCCTGCTCCGTGGGGTTATCTCTCGACTGGAAAATCCAGTCTGTGGTGTTGTGGGCCCACAGTTCAGTCTGGGACAATGACCAGATCACGCTGGCGTGTAGCTCTGGGCTGGCGACCAAGTGCCTGGTGGAACCAGGGTCTCTTCCGCGGTTTAGCCGGGTGAGTTAAAGCTGATTGAATCCCCCACTATGGGGTATCCTCTCACCTGAGAAACACAATCGCTTGTGTTTTATGGCCGCGAGTTCTGATTGCTGGTCACTGTGCCAATCCTGCTGTGCTGCTCTTCAGAATGAGCGTCCTCCAGGTGCCGCCATCTTGCCCCGCCCCCTTGCTCATTCATTTGTTCCTTTATTCTTTTAATAAATAATTGTTGCACACCTGCTATGTGTTTGTTCTAGGAGTGGGGAGAAGAGAGTAGAGCCTCCTGTTTTTACCCAAAGTTCCTAGACTACTATCAAGGATCAGATAGTAAATCGTGCATTGAAAAATGGAAAACCAGTGGCAGGTTTCCAGAATAAAATAAGGGAATTCCTTTGGTACTCCATGTGGAACACACTGTTGGAGGCTAGAAGGGAAGCACATTATCCTGGAAGCAGAAGATGTTGTTTCAGTGTCCAAGGCAAGAGACAGTAGTGGCTTCTGTAGAAGTCCAGGAGAAAAATAGGTGGGATTGGGAAAAGTCTAGAAGCCTAACCATGGGTTTGCTGCTATTAGAGTGAATGGTAAAGTGTTTAAAAATTTGATAGTATAGGTGTTTGTATCTATTATAAAGAAATGGATGTGAGGAAAACAAGAACAATCCAGGGTGATTCCCCATTTTATAATTATAACAATTGGGCCAAGCTCTTTACTAAAGTTAGAATGTCAGGGAAGGAAAAGGCTTTTCTTCAATAGGGAAGTAAGTTAATTTTCAGTAAAAATTAATTGCCATATCACTATTGTAAAGCATAAGATTTTATAAAAATATAAAAATGTGTCCATATGTAGTTTTTAATGGCAACCTCTGGAAATACCATATGCCAAATCATTTTCTTCAGAGCACTGTATATATTAAAAATTATATCATAGATAGAGCACCCTGTCTGACTCCTAGGAAACCTGGTGTTTCATATATTTACTTACCCTAATAGTTGTATGCTGGACCACCAAGAGCCACATATGAAGGAACATTTTCTTGCCTCTAAAACAGAATCCCGCTCAGCAGCTGTTTGGTTGGATTGTTCATAACATTTATATGTATGCCACTCATTGGAGATAAGGTAATTAAGATGCCCTTAATATGACAGAAGAAACACTGCAGCTCTCATTATCTTAACAGGCAAGTGGTCTCTAGAGATTTGACAATAGAATGTCATCTTTGCTTGCAAGTTACCAAAATTTATAACTTTGACTTTTTGGCAAACTAGATTTGTAAACCCTTGATCACTTGTACAGAAATAGTTTCAAGACAATTTCTAGAAAACAGAACAGTCTTCAAAATAATGGCACCAATCCATACTGGGGGGGGGCTATTAGCACCACTCAAGCACTAACGATGCCACAGCCAGGAGTGAGTGGTCTTTTAATCTCTGCTTTGAGGGATCCCTCGGGCAGTATCAGGATGAGGACACAGCTGTTTGTGCTTTCTCTAAGTGTGATTTGGGAACCTCACTCTGAATGATTAATGGGACTGTGCACTCCACATAATTACATCACAGTGTTTGTACTGAAAATACAAAAAGACAAATATTTTCTTTTATTAAATATATATTTCATTTTGGTCTAAATAAAAATAGCTTTCACTGCCTTATTAAGAACCAAAAGGATTCAATATGACTTATGACCTATTCTATAACCTACAACCATAATTATTGTTTTACCTCAATAAATCTTTAGTTAATTACTTAAGCCTGTCATAGTGTCAGTAAGTTCAATGTGTCCCACTATGATGGTTAGTCTTCATTGTCACCTTGACTGGGTTTATAATTATCTAGGATATTGGCAAAGCACACCTCAGGGCATGTCTGTGAGGATGTATTCAAAAAGGACTTTAACAGGGTTGGGAAACAGCCAGGCTGACAGCACCATGTGGACAGCACCATTCTGGGGCTAAGTGCCAACAAAATCATGGGTGTAGAGGAGAAAGCCAATGGAGTTCTAGATTTTCCTTTCTCTGTTGTCTGGTCTGCCATGAATCAAACTGCTTTTCTTCACCACACACTCCAGGTATGTATTTCGTGAAAGCACCTGGACCCCAAACTCATAGGTGAAACACTCTGAAATCATGGGACAAAATAAATCTTTCCTGCCCTAAGTTGTTCTCTTCAAGTCTCAACAACAACAAACAATAACTAACACACCCTCCTTAGGTTCAGCTCTTTTTTTCTGAGTTGTCAGAAATGGAAATGAAACATATAAGAGGTTGTGATTTATTCTAATCCTGTAGTCAACAAAAAATACTAAGCTCAGTAGAGAAAGCCCCAGTCCAGGCAATCCAACATGGCTGTTGCTTTTTGGGTTAGCTAGTGTTGCCTTTTATTCCTCCACACTTCGGTGATGGAGTTATTCTCTTCTATGGAGACCTTAATATCCCATGTCCCTGGAGAATAGATTGTGGGTCCTAAAATTAGGGAGGATTTGACTTATTCCCCATAATTCCACACATGATAAACTGTTCTTATAAAGCATCTGCTCTGTGTCAGGGTCTGTTCAGAGTGCTAGGGAAATTTTGGAGAATGAGAAAGATGGGTGGGCTCCTGAATTCAGCACATGTCCCACTTGGCAGAGATGGGGTATTCCTTAATCAGTAAGTAACCCATTTTGTGTAACACTGAAAAGAGAAATGCTGCAACCTAAAATATGACAGCTGTTTAGTGGAGGCTGATCTGATTTCAAAGTTGTTCAACTGTAGAGGAAGAGAAGGAAAAATAGAGGAAGAGAGGGAATGGAAAAGGAAATAGGGTGGCTGGAGAAAGGAAGAAGAAAGGAATGGAGGGAGAGCGGACACACCCTATTACCCAGCAAAAGCCCTAAAAATCAAGGCCAAGGAGACTTTCTCCCTCCTTCATCTTCCCAAAGCCCTTTAAAGTGCTATTTTTGCTTTTGATTCTCTTAAGCCAGAGGATGCTTTCCCTAAGGTACTTCTTTTATCCTATTAGCCCCTTAAATTAAATCTTTATGAAGTTTGTGTGCCCAGCCTGAGCATTACACAGTATCCTTGATGGACAGATAAGGCTAATTTCCTTTTGCTTCCCCAGGATTCTAACCCTAGTCTAAAAGAGCTCATCTTTATGTCTTATTCCTACTTCTTCCCCTCTGGAATTTTCCTACACATGTATTCACATGCACACAGACACTCATGAACACACTTCTCTCTGCCTATGAAGCATTATATCTCAAGTCTGTCTTGTTCTTACATCCTTTATTTTTGGCCCCTCCCAGCAGGGATGCATACCAGGAGCACTGCTGCAGGCATTATCTCAGATTTCTTATTCCTTCACTTGTGCCTACTCCGTAATGGTTTGTGCTCAAGAATTACAAAAACGACTATAAAGTGCTTCTCCAAATCTTATGGCGCACACTCCTGGTGAGATGTGATTCTGGTAAGCATATAGTTTGGGGGTGGGAGTCAAAAAGCAGAGTGCCAGACTAGGGGTCTAGAGGACTGCATCAGCTCAACCAAACTGAGAGCTCTCAGGACCAAGGAGAGTGTCCTTCATGCTTTGCTCAGTTTTTTTTTTTTTTGAAATTTTTCAAAACTTTACGTTTCCACATTCATTTATATATATCACTTTATGCCACTCTATATTATGAAATAAAGGAATTATCTACAATCATGACTGCAAACAAACTAGCTTGCCAGATTAAAAGAAAAATAAATAAATGTCATTATATCGTTCATTAAAGGAGAAAAATGTTTGGGTTCTAAACACAACTTGGGCCAAATCACATTCAACCAAGAATTATCCCTTCCACGTATGCTATTGCTCATCCAGTGTCCCTAGATTTCATCCATCCCTCATCTTGCACTCTCTCATGCCTTATTGATACTTCTCTGGTAAGTCTAGTGAATAAACTTATTAGTGATTTTGTTTATTCCTATGCCATCCAACTTCTCAAATGTAGCTTGCATACTGTTTCTATTCAAATTTTTCCCTTCTTTTAAACTCTTCTTCAGTTTTGACAACATCAATCTCATCACAATTATTCTTGGAAAATGTTTCTTACTCTAGGAATGTCTTTCTGACCTACTATACTCTCTTATTCATTGTACACCAAGTATTTATAGACTTCCTGTCACTTCTTACAGTTTATCATACTATCTAATATCAATCTAAGTATTCATCACAGAATTTGGAAAGCATTGAGATGGCTGAGACCTTATTGAAAGTATTGTAACTCTCTGCCAGGTCCCACACTAAAAAAAAAAAAAAAAAAAAAAAAAAAAAAAAAAAAAATTCTGGCTTAAAGAAAGCCCTTATAGAATCATAAGAAAGAAGGGGAGTTAGTCTGATGAGGAAAGGATAGGAGCTCCACAAGGACCAAACATATCTGGGCACAGGGTCTTTTCTGAGACTGACATGCAACCAAGGACCATGTATGAATGTAACCTAGAACCTCTGCTCAGATGTAGCCTGTGGTAACTCAGTAACCAATTCCCATAGTGAGGGGAACAAGGACTATTTCTAACAGGAACTCAATGACTGGCTCTTTGGCCTCCCCACCCCCCAAGGGAGGAGCAGTCCTGTTAGGCCACAGAGGAGAGCTTTGCAGCCAGTCCTGAAGATACCTGATATAACAGGATCAGATGAATGGGGAAGAGGTTCCCCCTATCAGTGGACTTGGCAAGGGGCACGGTGGAGTTGAGGGAGGGAGGGACTGGGAGGGAATGAGGGATCGGGACACGGCTGGGATACAGAGTTAATAAAATGTAACTGATAAGAAAAAAATAAAATTAAAAAAAAATACAAACAGAAAAAAAAAAAAAAAGAAAGCCCTTATAGAACACGTTTGGATCTCTTTTCACTGGGAAGATAGGAAGGTAGCCCATGAGTTGCCATAACTTGAGATCAGACGATTAGTTAAAAAAAAAAAAAATCAGCCAGGTGTGGTGGCACACACCTTTAATTCCAGCACTCATGGAGGCATAGGAAGGTGGATCTCTGTGAGTTTGAGACCAGGTCAGGCAAAGCAACACAAAGTAACTGCCCTCCTCCTCTCTCTCCATATATGTATGAATGGAAAGGAGATAGAGTGGCTGGAGAAAGGAAGAAGATAGGAATGGAGGGATATATTATTCTGGGCTCAAATTCCTGGGAGATGATCCTCTTTCTATACTTTGAGATAGAAACTAGTGTTTCATTTTCTCAGGATTTTCTTTCTCAGGCTTTAGGAATTGGAGACTGAGTTTTGAACTACTCACCAGGCGTTTGTGATGTATCTTGTCCTGTCTTCAATTTTATTTGTCATAAATTTTCTAGAGTGGCACAATCCAATAGAAATATAATTTGAGCCATGTATGTAGTTTTAAATTTTCTTTCTTTTTTTTTCTTTTCTTTTTTTTTATTATTATTTTTTTACACTTTATTCACTTTGTATCCTCCCATAAGCCCCTCCTTCCTCCCCTCCCAGTCTCACCCTCCCTCCTCCTTCTTCATGCATGGCCCTCCCCAAGTCCTCCTCTCCTTCCATCTGATCTTGGTCTATCAGATCACATCCGGAGTGGCTGCATTGTCATCCTCTGTGGCCTGGTAAGACTGCTCTCCCCTCAGGGGGAGGTGATCAAAGAGCAGGCCTATCAGATTGTATCGGAGGCAGTCCCTCTTCCCATTACTATGTAACCCACTTAGACACTAAACTGCCATGGATTACATCTGCGCAGGGGTTCTAGGTTATCCCCATGCCAGGTACTTGGTTGGAGTATGGGTCTCTGGGAAGACCCCTCTGTTCAAATCTTCTAGTTCTGTTGCTCTCCTTGTGGGGTTCCTGTCCTCTCCATAACCTACTATTTCTCACTTCTTACATAAGATTCCATGCACTCTGCCCAGCAGTTGGCCATAAAGTCTCAGCATCTGCTTTGATAGTCTGCAGGGCAGAGCATTTCAGAGGCCCTCTGTGGCTGGTTCCTAGGTTGTTTCCTGCTTTCTTCTTCTTCTGATGTCCATCCTTTTTGCCTTTCAGGATGGGGATTAAGCGTTTTAGTCAGGGTCCTTTCTCTTGATTAGTTTCTCCTATAAGTCTATATGAGTGAGTATATACCGTGTGTGTCTTTCTGCTTCTGGGACAGCTCACTCAGGATGATCCTTTCCAGGTCCCACCGTTTACCTGCAAATTTCATGATTTCCTTATTTTTCATTGCAGAGTAATACTCCATTGTGTAGATGTACCACAATTTCTGCATCCACTCTTCAGTTGAGGGGCATCTGGGCTGTTTCCAGCTTCTGGCCATTACAAATAAGGCTGATACAAACATGGTTGAGAAAATGTCCTTTTTGTGTACTTGAGCCTCTTTTGGATATATGCCTAGGAGTGGTATGGCTGGATCTTGAGGAAGCACTATTCCTAGTTGTCTGAGAAAGCGCCAGATTGATTTCCAGAGTGGTTGTACAAGTTTACAATTCCACCAGCAGTGGAGGAGGGTTCCCCTTTCTCCACAACCTCTCCAACATGTACTGTCACTTGAGTTTTTCATCTTGGCCATTCTGATGGGTGTAAGGTGAAATCTCAGGGTTGTTTTGATTTGCATTTCCCTAATGGCTAATGAGGTTGAACATTTCTTCAAGTGTTTCTCTGCCATTCGATATTCCTCTACAGAGAATTCTCTGTTTAGCTCTGTTCCCCATTTTTTAATTGGATTACTTGGTTTGCTGCTTTTCAGCTTCTTTAGTTCTTTATATGCTGGATATTAGCCCTCTATCAGATAAAGGGTTAGTGAAGATTCTTTCCCAAGCTGTAGGCAGTCGTTTTGTTTTGATGACAGTGTCCTTTGATTTACAGAAGCTGTTCAGTTTCATGAGGTCCCATTTATTGATTGTTGATCTTAGAGCCTCTGCTGTTGGTGATCTGTTCAGGAAGTTTTCTCCTGTGCCAATGAGTTCTAGGGTATTCCCCACTTTTTTTCTAGCCGATTTAATGTGTCTGGTTTTATGTTGAGGTCTTTGATCCACTTGGACTTCAGTTTTGTGCAGGGTGATAAGTATGGATCTATTTTCATTTTTCTACATGTAGACATCCAGTTGGACCAGCACCATTTGTTGAAGATGCTATCTTTTTTCCACTGTATGGTTTGGCATCTTTGTCAAAAATCAGATGTCCATAAGTGTGTGGGTTTATTTCTGGGTCCTCTGTTCAGTTCCATTGATCCACCATTCTGTTTCTATGCCAATACCATGCAGTTTTTATAACTGTTGCTCTATAGTACAGCTTGAGATCAGGGATGGAGATACCTCTAGAAGATCTTTTATTGTAGAGGATTGTTTTAGCAATTCTGGGTTTCTTGTTATTCCATATGAAGTTACAAGAGCACCCACATTTGTAAAAGAAACATTGATAAATTTTCTAATTGTCACTTTTTAAAGAAAAGGGAAATGAGTGAGATAATTTTTTCCTAGTAAACTTAAAATGTTATTATTTTACCATGTAATGGTGAATCTTAAATAATAAAATACAGGACTTCTTTTCCCTCACTAACTTTTTAAAAGTCCAACCAATATATGCTCAAACATTACATTGTCCTGTGGACTGACCATGTTGTTATATGCTTGGTTGCTACAGTTAGAAGCTGCTGGGTTGGACAGCTGTTGACATTAAAGGGCCTGTCTGGCCTCTCCCTTTAGTCATCCTGTCTTTTTTTTTTACAAACCTAATGCAGTGAATTGGCTGGAAGAACACCATCACTGTACGTGAAGATGACAAGCCCACTTCATTAGGTCTTCTATTTATGACCTAGAAGGCAGAAGGAGTGAGGAAAGAATATTTGTTTTAAAATAACTTTGTATATTACTTTCTAAAAATAATTTTTAAAAACAATTTAAAGCCTAGTTGAACTAACCAGGTAATTAACCACATTATGAGTACATTTGTGGGCTACGATGTTATGACAAAATCATCTATACAGTGTTGTTTAATACTGAGGAAAACTTATATTACATAATATTACTCCTTTACAGGAAAAACATTATAAAGTTTGTGAGCATGCCTTTCTTTTCTGGCTCTTCTCCTCTAAAATTTTCATGTATGCATATTCATACAGTGTACTGTGGTAAAAGAATACATTGAGGACAAGAGACATGGTTCAGTCTATAAAGTACTGCCACATAAGCATAAGGATCTGAATTTAATCCCCAGCATCCCCTGTAAAAGCCAGGTGCCTCTGTGCATGCCTGTAATCTCAGCACTAGGGAAGCAGAGGAAGGAGGGTTCTTAGGGCTTCCAGAGCTGTTAATCTGAATCCACAAGCTCCAGAATTGATGAGAGACCCTGTCTCAAAAAGTAACGGGAGAGTGATAGCAGAAACAGCACATTGACCTCTGACCTCCACATGCATGTGTACACCAAACACATGTGAACATCCCCCCTACTCACACACACACATGCATTCACAAGCACTGGAGGCTAAAGAATTCAAATAATTTGTCTTATTCCTGCCATTTGTTAAATTTAGTTTGCTTGCTTGCTTGTTTGCTAGCTCCCTCCCTCTCATTTATTCTTTCTTTGAGACAGAGTTTCGCCCTACAGTCTAGGCTGTTGTAGAACTTACTATGTAGCCCAGATTGGCTTCAAACTCATAGTGATCTTTTTTGGTCTACTGAATGCTGAGAGTATAGGTGTAAGACACAGTACCGGGCTTAGGTTTTTACATAATTTGTCAAGCCTTTAGTTTCCTTATCTGCAAAATGAAGGGATTGAACCTGAGAGTTCTAATTTTTTTCTAAATTGTGTTGACCCCACCTCTTAAATAAATCTCACAACCATTATCTCTTACCTATCTTCCAACCCCTTCTTCTAGACTTTTTAAGTTCTTCCCTTGACTACCACAGCTAGTATCCTTAGCAACTTCTCAAATGTATCCTGTTCATATGCTTCAAAGAAACATTTCTAAATAGAACTTAGATCATCCATGTTAAATGTCCGCAGGGGCTCTAACAGCATAGAGTAGTTGGCATGGCTTATTTTTATTTTCAAATCCTGGGCTCCACCATTTACACTCCTTTCTCTGGCTTTATGACTGTTATACTTCCCAGGCATAGCTTGGCTTTTAAGATTACCTTGGTCTGTTTGGGCATTGATAACCCAGGGCCCAAGTAAAAAGCAGGGTGTGTGGGTGTGTACCTGTAATCCTGATACTGACAAGTCAGAAATGAGGATACTTGGGCTTGATGGCTATCTAGTTTAGCTGACACAGAAGGCTGCAAGTTGCTGAGAGAACTTATCTCAAAAATAAAGATGGGAGTGATAAAAAGCCCCACATGAGTAAGGAAGGCAAGCAGGCAAATGTACCTACATATACACATGCACATACTACACACACACATCATCATCATCATCATCATCATCATCATCATCATCATCATCATGTTTGAATGTCCCTGGAGGCCAGAAGAGGGCATTGAATTCCCTGGAGCTAGAGTTACAGGAGGTTGTGAGCCACTCAGTGTGAGTACTGGGATCTGAACTTGGGACCTGTGGAAAAGCAACAAGGGCTATTGTTGGCTGAGTCACCTCTCCACCCCTAAAATCATTGCTTAACTCAAAATGTATTTCTCATTATTTATTTGTAACTAACCTATTTAAGTTTTAAAAGAAAATATGAAAGTTTTTTAAATTAAATTTTTATTTTTTATATTATTACAGTTTATTCACTTTCTATCCCAGCTGTAGCCCTCTCCCTCACCCTCTCCTAATCCCACTCTCCCTCCCTCATCTCCTCCTATGCCCCTCTCCAAGTCCAGGGATAGGGGAGGTCCTCCTCTTCTATCTGACCCTAGCTTATCAGAACTGGCTGCATTGTCCTTTGCTGTGGCCTGGCAAAGCTGCTCCTCCATCACTGGGGAGGCGGTCAGAGAGCTAGCCACTGAGTGAATATATGAAAGTTTTTATAGCTAAAAACAATCCTGCATTCTGGGTTTTACTTTGTGTCTAGAAAATTTTAAAACTGGATCAGGAAACTGAGACACACTGGGTTCTATAGATCTGCCTGAAATTAGATTGGGTTTCTTTATAGAATATTGTTTAGAATTAGCTAACTTTCCAGTAAAATCTGGCAGGATAGAAAAGTGTGATTGGTGAGCACAGTACCAAGAGTGAAGATGGCAAACCAGAAGAGACTTCTAGCATCTTGTAACCTTGCAATGAATACCCAGCTTCTATAGAGCTCTCATAGATAAGAACTGTTTGAAAGGCTAATTGTTTTAGCTGTTAGTTCCTCAAGTTACTTTTAAATCTTTCTTACTTGCATACTTTTAAAATGCTTCTGCATTTTCTATTGTCATATTTTTGTAAGCGATGCATCCATTCTTCCTAGTATGTACAAACGGCTGCAAACATGCCAAATAATAGACGCTGCCTGTCACAAAAAGCATCAAATTGGATTAGACAGCCGAGCGGGCACTTGGCCGGTGGAAGAAGCTTAAGGTCCTGCCATGGATTTGCCTGCCTCAGTTATGCAAATGAGTTTATGGATATTAGACAGCCTTTTAAATATGAGTAATTAACTATAGAAAATAAGGTCAGCAAAATCTTGAACTAGAGAGAGGAGGTTTGCCTGGAGCAGAGGTTGTAGTCCACTAGCAACTCACACAGACCAATACACATATGTAACAAGCCTGAGGTTGCATTTTTATGTAAGGTCACTTCAAATAAGAGATGGATGGAGAAGTCTTCTCAGAAATAGTGTCTGGAATTGAGATAGGTCATTGACAATGTGCTCTTGTTCTGTTTATTAATCCTATGAAAGATAGGGGCCTTATTCTCCTTGTGCAAAATAAAAAGGAGAAACAAAGAATTCAGACAACAGAGGGCAGTTGTGGGCATTTATTGGAGAGATATAGGTAATGTATCTTTCTATGTGTGAGTTGTGGTCTCCCCCAGGAATGTAATTGGAGATAAATGAAAGATACTGTGCAGTCAGTTTATAGCGACAGTCAGGGCCTGTGAAAACACTGACAAGCATTTTCCGCTTCATTCCTCTGGACCCGGCTCATGAGAGACAAAAAAAAAAAAAAAAAAAAAAAAAAAAAAAATGCTGTAGCTCTGAAGACTTCCTGTGAGAAAAGCAGTTAGAAACTGTCCTCAGCCAAAGAATGGAAGAGGGAGCAAAATAGCCAAGCTGCACCTCCTAAGCATTTTCAAAGATTCTCTTTCTCCTGGGCAGCCAGCCTCTTGCCTCTGCAGGGAAACTGCAAAGCAAATAAGCTGGCAAAACAGATGCATAGGACATGAGTGAGCCAGGTGATGAATTGGAGATGAACTCAATTTTCAATTGTTATGAAGAGGAGAAATAGAAAATCTCCTCTTTGTGTGATGAAGAAAAATACACGGGTGGCAGGAGGAGCTCTTGTTCTGCAAAACTCATGATCATGGTTTGCATGATGTGGTCAAGCTGAAGTTGAATATAGTGTATTACTGATATGGTAATATCTGTGGTTTGAAAGTTTACCCACTACCACTAATACTAAAATTATAAGCTAACAGATTCTAGCTCCACAATAGTCATGCCTGTAAGTAGGTAAAAAGGAAAAGACAGTTGTATTTGAATTTAATACATAAGTATTCTGTAATTATGTAAGTTCATATATGGAATCATGCAGAAAAGCAGAGCCATGCCAGATACTCACTGGTGCACTGTACAGCTATTAGACACCTTCTACATGTAAAGTGCAAGAACTGTATAAGAATTAAAAAAATTGTTTCTAAGTTAGGATGAATTACTTTTCTCCCTTTAGTTCTGGGGGTTGAATCCAAGACCACATACATGCTAGGCAAGTACTCTATCACTGAACCATATTCCAGTCCATTTGCACTTTTTATTTTTAGACAAGGCTTTGCTAAGTTGCCTGTTGTCTTCTACTTTACTCTGTAGCCAAGACTACCTGGAACTTGCAATTCTTGCCTCGTCTTCCCAAATGTCTCTATTATAGGTGTGTCACCAAACTTAACTAAGAATGGCACAACAAACAGACAGACAGACAAAAATAAAATGACAAAACAAGGCAATATGTGTAAGACGTTGGAAGTGCAGAAATGAGCTTTCAGGTTAGAGGGACAGTTCTTGATAACTGGACCCTTCAGTTAAGTGTTCTTATGGGCAAATGGACTGATTTAGCTTTTGATAGAAGACAGAGATTTAAGCAAATGAGAAGGAATAGGCACGTGTCTGGAAACTGAAAGTGCAGGTGGAATAGGGAAGCTGTGTTTGGGGCCAACATGATAGACCTATTTAGCTGGAGTAGCTTATGATTCATGGCAGGTCAACTAAGACTGAAATATAGTGTGAGGGTTATTAGTGTGAGGGTTAGGAATAGCAGATCAGGGAACTGACTCTATGGACAACAAAAGGATATTAGCCTTGGGACATACACTTTTGTGTACACACATACCCACATTCAGACAACAGTTGTAAGCTAACTTGATATCCTATAGTGTTGTCTAAAGGGAGGAAATATGGGTGAAGAGTGTGATAACAACATAAAATCAATCTAATTTAGAGAGGGTTTCTGGAACCTCCTGTTATATGACAATAGGTATGTAAAGGCTCCTAAATCTTCTCTGAGGTAAAGTTGTGTACCTTTCCACAGTTTGTTAAAATTGTTTTGAACTTCTAAAGCTTGGGTATTCAGAGAAACCTAAAATTGCCTGATTTTGTATGTCTCCTGCAATTATTTTAACAACCACAACAAGATAATTTAAGATAAATAAGAAGTTTTCTAAAAGGTTTATAGTTTAGAAAATGTTTGAAAATATCTGATTGAAAAGATTTCTTCTGATCAGGGAGGTTTGGGTGGGTTTGTTACAGAAGAATTGTCAAATAACCCATTTTATTTTTATTAATAAATTGCTTTAATATCATTTGAGTGAAGTTTTAGATTCCAGAAGTAAAGTCACCGGAAGAAATGAACTAATACAACAAATGTGCAAAATCCTAGCACTTGGCAGGTAGAGGCAGAAGTGCACTGCCTTTGAGGCTGCCTTGGCCCCAGCATAACCCTTTCTCCAAAAGTAAATAAAAAAGAAAAAATAGCTACATATAGCATATCATTTTATTGTAGAGGGATGCACTTAGGGGATGTGATTCTAGAAAACATGTCTTCACAGCTCATGTTGATCTGGGAACTGGAACTGTATATTCTGGTAAATTATCTGATGGTTACTGGACTTAGAAAGTCCTGAGAAACAGATTGAACCATATAAAATTGCTAAAGTTCAGCTTTCCTTTAATCAATAGAATAGTAATTCTATATGACTTGATGTTTTATGTGTATTCTTCATCTGTGTCTCTGTTTCTATCCCCACCCCTTTTTGATTTTCTTTTTGCTTTTTGTGGTGCTGCAGGTCAAACCCTGAACCTTCTTCATATAAAGCCAACAGCACTACCAACTAAGTTACACTAAGAGCTTGGGAGCTCTTCTCGTCTCATTATTCTCTCTTATCATACAGAATCTTCCAAGTTTTGCTTAGAATTTACATTATAGCCATTCCATTCTTTGAAATACCTCCTTAATTTTCACATATATAATGATATTCTCAATAGGATTAAAGAAACACTAGCATTAAACAGATTTAAGTGGGTAGATCCACTTCCAGACATGTGTCTTCCTGTCTCAAGATATAGATTACATATGATTTTTAAACATTCTAATTTATTTTATATTATGTGTATGGGTATTTCTATTATGTATATGTCTGTGAACCATGTGTGTAGGATTTACAAAGAATAGAATAGAACAGTAGATCCCTTTGAACTGGAATTACAGATGATTGTTTGTTGCCATGAGTTAGCTCAAACTGAGGTCCTCCAGAAGAGCAACCAATGCTTTTGGCTGCTGTGCCATCTCTCACATTATATGTGGGGTTTTTTTTTTTGTTGTTGTTTTGGTTTGTTTGGTTTTTTGGTATGTTACATAATACCTTGATACAAGTATGAATAACTGTAAAGGAATTCTATATGAAGAGTGTCAGGGTATACTGTACAGGAAATCAGTGCTGTTAAAGGCATTGCATGTCTGGATTTTTTTTAAGGAGCTCTTTTCTTACAAAATCATCTTTATTGTAAGAATGCCAGAGCTCCTTTTGTTTGTTTGTTTTTCAGCCAGGGTCTCACTCATCTGGCGGTCCTGGAACGATATAGACCACCAGGCTGGCCTCAAACTCAACAAGATCTGCCTGACTCTTGTCTTTGTTTGTTTGAGACAAGGTTTCTCTGTCTAACTCTGGCCGTCCTGGAACTAGCTCTGTAGACTAGGCTGGCCTTGAGCTCACAAGGATCCACCTGTCTCTGCCTCCTGAGTACTGGGATTAAAGGCCTGCTCCACCACCACCTGTGTGGCTTCAGAATTCCTTTTCTTTTTTTATTATTAGTTACATTTTATTAACTTTGTATCCCAGCTATATCCCACTCCCTCATTCCCTCCCAAGCCACCCTCCCTCCCTTATCTCCTCCCTGCCCCTTTCCAAGGCCACTGATAGGGGAGGACCTCCTCCCCTTTCATCTGACCTTGTTTTATCAGGTATCTTCAGGACTGGCTGCAAAGTCCTCCTCTGTGGCCTAGCAGGGCTGCTCCTCCTTTGGGGGGTGGGGAGGTCAAAGAGCCTGCTATTGAGTTAATGTCAGAAATAGTCCCTGTTCCCCTTACTAGGGTACACACTTGGATACTGAGCTACCATGAGCTACGTCCAAGCAGAGGTTCTAGGTTATATCCATACATGGTCCTTGGTTGGAGAAACAGTCTCATATAAGACCCCTGTGCTCAGATATATTTGGTCCTTGTGGAGCTCCTGTCCTCTCCAGGTCATATTAACTCCGCCTTCTTTCATATGATTCCCTGCACTCTGCCGAAGGTTTGGTTATGAGTCTCAGTATCAGCTCTGATACACTGCTAGGTAGAGTCTTTCAGAATTCCTTTTCTAAATTGGTGATTTATAAGTACTGTAAACAAGGCAGGGACAGGTGTGACAGGGAGCTGGGAATGGAGACAAAGCAAAAGGAAGTGAAGTCAGTAAATGTGAGAACTTGCTTCTCCACATCAAGCAGGTGATCATAGGTCTGATGAGTTGATGGTGCAGGTGTTCAGACAAATCCAACCTCTGTTCCCTTAAAATACCTACAGATGTACCAATTCACTTCAAAAACATTTTTTCTTTCACACTCTCTTCTTAGCTTGCCTTCAAAACACTTCTCTAGAATTTTGGCATTTTGCCTATTGGTAGCTCTTGAAAAGGCAAAGGGATGCGAGAGCACTGTACCATTAGACTATCTGTTGGTTCCTAGGTCTCTACCCTCTATTTACAGAAGCCGATGTTTTCTGTGGCATTTCTACCAAGTGATGCAACATTGAATGTGTATCTACAGCTCTGAAAAGCAAACCTTTTAATTTCACAGGCATCTGAGTGTAGCAGAGCATGTAGGGGTACAGGAGACAAGCTTTGACTCACTCATTCTCATGACCTAGCTTATGGATATTTTAGCCAAAATTTTGTCTCTCCTAACTGACTATTACCATCTTTCTCAAGTTTAGAAGAAAAGCATTCATCATTTTGCAGTAGGACAAGCTACAAAGCACTGCTGAGAAAGATAGTAGATATAACCTGGAGCAAATTTAAAAATCTGGTAAATAAGGACTGGGATGCGTCTAAGTTCTAGAATGCCTGCCTGTCATGCATAGGGCTCTCAGTCCATCAATGTATAGACCCAGTGTGGAAGCACAAGGCTAGGTCTCCAGGTGGAGGCAGGAGGGTCAAAAGGCCTCTCAAGATCATCCCTGGGTACACAGTGACTTTGAGGATATCCTGGACTAATGACTCTCTCTCTCAAAAGCAAAACCAAACCAAACCCAATGATAACAAAATAAAGCTTGTGAAGGTGTATGAGCTCACAGAGGATCACTTCTGTTCTGGGGGAGTGCCCGAAGGCACATTCGCTCACCCTTCCACTCAGAGAGTTAGGCTTACTTTTCCCTATAAACACTAGCATAGCATAGCTACTCATGAAAATCCAGGTTCAATTGGTTTGTAAATATTCACTTATTTATTCTAGAACAACTTTCTGAAAAATATATAGGATTAGCCTTATTTTACAGAAGAGGTCCTGGAAACACTCAGCATGAGTGTTCTATATAGGCTTATGCATCTCAGAGCTATAACATTTGGGTAGCAGCTACCTTTAAATTTACTGATCACCTCTCTTTTGATAAATGTTTTGTTATGTATTTTATATTTAAATGGGTGTGTATGTGTAAGAAAACATATCTAGTGTTATACTTTATGGGTGTGGTTATCTCATGTAGAAAGTCAGTTACACACTAAACCTGGATAGATGAAGGCATGGGAGATGAAGCTGGGAAGCAGAAAGCACAGTTCATTTGGGGTCCTAAGGTGCCACTCTCCTGTTCCTAAATTTGAGTTAATAACCTAATGGTTCAAAATGAGATACTCCAAATCACAATCTTAAAGAAAGGACATCTTTCTTTAAGGGGATTGGGGTGATAATAGCTATTGTGATTCAATTTTTTCTATTAATAAGATGAATTTATTCAAAGGGTC
>NW_026585644.1:62740241-62740657 GCF_907164565.1 Psammomys obesus
TAATAAGATGAATTTATTCAAAGGGTCCCTTCTGTGTGATAGGATAACAGGCCTGTATTAGTGGGGTGTTAGCCTTTATTGTCATAAAATAGCATATTAGATGATGGATTTTGAAGAGCCTGTTAAATCCACTCCTTTAATTTACATCCGGCCCATTAAATGCTAAATGCTTTTGCCGGCCCAGTTCCCGCTCTGGATCCCATTGTGCCCAAGCCTTTGCAACTGTGTTACACAGTAAGCTTTTCAAAATAATTTTATTTTTGTTGTTGTTGTTGTTTTGAAAGGGGTGTAAATTAAAGGGGTGTAAATCCATCATCTAATATGCTATTTTATGACAATAAAGGCTAACACCCTACTAATACAGGCCTGTTATCCTATCACACAGAAGGGACCCTTTGAATAAATTCATCTTATTA
>NW_026585644.1:62740667-62808161 GCF_907164565.1 Psammomys obesus
CACACAGAAGGGACCCTTTGAATAAATTCATCTTATTAATAGAAAAATTGAATCACAGTAGCTATTATATATATATATACCATTATTCACGGCAATCTCCTAATGTAGAACAGGTTTCTAGATTTGTTCTTAGGAAGGGAATAACTTGTTGAAAGTACAGCAAATGGATCCTTTAAGCTGGAATCAGAACTGCAGAGTGACATCTAAAGCTACTGTTCTTGAAGTTTTTCCAGAGAGCCACAACAGTGAAAAAACAGAAGGAGACCATTTTGGGATTTGTAGCAGTTCCAACAATAGGCCTTCCTACCCTCTCACACAATGTATTTTAGAATTTTTCCATTAATAGTTCATTTTAACATGAAATATAATCCTAATGTAAAACAGCAGTTCATTTTAATGAACTGCTCATTACTTACTACTTTTAGTTGTGTGTTTGTATACCAGTAATGTCTGACTTGCAAAATAATAATATATACCATTAAAAAATTCCTACATTTTGGATAGGAGTGAATAAATGACATTGAGTAGATACAGAAGGAACCCAGAAGAGAAGTGAAGTTGAGAAATAAATACGTAGGAGAAGAAACAAACAGATATTTCTAATGTTTAATTTTACCAAGATCTCACATTAAATTAAGGAGAGGTTCTAGCTTCAAATGAATGCAGTCAAAAGTGAGTCATCTAGACAGGCAATGTGCTGCTCGATCCTATAAAGTAATAACATCTAAATAGCTAAACAGGGCTTCTAAAATGTTAGTTTGAATTTATTTTAGGTTTGAGAAAAGGAAAAATTCTCTGTCTGTTTTCTCCTCTGTGGGGGAAAACATGATAGTTTTTTGAAACAAAACTACTGAAAATATCCATTGTTTCTTTTGTTGGATGATTTTTAGCAACTAAGCAGATTTCTTTAGCTTCTAAATGGATAGGAGGAAATGGTTAACCCCATTGTATTGCCACAAAGCCAGACTGATCACCCTGGGAGGCCTGAGCAGCTTTGGATTGGCTGACAGAGAAGGACTTTAACATTTTGCCGCACAGAGCTGGTCCATCACAGGGCTCAATTGCCAGGGCTTTTATCTGCAGAAATGTGCTGGGATGGGCGCTCGGCTTAAAATTTTCTTTTTTGCCACCAGGAGGAATGGAAAGCAATAGGAGAACTTCATTTTAAGGTACTGTCTATGTTTGTGTATATGCAGAGGAAAACATTATTTGACAGCCTTGCTGAGTGGGACTGATTGATTTTTGGTTCTCCTCTCAGATGTCACTGAAATGATTTGTTTAAAGCTGAAGCCAAAATTAGAATTGTGTTCGAACCAAAAGTACTTGCCTGATTTAGGCTTATGTTGTCTGTTCATTGATTTGGTTTTATTGAATGTGTTGATCTGGTTATTGGAGTTTGTTTTAAAGAATAAGCTTGTTCTCTTAGTGTGTTCAACACTTGGAAGGGGGTCTTTGATAGAGCAATAACAGGTGGACTTGATTTGAGTATTTGAGGCAGCAAAAAGGGACACATTTGGGAAAAAAGTGAGTAGATTCATGCTGGCTACCAGAGCCCATGGGCAGGGTGCACTACCAGTATTTTTCAATATAAAGTATCATTGCTCAGATATTTGCTTTTAATAGTCTCATAAACTATTTTTATATCACCACATAGCCATTTGCTAATTAGGTTTTGTATCCCACCCTCTCTTTTCTGTGTTCCTGATATTTTAAATAATATTTTCACATAGTACTTTCTGTGTACGAGGTATAGATGCTATATACATAAATGTATGTTTCTGGGTTATGAGGAAGGGACTCTGCTTTCACCAGCCCTGAACTAACCTGAGCTCCTCTGAAGGTTTCTGTCTGCTGTGCAGTGTTCCAGGTTATTCATTGAACAAGAAGCTGAAAGGGCTGGATCAGGTGCATGTTTTACAGAATTTCATCACTGATTTATTCACTTAAGTGTGGAAATACCCTAGAAGACTATGTATCGGTTTCTATTAAATGTTTCAGATTTTGAACATTTTGAAAAAGAACATTGGAGTTGGGGAAATATAGCTTAATGATAGAACACTTGTCTACAATATTTGAGATGCTGGGTTTAATTCCTTATAGAGCCCCAAATATTTTTTAAATTATGAAATGAATTAGGTATACTTATCCACATACAGTCAAGCTATTAAAAATGTTTTAAATTCTAAAAATATCAATGAAAGTATTCATTTATTGCAACTGGACATGAAACTACATACTGCTATTTTCCAAGCCTAATTTTTCTATTGTCGGAATTTCTATGGGCACTAATAAAATTGCAGGAAAGTCACTATGTATTTTACTTCTACTTTCTGTGGAGCTTTCAAGTTTGTGGGATTCAGTTAGATCCTCTTACTAAGCTCTGCAGGAGAGGACTTCTTTGCTCTAAGACTTAAAGAGCCTTAGCAGCATGCCCTAAGTCATCCTGCTAGGACCATGCAGAGCTGAATTTCCCCAGACATTCTAGCCAGAGCCTGTCCCCAGTCCTGTGTTGGTTTCATGTACTCTGTTTGCTTTAATGATCAGACTGTTTGGACTAAGCTTTTAATAGGAAGGCTCTGGCAACAGCTGGTGTTAGGTAGATTAGAGATAAAAATCAAAGCCCCTTTAGTTGGAAAGTGGAAATTTATGAGTGAAAGGGAATCAGGGGAAAGTTACCCAAATAGCAGAATGTCTGTAAAAAAGGTAAGGTGCATGGGTTGTTGTTTTCCTTCTTTCCTAAATCCCTGTACCTTCAGTGCAGCTCGTTCATCTCTGAGGTCTTCTATGCAATCTCTGTGCCTAGTAGTTATCAGTCAAAATCTAGAGCACTCATCACTAACTTTATATTTCTTTTTCCATTTCCAGAAAATTGATGATCACATATTTATATTCTCCCTTAATATTATATATGGTCCTTGGGAAATCTCTGTACAGATAGCATATTGTGTTATACTTAACTCCAAACTGCTATGAAACTGAAATACTGAAATGCTTTGCAAGATTTGGTGGTACGAATATTCTGGCTTGGTCTTTACTTTATTATTTAACATGCCCTGCTTAGTGAGAGGTCACCAGTCACTGCTGTCTCTAGCACCAGCATCACCTAATCAAGCAAGTTCTTAGTTCTGTTAAAAATCAGTTTTAATGGCCTATAACCCATGGAACTCAGACATTTGAGTGATGATTTTTAAAATTTTATTGATTTCTAGATGGATTAGTAGTAGTGTATGCCTATAATCTCCGCACATGGAAGACTGAGGCATGTATGCCTATAATCCCTGCACTTGGGCAATTTTTTTCTTTTTTTTTTAATTTTTTTTTCTTATTAGTTACATTTTGTTAACTCTGTGTCCCAGCTGTATCCCGCTCCCTCATTCCCTCCCCAACCTCACACTCCCTCCCTGGTCTCCTCCCTGCCCCTTTCCAAGTCCACTGATAAGGGAGGACCTCCTCCCCTTTCATTTGACCCTGTTTTATCAGGTATCTTCAGGGCTGGCTGCAAAGTCCTCCTCTGTGGCCTAACAGGACTGCTCCTCCCCTGGGGAGGTGAGGAGGTCAAAGAGCCTGCCCTTGAGATCCTGTTAGAAATAGTCCTTGTTCCCCTTACTTTTTTGAGGCAGGAAAATTACTTTGAATTTAAGACCAACCTACAAGCCAGGTGTGGTGGTGCATACCTGTAATCCCAGCACCCAGGGAGGCAGAAGTAAACACATCTTTGTGAGTGTGAGTTTGAAGGCAGCCTTGTTTACATAGTGAGTTTCAGGACATCCAGGGCTACACAGAGAAATCCTGTCTCAAAAAAAAAAAAAAAAAATCAAGACCAACCTATATTACATAACATAGTGAGTTCTAGGCCAGCCTAATTTACATAGGGAGATTTTTTTTCAAAAAACCAAAAATACCTGTAAAATTATATATAAATATCTCATCAAGTATTTCCTCCAAGGTAAATGCTATAATTATTTTTTATGTCTCATTCCAGAAGTACTAGGTAAACCTATTAGACTTCATGCTCATACATAAGGTTAGCATTTTGTGGGGTAATTCACTGGTTCAACAAATATTTGCTGTTGTTCTGCATTAAATGTTGTTCTGAACACTAGGAATAAAGCATGAATAAAATGGACAACACCCCAGCTCTTTTAGAGGTTATGTCCTATAGTATGTGCCAAGAAACAAGGTAAGTCAATAAAGTTTGCAACATGACAAGTACTAAAGAAAAAAATAAGCAGAAAAAGGAGAGAATGAGATCTTGACTGCTTCCAGAGAGAGCCAAAGATTCCTAAAGAAAATGGCCCATTTAGCAGGTGTTAAGAGAGGAGCAAGTCAGGGCAAGCCTCTAGGGTCAATCACCTGAACCACCCTTGAAAAAGATAGGGTGGAGAGAGGAGGAGGAAAAGGAGGAGCTAAAGGAATACAGACTTTGAGGAAGCCCAAACTCCAGGGAAAAAAATATAAATAAATGTGAAGGGATGGGATTTCATATGGTAGTGAGTCATCTATGATAAATAAAATACAGATAATTAATTGAAAGAATGATTCATTAATAAAGGTTATTTTCAGAGTGGGAGATAATCATTCTACAAAAGAAAGGGCATCACATTACTCAAATCTCTAGTTACGCATTCTTCCTTCTCCGACACCTCTGATGATGCCAGAAGATTTTCTTCTAGGTAAGCTGTAAAGCAGTGGTTCTCAACCTTGCTAATGCCGCAGACTTCTAATACAGTTTCTGATGTTGTGCTGACCTCAACCAAAAATTATTTTAGTTGCTACTTCATAACTGTAATTTTTTTACTGTTGTGAATCATAATGCAAATATCTGTATTTCCTGATGGTCTTGGGTGATCCCAGTGAAAGCATCATTTGCCTCCCAAAACAGTAGTGACCCACAGGTTGAAAACTACTGCTGTATATACCAGGCCACAGAGGAAGACAATGCAGCCAGTCCTGATGAAATCTGATAATCTAAGGTCAGATGGAAGGGAAGGAGGAGACCTCCCCTATCAGTGGACTTGGGGAGGAGCATGGGATGAGAAGAGGGAGGGAGGATGGGATTGGGAGTGAACAAGGAAAGGGACACAAAGTGAATAAATTGTAATAATCAAATACATACATACATACATACATACATACATACATACATACATACATACATAAAAGAAAACCACTGCTGTAAAGACTTAGGTTTTTCTTTCTTTTTCTCTTAAGGGTCATTTCCAAAACCCACACTTTGGGAAGTAGTGCTTGCTACCAGATTCCTAGAAAGCAAGGAATTCTGCATGGCTGCTGCCACTCCTGAGTAGGGAAAGGAAATTGTCTGCTCCTGTTTTCCTGGTACTGATTAGGGCTAATAAGCAAGTTCTAGATCTTAATCCCAAGCATTAAAAGTCAACATCTTTGGTTTATATGGTCGTAGAGCATATGAAAACTGTTCAACAATCTACAGTGCTTCTGGTTTGATCCCCAGCAATACACACGCACAAACACCTCCCCCCTCAAAACTATTAATTCAAATAATCAGCCACAACTAGATGAAGGACATATTTGATGACTTAACACTGAATCTCTACCTGTGTGACATCAGTTCTGGAATACTTCACTGATCACTTAAGGGGGCTACTTTTCTCATCATGGCTCCTTGTCAGTTTCTCCTCAGAACAGCCTGTTCCACCCTTCCATAGGGGGTCTCATAACCCCTGAAAAGTCTCTCATTTCTCTCCAAGTGAAAGCCAAAGGCCTTGCAAGTAGGTCACATGGTGCCACTCACTGCTACCTCTGGCTTTGCCTCTTTCTCTTCCTATGCCCATCTTCTACCTCCTTGCTGTAAACTACTATCTTAGAGTTCTATTGCTGTGAAAAGACACCATGACCAGGCATATCTTATAAAGGAAAACATTTATTGAGGCTGCTTACAGTTCAGAGATTTAGTCCATTATCATCATGGCAGGAAGCATGGCAGCATACAGGCAGATGTGGTGCTGGAGAGGTAGCCGAGTTCTACATCTGGATCTGCAGGCAGCAGGGAGGGAGAGTAACACTGGGCCTGGCTTGAACATTTGAAACCTTAAAGCCAACCCCCAGTGATGCACTTTCTTCCACAAAGTCACACCTACTACAACAAAGCCATATCCCAATAATGCCACTCCCTGTGAGCCTACGGGGGGGGGGGCACTTTTATTCAAACCACTACAGCTACTTCAGGGCCTTTGCATTTGCCAGACCCCCTGACTCAACCTTCAAAGTGCTTCTCCAGTGGCTCCTCTGCTCAGTGTGTGTGTGTTTAATCAGAGATCAATACCGAGTGTTTTCCTCTGCCATGTTCCACTTCTTTTTTGAGACAGGATCTCTCCTTTGATCTCACAGCTCACCAATTGATGAGACTTGTTGACCAGCAAGCACTGGGAACTCTGACACCAGAGTCCTGGGCTTATAGATAAACACCATCACATCTGTCTTTCTATGAATGTTAGGGATCTGAACTCAGGTCATCTGCTTGCACAATAGGCATTTTACCAACTGAGTCATCTTCTTATCTCCTAATATCAATTTTCAAAGAGGTAGAAGTCTCTTAATTAAAACTGTAGTCTTGCTTCATCTTTGTACTCCCATTTTCTCACCATACTTGTTTTTTCTTCTATCATACTATATTATTTATGGCTTATTTTGATCTCTATGTACCTTTATGTTATGTGAATGTAAACCATGCAAGACTAGGGATTTCTGTCTGTTTTAGTCATTGTTATTTTCAAAACCTAGGACAGTGCTTAGTTTATGATCTTATTTATCAGATGAGATGATTTGTGGAAATTAAAGAAAAATATTTACCTTCTGTAAGAGCAATGAAAACGATTATACATTTTAAAAATTACCTTAAAGTAAGAGAAATTTGTTGCATACACAGTTCAAGTCAGAATTTTTCTGGATGGTTGATTCAAAAAGTACCTCCCATGTAGTGTTTAAATGTAAGTGTTCCAGGGGATAGCCAGGAGAGAATGCCAAGAGGAGATGTAGGTGGAGATGGAAACTATTGTGTTTCAAAGAAATAATTTTCAAAATAAAGGAATTGAATTGGAAATACGTGAACTAAAACTCTGTGTGTCTAAAAATGTAAATTTCATTCACATCCCAAACTGTGCAACTTTTCAAGCTCACTAGTCCAAGGTCAGAGGGTACTTGTGTTAGTGTAGACACTGCTTTTTAATTAATTTCTTGACTAAACCTCTGAATTCTTTATTATGATGGTGTCCTTTTCCAATGGCAATAAAACCAAACTCTCATAACATTAATAACATTTATATAGCACTTAGATAACTCCTACATGAGTTGTCTAAAAGGACAACTTAAGAGATAGGTCAGAAATTTTTATACATTTTGTACACAAAGAGGGAGCAATTTCCCTAATTTCACCCAGTCTGTTATTAAATTCATAATTTGATTGCTTTATTTGTAAATGATGGTGCATTTAATAGAGACTGTATTATATTACATGACTTCCTTTAAATGGATGGCTTCATATATGGACTTAACTAGAGTCAGTGGCCTAAAACTAATTATATTCCAGATTTCCCTAAGACTAATTTTATTACCTTAGATTTGGAAACTAAATAAGAGAACTGACTTAAGACTGCCAAGGCAATTTTTCATATTGACTAGGATAGAATGCTCTGCTGTGATAGTACTATTGGAAGCACCTATATGAGTGCTGACTTGTGCCTGGTTATAACTGTCTACCCCAAGCTATAATTTAAATCTTGGTGGAACTTGTGTAATTTTTAGAAAGTCCATTTGCTTAAAAAATCAATACAACTAAATTTA
Organism: Psammomys obesus; assembly: GCF_907164565.1. NCBI lineage: Eukaryota > Metazoa > Chordata > Mammalia > Rodentia > Muridae > Psammomys > Psammomys obesus. The sequence goes on from NW_026585644.1 coordinate 62,748,486, forward strand.
AAAATCCATACATAAGGAGGGGAATAGGAGGAGAAGAGGGAGGCAGGGACGGAGGGATTGGGAGGAGAAGCGGGAGGGGAGCCCAGCCAGGATACAAAGTGAATAAATTGTAATCAACAATTAATAATAAAAAAGAAAAAATCCATGCATAGATAATTGCATAGATAGATGAAGAAATAGAAACAAAATTCTTGATGAAAAGACCTTGGTTCCAATCAATATGATGGGAACATGAGAGGATCAGAATTAAATTCAAACTCATCTTTCTTCATTTCTGCTAAACACCTTTCAACCAGCAATGGAAGGAAATATTTTTTAAAAGTTATCTCTATTGAGCATGTTACGACTGTCCTTCATGTCAGTCTTCCCTAGCCAGTGCAGTACATCCACTGTTTTCATACCTTACATTTTTTAGTATTCTAAGTTATCTAGAAGTTATTTAAAGCATTTAGGAAGATGTGGTAGGCTATGTCCATTTGCTATGGCATTTAATATAAAAGAATATGTATCCTTGAATTTTGACATTTGTGCAGAGAGCTGGTTTCTTCAAATAGTGAAGGAAACACTGTATACATGAGGTCACTACTAGCTTGTGATATAGGCATCCACTAGGGGAGTCTCGGAATTTATTTATTTATTTATTTTAAAAAACTTAAAATGCTTTGGGCAGAGTACAGGGAACTTATGAAAGAAGTGGGAGATAGTAAGACCTGGAGAGGACAGGAGGTCCACAAGGACAGTGACAGATCCTTTCCAGGAGCTCCACAAGGACAGCGACAGATCATAAAAGTCTGGGCACAGGGGTCTTTTCTGAAACTGATACTCCATCTCATGGAGATGGCCTGGAACCCCTGCATAGAGGTAGCTTATGGCAGTTCAGTATCCAAGTGGCCTCCATAGTAATAGGGACAGGGACTATCTCTGACATGAACTGATTGGCCTGCTCTTTGATCACCTCTCCCCAAAAGGGGAGCAGCCTTACCAGGCCACAGAAGAAGACAATGCAACCACTCCTGATGAGACCTGATAGACTAGGATCAGAGGGAAGGGGAGGAGGACCTCCCTTTTCAGTGGACTGGGAGAAGGACAGGGGTGGGGAAGAGGAAAGGTGGGATTGGGAGGGGAGGAGGGGGGAGGTACAGGGGGGATACAAAGTGAATAAACTGTAATTAATAAAAAGAAAAAAGAAAAAACTTAAAATGGAGAATTTGAATTTTTTACCATATCTATCTTCTCTTAGCATGTGATATCATGAGTCAGTTTTTTTTCCCATTTAATAGTATTTAGCTGATAACCATATCTTGAGGAAATTTTACTAATGAGTGCTTATTGACTCAAGTTCTTAAATACTAATCAAATTAGTTCATTAATTAAATTTCTGACACCTTCTGTGTCAGCAAAAGATAACTAAATATTCATGTTTTGTGAAGTTTAATATACTTTATTGGCCCAAATATTTCCACTGTGTTTTTTACACCCCAAATATCTGCAACTTAATTTGTAAGGCTCACAATTCAGATAACTTTTAATAAAATCCAGCTTTTTTATTATTATTATTATTAATTACACTTTATTCATTTTGTATCCCCCATAAGCCCTTCCCTCCTCCCCTCCCGATCCCACCCAACCCCCCTTTTCTTCATGCATGCTCATCCCCATGTCCACTGATAGGGGAGGTCCTCCTCGCCTTCCTTCTGATCTTAGTCTATCAGATCACATCAGGAATGGCTGCACTGTCTTCTTCTGTGGCCTGGTAAGGCTGCTCCCCCCTCAGGGGGAGGTGATCAAAGAGCAGGTCAATCAGTTTATGTCAGAGGCAGTCCCTCTTCCCATCACTATGTAAGCCACTTGGACACTAAAACTGCCATGGGCTACATCTGTGCAGGGGTTCTAGGTTATCTCCATGAATAGTCCTTGGTTGGAGTATGAGTCTCTAGGAAGTTCCCTGTGTTCAAATTTTCTTGTTCTGTTGCTCTCCTTGTGGAGTTCCTGTCCTCTCCAGCTCTTGCTATTTCCCACTTCTTATATAAAATTCCATTCACTCTGCCCATCAGTTGGCCATCAGGCTCAGCATCTGTTTTGATAGTCTGCAGGGCAGAGGCTTTCAGATGCCCTCTGTGGCAGGTTCCTAGGTTGTTTCCTGTTTTCTTCATCTGGCTTTCAGAGGCCCTCTGTAGCAGGTTCCTAGGTTGTTTCCTGTTTTCTTCTTCTTCTGATGTCCATCCTCTTTGCCTTTCAGGATGGGGATTGAGCATTTTAGTTAGGGTCCTATCTTTTGCTTAGTTTGTTTAGATGTACAGATTTTAGCGGGTTTATCCTATGTTGTATGTTTATATGAGTGAGTATATACCGTGTGTGTCTTTTTGCTTCTGGGACAACTCACTCAGGATGATCCTTTCCAGGTCCCACCATTTACCTGCAAATTTCATGATTTCCTTATTTTTCATTGCTGAGTAATACTCCATTGTATAGATGTACCACAGTTTCTGCATCCATTCTTCAGTTGAGGGGCATCTGGGCTGTTTCCAGCTTCTGGCTATTACAAATAAAGCAGCTACAAACATGGTTGAGCAAATGTCTTTTTTGTGTACTTGAGCCTCTTGGATATATGCCTAGGAATGGTATGGCTGGATCTTGAGGAAGCGCTATTCCTAGTTGTCTGAGAAAGCACCAGATTGATTTCCAGAGTGGTTGTACAAGTTTACATTCCCACCAGCAGTGGAGAAGGGTTCCCCTTTCTCCACAACCTCTCCAGCATGTGTTGTTCCTTGAGTTTTTCATCTTGGCCATTCTGATGGGTATAAGGTGAAATCTCAGGGTTGTTTTGATTTGCATATCCCTAATGGCTAATGAGGTTGAGCATTTCTTTAAGTGCTTCTCTGCCAATCGATTTTGCTCTACAGAGAATTCTCTGTTTAGCTCTGTTCCCCATTTTTTAAGTGGATTACTTGGTTTGCTGCTTTTCAGCTTCATTAGTTCTTTATATATACTGGATATGAGTCCTCTGTCAGATAAAGGGTTGGTGATGATTCTTTCCCAATCTGTAGGCAGTTGCTTTGTTTTGATGACAGTATCCTTTGCTTTACAGAAGCTTTTCAATTTCATGAGGTCCCATTTATTGATTGTTGCTCTCAGAGCCTGTGCTGTTGGTGTTCTGTTCAGGAAGTTCTCTCCTGTACCAACGAGTTCTAGGATATTCCCCACTTTTTTTTCTAGCCGATTTAATGTGTCTGGTTTTATGTTGAGGTCTTTGATCCACTTGGACTTCAGTTTTGTGCAAGGTGATAAATATGGATCTATTTTCATTTTTCTACCTGTAGACATCCAGTTGGACCAGCAACATTTGTTGAAGATGCTTTTTTCCATTGTATGGTTTTGGCACCTTTGTCAAAAATCAGGTGTCCATAAGTGTGTGGGTTTATTTCTGTGTCTTCTGTTCAGTTCCATTGATCCACCATTCTGTTTCTATGCCAGTACCATGCAGTTTTTATAACTGTTGCTCTATAGTACAGCTTGAGATCAGGGATGGAGATACCTCCAGAAGATCTTTTATTGTAGAGGATTGTTTTTAGCAATTCTGGGTTTCTTGTTATTCCATACGAAGTTGAGAATTTTTCTTTCCAGGTCTGTAAAGAATTGTGTTGGCAATTTGATGGGAATTGCATTAAATCTGTAGATTGCTTTTGGTAAGATGGCTTTTTTTACTATGTTAATCCTGCCAAGCCATGAACATAGAGATCTTTCCATCTTCTGATACTTCTTCTAATTCTTTCTTCAGAGACTTGAAATTTTTTTCATACAATCTTTGACTTCCTTGGTTAGGGTTACTCCGAGGTACCTTATGTCATTTGTGGCTATTGTGAAGGGTGTTGTTCCCCTAATTTCTTTCTCATCCCTTTTGTCTTTTGTATACAGGAGTGCCACTGATTTTTTTGAGTTAATTTTGTATCCGGCCGCTTTGCTGAAGGTGTTTATCAGCTGTAGGAGTTTCCTGGTAGAGTTTTGGGGGTCACTCATGTATACTATCATATCATCTGCAAATAGTGATAATTTGACTTCTTCTTTTCCAATCTGTATCCCCTTGATCTCCTTCAACTGTCTTATTGCTCTAGCAAGGACTTCCAGCACTATGTTGAAGAGATATGGAGAGAGTGGACAGCCTTGTCTTGTCCCTGATTTTAGTGGGATTGCTTTAAGTTTCTCTCTGTTTAGTTTGATGTTGGCTATAGGCTTGCTGTATATTGCCTTTACTACGTTTAGGTATGTGCCTTGTATCCCTGATCTCTCCAGTACTTTAAACATGAATGGATGTTGGATTTTGTCAAATGCTTTTTCAGCATCTAGGGAGATTATCATGAGGTTTTTTTCTTTCAGTTTGTTGATATGGTGGATCATATTGATGGATTTCCAAATATTGAACCACCCCTGCACACCTAGGATGAAGCCTACTTGGTCATGGAGGATGATAACTTTGATGTGTTCTTGTATTCGGTTTGCAAGTATTTTGTTAAGTATTTTTGCATCAATGTTGATTAGAGAGATTGGCCTGAAATTCTCTTTCTTTGTTGAGTGTTTGTGAGGTTTAGGTACCAAGGTGACTGTGGCTTCATAGAATGAGTTTGGTAATGTTCCTTCTGTTTCTATTTTGTGGAATAGTTTGAAGAGAATTAGTGTTAGCTCTTCTTTGAAGGTCTGGTAGAATTCTGCGCTGAAGCCATCTGGTCCTGGGCTTATATAAAATATTGATGGAGGAGTTTGGGGGGTAAAGTGAATACTTTCCTTTAACCTGAGTCCAGTTAGTATTACCCTTCTAATCACGGACATGGGGTCATCCACTGAGCCAGGAGCAACATATCAGTGGCCACACTTTTGAAGAAAATTGACTTCCTGCCACCAGCAACCATTAACCACCAGTAGTTCTTCAATCAGAGATGGGGTCTATGAGCTCCCATACTGGAATTTTTATCTGGCTTGATCTTGTGAAGGCCTTGTTATATAGCCACAGCTGCTGTAAATTCATGTGTGCAATAGCCATGTCATTTCATAGCACTCTTTCTAATGTCTTGGCTCTTTCATTCCCTCTGCCACTCTTCTTATGATGTTCCCTGAACCTTGATTGTTACACATCTTCTAACTACACCTGAGTACTTAGTCACATATTCTCATCACTAACCATTACCCACTGCGATAAGAAGCTAGGGTTTATGTCTTTCCAGCCATGGGTTTCAACTTCATAGTATTAGGCATTATTACCCCTGTACAGAGTTGACCTCAAACCCAATCAAGAAAACAGTTGGTTATGCTCTTAACCATTCTTACCCCAGAAGGTACATCTTGCCTGGCATGTCAGTATTGAAACAGGGTCTAGTGCTGGACAAGGCCAGTGATTTGTTTCCCCAACAGTCTACACAGTGACTTCAAGCACTATGAAAGCCAGCCAGCAGGGAGAGAGAGTTTCCTGGTCAGTTCAAATTGATTTTACTGTCCTGCAAATGAAGCGTATATTTCCTTCAGAAATAGAGTCTTACCATCTTGCTGTGGTGGGGATCCTAAAACAATGGCAATACCCTGTATTGTTTTGGGTGCCTCTAGGGCTTCACTCACCTGCTCCCAGAACTGAGACTTTAATTTTAATAACATATCTTCTGGCAGCATCATTATTCACTGATGTGGGTACTTCTGTTCAAATTCTTTCAAAATATTTCTTATTATGTTGTGTTTGGTTGTTGTCTCTTAAAAGCCTGTTATTTCCTACTGAGAGACAGAAAGGGAATGGATTTGATGAGAAGGGAGGTAGGGAGGAACTGAGAGGAATAGAGGAAGGGGAAACTGTAATCACAATATATTTTAGAAGAAAATAATTTATTTTTAATAGAGAAAATAGAAAAAAAATTCATTGTTAATTTAGCTTACAAACCAAGGAAGACAATGCAACCAGACCTGATGAGATCTGATAGGCTAGGGTCAAATAGAAGGGGAGGAGGACCTCCCCTATCAGTGGACTAGCAGAGGGGCATAAGGGGAGAAGAGGAATTTCAAAATGGTTTTTAAACCTCATTAGTTTTGGTTAATCCCCTCCAAAGTCTCCATCTTTCCTCCCTGTTCCCATTTCCACTTAAACTTCTAGCTCTTAGTATTCTCTCACTGCTATTTCATATCACATTATGTTCTATTATCCCTTTGTATTTTACATTTTTTAATTGGATTGCAAGATCATTTCCCAAACAGCTTCCTTATGCCTATTTCATTTTGGTGAGGCCTTCCCCTGGGTTCTTATTTTTCTAGTCCATCATTCCACTATCTTCATGAACCCATTTGCTTCAAGTACTCCTCCCCCTCTCTATTTTTCATTTCACATGTATTCTACCATCCTCCCATCAAATGCATTCCACCATACCAATGGCCTATGTTATACAGAAGTGTTCTCTGAGCTGTTATCTCTGGCAATTCAGGTGTGTCTGGGCTTGTTGAAATTTTACATCCACTCATGAAGGACGCAAAGGGTCACAGGATTTTCACTTGCATATCCAGTCACTTTATACTACCAGTTGCGTTCCACCAGTGTGGTACACCATCTTAATTACACATGGCCTCAGGGAAGGACTACAGTGGTATAGACCAAGGTAGGATAGAGAAAGAGAGCTTCATCTGTAGGGTCATGAAAAAACATCATCCTGCTGGACAATGCCTTTATGGTGTGGCTTTGATTGTTTGTTTGTGTAGAGGGGTATCACACACACTCCAGTAAGTAACCTCTCACTTATGCTCTTTAATTAAGCCCTATTACAGTAGAGTTGGTTCTCCAGGGTCAACTTTGGTGAATTGTACGTAAATTTTCTTGGAACCTTAGGAGGAGGGGTAGATGTTGCTTACATCTCTCCATAGGAAGGAATTTTAGCAACAGCCTGCTTCTAGTTTCCAGATACAAGTTGTTTGTCAGAGTGCGTTTTTTCTCCTTTGGATGAGAAGCTTCCCTAATTTCACTTACTTCTAGGAAGAAAAATTGAAAACTCATGAAGTACCATATGCACTATTGAGTCATTGTCCTAAAGACAAAGACATTTTTCCAGTGTACACATGGTCCCTGGTACTAGACCCATCTGTGGATGCTTATTAGACAAGTGATATTCCAGGTCCCTTTATGTCTCTCCAAGGCTACATTCAGTTGTCCCCATTTCCTCAGACGTGGACACATAAACCTCTCTCTTTATTGCTGAGTATTTAGTGAACTCTAAAAATCATTCCTCACTATTATGCTATATAAAATCTTTAGAGCCTTCATATGTTCAAGGATATTTAACTAGTTTCCTTTAGGCTTTTTCTTTCCTGGGCAAAATAAAGTTACTTTGTTTCTATTAGCACTTCTATGAGTGCTTAAATCTTTGTTGTATTGCTGTTCTGAATACACTAATTTTTTTTAAAAGTCAGATTCTGTGAATTGTAGACTTAGACACAGGATCAATGAGGAGTGAATTTAACTTAAAGTTTTATTGTATTCATCATGTGCTGGCTTTATAGGTAAAGCAGAACTGCACATTATGACAAATCCCTGATTGGGGAAATGCCATATAGTTAAGACTCTTCTTCAATGATTCTGCACCTTATTCTTTTCTGAGGCTGGGTCTTTGAATCAAACCTAAAGTTTTTCTAATGTGGATAATGTCACTTCTAGCTTGTTCTGGGGTTTCCTCTCTGCCCTCTGAGACTAGAATTAAAGGGGAACTGTCTTGTCTTTTGCATGGTAGATCCCCAGCCTTTGCATTGGTTCTACATATTCATTCCAGTTCCTCTTGCTTGTATAGTACCCAGTTCTACTGCTGTTCTCTCTCCCCAGCCTCCCTAGACTCTCTATTTCTATTTTGAGATCAAGTCTCACTAAATTTTCCAGGGTAGGCTTGATATCATGATCCTATTTTGTTAGCCTGCTGAGTAGCTGGGGTTATAAGTGTGCACTACCACTTCTGGCCCATTCTTATGTTTCAAAAGTCATGTAGATACCCCTAAATCCCAATAAATTTATTTACTAATCTTGCAAGAGTAAAATGAACTTGATGGTAAACTTGACGCAGAAGTCAGGGCCCAGTAACTCCAGAGCTCCAGTTAAGCTGGGTTATTGTTAAATAAGGACCTCTTAGAGACATATAGTTGTGATATTATTTGGGAAAACTTGTGATTTAGTCCATACTATCTGCTGCTTGAAATGTGTTTTCATTGGTGGTGAAAAGGGAGAGAACTAGACTTAAAAATCAGTTTGACTTTCTGTCTTGGGTATTGCATGGCGGACATATGCTGGAGAAGCATCAGATAAATGTCTATTTTAATGGAAATGTTTATCTTTTTCTCCCCAGTTAATATGTGTGAATCAGCCCCAAGTTCAATCTGAAATGTCAAAGCAGGAAATTTTAAAAGAAACTTTAGGGATTACTCTAATATTATGTACTAAACCTTTGGCAAAGCCAAAGACATTTTAAAAATTGTAAGTTACTATCATTTTGTAGGCATAAAAAAGCAAAATGGTGGTTGGAGAGATGTCTCAGTGTTGGGAACACTTGTTGCCCTTGCAGAGTACATGGGTTTGATTCCTAATACCAACATGGTGGTTCACAACCATCCATAACTCCAGTTCCTGGGGATGCAATTCCCTCTTCTGACCTCCATAGCTACCAGCCACATACTTGGTGTGTATCCATTCAGGTAAAACACTCACACATAAAATAAAATAAGTAAAGCTAAAAAAATCTTTAAGAAGAGCAAGTTTATTCCACATTTATACATCATATGGGTCTATACATACATACACACATATAAAATGTTACATGTGAAAAATTTCAGAGTTGATGTTCTGAGAAGCACTTATTTTTCTAGAAGGTTATAAATATAAATTTAGTGTCTCAACTGAAAAATATAATTGGTGTGAGGAGCCAAATGTTCAATCTTTCGATGCCCTGTCAGTAGGAGACCAACTTTTAGAACTCAACCTCTAAATGATCTATAAATGCCTTCATAATTACACCATAAACTATGAGACAGATGAAATCATGACTGTCCACACTTGCATATATACATTCTTACCTGAGTGTATACAATAATAAATTCTAGTTACATTGAATACCATGAATTCTCATTTTAAAAAAGAAATAAAGTAAAAAATAAAAATGTGTTCATAAAAAACAGTCCTCTTTAAGGCAAAATGGCTACTCCAGATATTTGCTTTTTCAGAATTATTACAATTTTTTTCTAAATATCATTGACTCTCTTTTACTATATAATTGGTTTATTATGTATATGGTGGCCTTTGCATTTGATTTTTACCTAGATGTCATTCATCTTCTCTGAAATGCACCAAATTTCTTCTTGACCACTTGATTTAAGATTAGGTTTTTTTTTTTAATACAGTAAGTCGATCGCATTTCTGAAAAATAAAATTGTTACTTGCTTATTAGTAAAACAGTCCATAGCAATGATCAGTTACCCTGTCCTGTTGACCTAAATATGTTTCCAAGTGGTGAAGGCCATGTGTGCACTTGAAACTGCAAGAAAAATGACTGTAACAAAAATTCACTTCCTAGGAATGTTTGGCATAATTATTGGCAATGTCATAAAATTAACATGTACTACATTGGTGGTCATTTGCTTGAGGCTTGAAATTGCCAAAGAAGGCTTAAGATGTGATAGTCCTTTGTTAGTAATACACAGCAGGAGGATGAAATCGTTTTCAAACACTACCTTGAAACCACACTGAATATGTGCTTTTGTCAGAGCATCTTGCCTTGACTGGATTATATTTAAATAACACGTGCCGTGTTATCAAAAGTATCTTATTCTTTTCTCAACTCACCTAAAATTGTATGCAAAGGCATTTTTCCTACCCTCTACTGTACCATTTTCATACTTTTATGAAATGATTTTTGCAAAGACCACTTGCTGGAAAACTAAGAAAGACTGTGATGGGAGCTATAGAGACTCAACCCTACTCCAGGCATGGGGAAAGGCAGAGGCTTTGAATCCTAGTTCATGGATGTGCGAGTGCCATGGCACACTCCTGCTCAGGGCTGTGTCCTTCCCCCTGGAAGCCACAGAGTAGACTCATATGAAGCATTCCTAGAGCTTTTGACTTAGTTAACCTTTTTCAATTGACTGTCTCTAATTCTGTCTTGGTTTTGCCACTCTTTGACAACTCCTACTTCAACATCCCAAATACTGGAATTATAGGCCTGCACTGAGTTGATGCATAACTTATTATATAGATGGAGTCTAGGCCACAGTAACATCTTATTAGATGTTCAATAGGACATCTCAAAAAGAAAAAAAAAAAGATTAATTTTATTGACATGTCTTTCATTACATATAGTATTATAAGATATCATGAACGTTCAGATAAAGGCATATTCTACAAGAAAGCTGTAAGATGGCTTGCCACAGAGGAACCACTGACTAGAACCTTAAAGATGGATAAGAAAAGCATTAGTGACCCCCAAAATTCTACCACAAAACTCCTTCAGCTGATAAACACGTTTAGCAAATTGGCTGAATAAAAAATTAACTCAAAAAAATCAGTAGCCCTCCTGTATACAAAAGACTAATGGGAAACTACACCCTTCCCAAAAGCTACAAATAATATAAAGTACCTTGGTGTGACTCTAACCAAGCAACTTTAAAACTTGTATGAAAAAAATTTCAAGTCTTTGAAGAAAGAAATTGAAGAACATATCAGAAGATGAAAAGATCTCCAGTGCTCATGGATGAGTAGAATTAACATAGTGAAAATGGCCACCCTGCCAAAAGCAATCTACAGATTCAATGCAATTCCCATCAAAATACCAACACAATTCTTTATAGACCTTGAAAGAACAATTCTCAACTTCAAATGGAAAAACAGAAATCCCAGAATTGCCAAAATGATCCTGTACAACAAAAGATCGTCTGGAGGTATCTCCATCGCTGATCTCAACCTGTACTGCAGAGCAATAGTAGTTAAAAGTACCTTATATTGGCATAGAAACAGCCCGATGGATACTTGATTTTTGACAAAGAAGCCAAAATCATACAATGGAAAAAAGATAGCATGTTCAGCAAATAGTGCTGGCCTCTACATGTCTACATGCAGAAAAATGCAAGTAGATCCATATTTACCACCCTGCACAAAACTAAAGTCCAAGTGGATCAAAGACCTCAACATAAAACCAAACCCACAGGAGGGGGCAAGATGGCGGCACCGGGAGGACTCTCATTCTGACCAGCAGCACAGCAGGATCAGCACAGTGACAAGCAATCAGAACTCGCAGCCATAAAACACAAGTTATTGTGTTTCACAGGTGAGAGGATACCTCACGGTGGGGGATTCAATCAGCTTTAACTCACCCGGCTAAACTGGTTCCACTAGGCGCTTGGTCGCCAGCCCAGAGTCACACGCCAGCGTGCTCTGGTCACTGTCCCAGACTGAACTGTGGGCACCACAACATCATAGATTGCAATTTCCAGTCGAGAGATAACACCACAGTGCAGGAAACGATTGGGACCGAACTTAGGTCATCCAGACATCTCTTGGAAAAGACTCGGGTTCTGCGGGCGCGCCAGGAGCCAGCCCAGAGCCAGAGCCAGGGACCCAGGCGCCAGCACAGAGTCGCTGCCTCAGATAGAACTGTGGGCCCCAGGGCACCAGAGACTGAGTTTCACTGTCAGGTGCAAACACACAGGGAGGGAAACGGCTGGTCTGATCTCAGCGCACTCAGCTGATACCACCACCCCAAAAAGGTCTTTGGAAAAATTACCCAGTTTAGGCAAATGCCCAGGCTCCCAAAGGCTAGAAAGGCAGAGCCACGCGTGTCTGTGCCTGCTGGTTCTACTCGCCATCCCACACAGAACGGTGGTCACCAAAGCAAAGACTGGGTGTCCCTGGCAGGAGGAAACCCCACAGCGGGGAGGGGATCATCAGGTCTAATGCTCAGGACACCTAGTACCAAAAGACTTTATGGATTCACGCAGACTCTAGGCTCTAGCCTTCTATTGCAGGCAGGAGTGCTGTGCTCACCCACCATTATTAAATACCAATAGGGCACTAGGGCACACAGCTGCATCCTCAGACCTACAAAAGCCAGAGAGCCATTACAGCAGCCCTCAGATACTGTGCCAAGGATCAACCAATTATCCCTACCTAGACTGACAAAACTATGGGAATCCCTGCTCCTTCAAGAGGGCTGCACCCAAAAATTACACCTTAAGAGCAACAGCTGCTGCTCAATAAATTCAGAGCAAGAAACCCAGGAGCAAGACAGCCATCACCATGACCTCACCTGATGAGACGAGAGCCTTCCTGAATACCACAGTTACCATACAGGTCCATACACCTGAAGTGAACTGTGATAATTCCTGAGAAGCACCACTATTCAGTTGACCATACCCAAAAAGCAGAGGAGAACTTTAGAATCCCGCCAAGTGGATTCTCCCAACCCCAGGACTCAGCAGGCACCAGAAATTACCAGACAACACCTGAGACAGAGAGATGGGTAGAGGCCAGCGAAAAAGCACAACCAACAAAAGGCAAAACAACATGGCATCCCCAGAACCCAGTTATCCAGGGGCAAGTAGCCCTGGACACCCTAACATAAGTGAAATTCAAGAAGATGACCTTACATCTATGCTAATGAAGAGGTTAATGGAAGAAGTAAATAAAATGTGTAAAGAATTAGGGGAAGATATAATAAAACAGATTATGGTCATCCGTAAAGAAATACAGGAAGATGCAGCCAGTCTGTGTCACTGAAAAAAAATAAAAGAAACGGAGGAACGTTCAAACAAACAGCTGAAGGAATTGAAGGAAAAACAGAAAAATACAGTCAGACAGGTGAAGGAAATCAACAAAACGATTCAAGATTTGAAGATAGAATTAGAAGAATTCCACAAGCAGAGCAACAGAACAAGATAATTTGAACACAGGGAACTTCCCAGAGACTCATACTCCAACCAAGGACTATTCGTGGAGATAACCTAGAACTCCTGCACAGATGTAGCCCATGGCAGTTCAGTGTCCAAGTGGGTTACATAGTAATGGGAAGAGGGACTGCCACTGACATAATCTGATTGGCCTGCTCTTTGATCACCTCCCCCTGAGGGGGGAGCAGCCTTACCAGGCCACGGTAGAGGACAACGCAGCCAATTTTGATGAGAACTGATAGACTAAGATCAGAAAGGAGAGGAGAACCTCCCCTATCAGTGGACTTGGGGAGTGGCATGCATGCAGAAAGGGGAGGGAGGATGGGATCGGGAGGGGAGGAGGGGGGGCTTGTGGGGGGATACAAAATGAATAAAATATAATTAATAAAAAAATTAAATAAAAAAATTAAAAAAAAACACAAACGGAGGAAATCACAGAGAGGGAGAACCTAGGAAAGAAAACAGGAACTACAGAGGTAAGCATAACCAACAGACTACAAGAGATGGAAGAAGGAATCTCAGGTGTGGAAGATACAATGGAAGAAATCGATGTATCTGTCAAAGAAAATAATAAATCTAAAAAATTCCTGACACAAACCATCCAAGAAATCCAAGACAACATAAAAAGACAAAAACCTAAGAAAAATGGGAATAGAGGAAGAAGATTCCCTCCTCCAAGGCCCAGAAAATATTTTCAACAAAATCATTGAAGAAAATTTTCCCAACTTAAAGGAGAGGCCAATAAGAATACAAGAGACCTACAGAACACCAATAAATTAGACAAGAAAAGAAAATCCTCCCGCCACATAATAATCAAAACAGTAAGTATACAGAACAAAGAAAAAATACTAAAAGCTGCAAGAGAAAAAGGCCAAGTAACATATAATGGAAAACCCATTAGAATTACACCTGACTTTTCAACAGAGACTATGAAAGCCAGAAGGGCCTGGATGGATATCATGCAGACCCTAAGAGAACACAGATGTCAGCCCAGGCTACTATACCCAGCAAAACTCTCAGTCCTCATAGATGGAGAAAACAAGATATTCAACAACAAAAACAAATTTCAACAATACTTACACACAAATCCAGCATTACAGAAGATACTAGAAGGAAAATACAACTCAAGAAAAGTAACTACTTTCAAGAAATCATAAGAAATAGATAACCTCACTACAGCAAAACAAAAGTAGCCAAACACACAAACACACTACCATGGCCAACATCAATATCAAAAGATCTAACAGCCACTGGTCATTAATTTCCCTCAACATCAATGGACTCAATTCTCCAATAAAAAGACACAGACTAACAGAATGGATGCGTAAACAAGATCCAACAATCTGTTGCATACAAGAAACACACTTGAATCACAAAAATAGATATTACCTGAGAGTAAAGGGCTGGAAGACAGTTTTCCAAGCAAATGGACCCAAGAAGCAAGCAGGAGTAGCCATCCCAATATCTAATAAAGTAGATTTTTAACCAAAATCAATCAAAAGAGATAGAGAAGGACACTTCATACTCATCAAGGGAAAAATCTACCAGGAAGATATCACAATCCTGAACATCTATGCCCCAAATACAAGGGCACCCACATTTGTAAAAGAAACTTTAATAAAACTTAAAACCACACATAGACGCCCACAGATTAATAGTGGGAGACTTCAACACCCCACTCTCAACAAAAGACAGGTCAACAAAACAGAAATTAAACAAAGAAACAATATCTCTGACAGAGGTCATGAATCAAATGGACCTCACAAACATCTACAGAACTTTACACCCAAACACAAAAGAATTTACCTTCTTCTCAGCACCTCATGGAACCTTCTCCAAAATAGACCATATAGTTGGTCACAAAGCAAGCCTCAACAGATACAAGAAGATTGACATAATCCCTTGTATCTTATCTGATCACCATGGACTAAAATGACAAAAATAGCAAAAGGCCTACACACACATGGAAACTGAACAACTTGTTACTAAATGACAGCTGGGTCAGAGAAGAAATAAAGAAAGAAATTAAAGTCTTTCTAGAATTCAATGAAAATGAAGGCACAACATACCCAAACTTGTGGGACACAATGAAAGCAGTGCTAAGAGGAAAGTTCATAGCACTAAGTGCCTTCAAAAAGAAATTTGAAACATCTCATGCAAGCAACTTAATGGCTCACTTAAAAGCCCTAGAAAAAAAAGAAGCATACACACCAAAGAGGAATAGACGGCTGGAAATAAACTCAGGGCTGAAATCAATCAATTAGAAACAAATAAAACAATTCAAAGAATCAATGAAACCAAGAGCTAGTTCTCCGAGAAAATCAACAAGATAGACAAACCCTTAGCCAAACTAACTAAAAGGCAGAGAGAAACTATCCAAATAAACAAAATCAGAAACGAAAACGGGGACATAACCACAGACACTGAAGAAATCCAAACAATAATTAGGTCTTACTTCCAAAGTCTATATGCCACAAAATTTGAAAGTCTAAATGAAATGAACAATTTTCTTGACCGATTCTACATGCCAAAGCTGAATCAAGACCAGGTAAACCAATTAAATATATCCCCTAAAGAAATAGAAGCTGTCATCCAAAAGTCTACCATGCAAAAAAAAAAGCCAGGTGGATTCAGTGCTGAATTCTACCAGACCTTCAAAGAAGAGCTAACACCAATAATCTTCAAACTATTCCACAAGATAGAAACAGAAGGAACATTACCAAACTCATTCTATGAAGCCACAGTCACCTTGGTACTTAAACCTCACAAAGACCCAACAAAGAAAGAGAATTTCAGGCCAATCTCCCTCATGAACATTGATGCAAAAATACTCAACAAAATACTCACAAACCGAATCCAAGAACACATCAAAGACATCATCCACTATGAACAAGTAGGCTTCATCCCAGGCATGGAGGGGTGGTTCAACATACGGAAATCCATCAATGTTATCCACCACATAAACAAACTGAAGGGGAAAAACCACATGATCATCTCCTTAGATGCTGAAAAGGCATTTCACAAAATCCAAAATCCATTCATGTTTAAAGTATTGGAGAGATCAGGTATACAAGGCACATACTTGAACATAGTAAAGACGATATACAGCAAGCCTATAGCCAACATCAAACTCAATGGAGAGAAACTTAAATCATTCCCACTGAAATCAGGGACAAGGCAAGGCTGTCCACTCTCTCCATATCTTTTCAACATTGTTCTTTAAGTCCTAGCTAGAGCAAGAAGACAATTGAAGGAGATCAAGGGGGTACAAATTGGAAAGGAAGAAGTCAAATTATCACTATTTGTAGATGATATGATAGTATACATGAGTGAACCCAAAAACTCTACCAGGGAACTCCTACAGCTGATTAACACCTTCAGCAAAGTGGCTGGATACAAAATTAACTAAAAAAAAAAAAATCAGTAGCCTTCCTGTATACAAAGGACAAAAGGGCCGAGAAAGAAATTAGGGAAACAACACCGTTCACAATAGCCACAAAGGAAATAAAGTACCTTGGTGTGAAGCTAACCAAGCAAGTCAAAGACTTGTATGAAAAAAATTTCAAGTCTCTGAAGAAAGAATTAGAGGAAGATATGAGAAGATGGAAAGATCTCCCATGCTCATGGCTTGGCAGGATTAACATAGTAAAAATGGCCATCTTACCAAAAGCAGATGGCTCAGCCGTTAAAGTCTAGGCTCACAACCAAAAACAATCTACAGATTGAATGCAATTCCCATCAAATTACCAACACAATTCTTTACAGACCTTGAAAGAAATATTCTCACCTTCATATGAAACAACAAGAAACCCAGAATTGCTAAAACAATCCTCTACAGTAAAAGATCTTCAGGAGGTATCTCCATCCCTGATCTCAAGCTGTACTATAGAGCAACAATACTAAAAACTGCATGGTACTGGCATAGAAACAGAATGGTGGATCAATGGAATCGAATAGAGACCGTGACATAAATCCATACACTTATGGACACCTGATTTTTGACAAAGATGCCAAATCCATTCAATGAAAAAAAGACAGCATCTTCAACAAATGGTGCTGGTCTAACTGGAAGTCTACATGTAGAAAAATGCAAATAGATCCATACTTATCACCCTGCACAAAACTAAAGTCCAAGTGGATCAAAGACCTCAACATAAAACTAGACACACTAAACCCCTTAGAAGAAAAAGTGGAGAATAGCCTTGAACTCATTGGCATAGGAGACAACTTCCTGAAGAGAACACCAACAGCACAGGCTCTAAGTGTAACAGTCAATAAATGGGACCTCATGAAACTGGAAAGCTTCTGTAAAGCAAAGGATACTGTCCTCAGAACAAAACGACTGTCTATAGATTGGAAAAGAATCTTCACCAACCCTATATCTGACAGAGGGCTAATATCCAGTATATATAAAGAACTAAAGAAGTTAAACAGCAAAAAAATCAAGTAATCCAATTAAAAATGGGGTACAGAGCTAAACAGAGAATTCTCTGCAGAGGAATATCGAATGGCAGAGAAACACTTAAGGAAATGCTCAACCTCATTAGCCATCAGGGAAATGCAAATCAAAACGACCCTAAGATTTCACCTTACACCCATCAGAATGGCTAAGATCAAAAACTCAAGAAAGAACACATGCTGGAGAGGTTGTGGAGAAAGGGGAACCCTCCTCCACTGCTAGTGGAAATGTAAACTTGTACAACCACTCTGGAAAGCAATCTGGTGCTTTCTCAGACAACTAGGAATAGCGCTTAATCAAGATTCAGCTATACCACTCGTAGGCATATATCCAAAAGATTCTCAAGTACACAATAAGGACATTTGCTCAACCATGTTTGTAGCAGCTTTATTTGTAATAGCCAGAAGCTGGAAACAGCCCAGATGCCCCTCAGTGGAGGAATGGATGCACAAATTGTGGTATATCTACACAATGGAATATTACTCAGCAATAAAAAACAAGGAAATCATGAAATTTGCAGGTAAATGGTGGGATCTGGAAAAGATCATCCTGAGTGAGCTATCCCAGAAGCAGAAAGATGCACACGGTATATACTCACTCATATAGACATATAATATAGGATAAACCTTCTAAAATCTGTACACCTAAAGAAACTAATCAAGAGGGAGGACTCTCACTAAAATGCTCAATTCCTATCCAGAAAGGCAAAGAGGCTGGACATCAGAAGAAGGAGAAAAGAGGGAATAAGTCAGGAGCATGACACAGAGGACCTCTGAAAAGCTCTGCCCTACAGACTATCAATGTAGATACTGAGACTTATGGGCAACCTTTGGGCAGAGTGCAGGGAATTTTATGAAAGAAGTGGGAGACAGTAAGATCTGGAGAGGACAGGAACTCCATAAGGAGAGCAACAGAACCAAAAATCTGAGCACAGGGGTCTTTACTGAGACTGATATTCCAACCAAGGACTATGCATGGAGATAACCCAAGACCCCTGCACAGATATAGCCCATGGCAGTTCAGTATCCAAGTAGGTTCCATTGTGATAGGAACAGGGACTGTCTCTGACATGAACTGATTGGCCTGCTCTTTAATTAGCTCCCCCTGAGGGAGAAGCAGCATTACCAGGCCACAGAAGAAGACAAGGCAGCCACTCCTGATGAGACCTAATTGACTAGGATCAGAAGGAAGGAAAAGAAGACCTTTCCTATCAGAGGACTTGGGGAGGGGCATGCATGAAGAGGGTGGAGGAAGGGAGGGATTGGGACGGGAGGAAGGAGGGAACCACGGGGGGATACAAAGTGAGTAAAGTGTAATTAATAAAGAAAAATAAAATTAAAAAAATGCTTAAAAAAAAAACAATCCCACTAAACCTGTTAGAAGAAAAAGTGGGAAGAGCGTTGAAGTCATTGGCACAGGCTTTTCTTTTTTAAGTAGCAATTACATGTTAAGCAAAGAAAAACTTTATTACATTAAAACTGATTTTAAATTCCAAGAATCACTGACTTTCAGAACACTAAGGTTTTGTCCTGATAAGATAATAATGCATTAGGAAAATCAAGATAGTGTTACATGTAATGGAGGTAAAGCACCTTTAATTTTTAAGACATGAAATTTCAAAACCTATGCATAAACTGAAGAGATTGAACTCACTACATGCCTTTTTACTTTATTTCTGGAGTAATTTTGAGCTTCATGGTGTCCCAACATTGCTGAATTGATACTTGTTTGTCTTCTGTGAAAGATGTTTTCAGTGGTTGATAGTGTGCGCTCTGTTTTCAAAAATACCAAGTCCAAAAAGATACAAAATCGTCTCTTAGGAAACCCTGGGTGGCACTGAATTGCTTGTCTGAAGGGTAAGATCTGATGTGGCTCAGTATTTCTCTGCTTCTCTTTCAGGATGTCTTTTCCTAGCTAACTCTTCTATGGAATATTTGCTTAGGAGATGCTGAGGTTTGCAAAGGAAAAGAATTGTGGATCAGAGTAAGGGGCTGTCTGTGACTGAGCTTTTGCGTTGGTGCAGGTGTCATTTTTTTTTCCTCAAATTTTAGCTGTTCTCATCAGTTATTGATGATTTTCACTGAGAAATAGAGCCTGCAAATATAGGCAAAAGAATTCCTATGTTCCTAAATAGAAAAGATAAGTACCAATCATAAGCTCATGACCAAAGATGTTTTTGTCTATCTTGCATGTATGTATGCCTGTCTGTATGTATGTATATTTATATGTCTACTTGGCTGTCTGTATTTCTGTCTGTCTATCCAAACAATCCTCTGTCTCCAAACTAAAACCACAATTCAGGCTGTCTCTTCAAGTTAAAAATCCATTAATGTGATGTATAGTCAGACACCCTAGTCACCTCTCTGATGTCACTTTTGATAGAAACCAACAGAGAGATGTTTTGGCCAATGCATTTATAATTTGTCTTCCTTGCAGAGCTCTCTTTGCAATTGCGTGTCCCATTAGAGACTCTGTTAACCTATTGACATCTACTGTGATTGATGGTTACTGATGTCTTGTTAACATT
The DNA here is from genome assembly GCF_907164565.1 of Psammomys obesus. Lineage (NCBI taxonomy): Eukaryota > Metazoa > Chordata > Mammalia > Rodentia > Muridae > Psammomys > Psammomys obesus. Next base: position 62,768,405 of record NW_026585644.1, read on the forward strand.
TCTCCCACTGTTCAATTCACAGAGCAATGCTAAGACAACCTTCTGCTTGAAGAATTTAAAAGAAGTACCTCTTCTTCAGGTAAGAAGACCTACTTCAAAGGTAGGATCTGGGTTTTACAATATTTAAGTTTATAAAGGGAATTATACCATAAAATATGTGATTGTTCAGCATTAGCATCATGTTTGATACTCTTCATCAGAGGGTGTGATATAAGGCAGGAAGGAAAAATACAAATGCAGAGACATTTATCATCTTACTTGTCAAGGAGGGTAAATTAAATATACAGAGAAGAAAGCCAGCCTTGCTATCTATTCACTGTGTGGAAGTACTGTTTGTGCTTTTACTCAATCATTAAGCACAAAAAATAGCACTGTTGGTAGAAAAATCCATAAAGGGACTAAAAGTTTAAAATTATAAGATGCCATTAATAAGAAAATTATTCCTACTGGATGTGACCGTATATCAAAACCTTGAAAATACAGCATCCTGTTTTTCTTGTATCTCCGAATAATGAAAAGATTAGCCCTGGATGTTTAAATATTACTTCAAAATGTATTTTCTGTCTGACAAATCCTTTCTCTTTGTTTCCCACTCTTCCCACTGCCTATCCCACTCTGTTTGTGTCATGTAGGATTATCAACACCAGAACAGACCCTGCTGGGCCTGTGTTGCCTTCTGACAGTCCATCTATTGTAGTACTGCACTGGAGAAAGATATCTTAAATGGAAATCTGGAACTTAGTTTAGAGAACTAGATCTTAACCAACAAGAGCTCTCTTAAGGAATTATAAGGCCCCATTGTTCAAATAACTGGTTTTGTACTTCATAGGTTTTATTAAACAACTGAAATCTCATAGATTTTAATTAAGAAAAGAAGATTGCATGCAAGATTTTGAGGTAGTAAAATTCTTACAGCATGTTTTGTACATTGTTCTTGAGAAGAGTTGATCTATTGAGATGTCATTTTGTAACTGAGAGGAAATGATTCATGTGTCCAGCTGATTTTGCTGTGTTGTCTGGAAACTGATTTCATATGATAGATTCTTATGCTATTCTAAAATATCATCAGAAATCCCCCAAATCAGTGGCCTAGAAATGAATATTGCTTGTGATAATATCAAGCCTTTTATAGATAGTTTGTGGCATGTTTGCTATGAAGGGCAGAAAGATAGCAAAGACACGTGCTTACCTTTAGGTTTTAGTTGCTAGTGACAGGGGATGTACCAGAAGGAAAGGTGAGCCTAGAGATTGAGGGTCACTTGAGGTTGTACTTGAAGAATACAGTGATTGGGTATAACCCAAGTGCTTTCCTATTTAGCAGGATGTTGTAAGATGGCTCTAAGGGAGTTTTCCTGTCAGGATATGGTACTTTCTCTTTCTTGCTATTCAAAAAGATAGTTGGCTTTTTAAAATCTCTTGTCATCTAGAGAAGGAAGTGAAAGGCTGAATTGCACCTTTTTCAATACATACTTGCTGATCTGTTTGGCTATCCTTTTAAGTGAAAAATGAGAACTTTCACTTGGCAGGGTGTTAGAGCTGATGAAATATCTCATTTTTGTCTTTGTGAATAGACTCATCTGGCCAAAACAGAACACTGAGAATCTTCCCAATTTTGTCCCTTGCCTCAAAAAGACACGCTGAAATGTCCCCAAATTCTAAAGCATGCTTGTATTCAGAGTGTCCCCAGGCTATTCAGCCATTGCTTCTGACATTACACTAAGAAAGTTGTGAGGGCAGGCATTATAGCAGCTTAGTTTTCAGTTGAAATTCCCAGAATTATTAATGTGTTGTGGTGTCTGAAAGATGTAAGATGCCAGAATTGTGCACTGTTTGGGAAGCTGACATACCTCCCAGGTCCTTCTCTTTGTGTCTCTTCATGTCCTATGTTGAATATAAAACACATTTATCATTTACCCTAATGTGTTCCACGAAGATACACTTTCTTTTATTTGAAAGCAAAGCTCAAATAGTGGAATTTCTTTACTCTGTCAGGGGGAGGAGCAGGGACATCCCCGCAATCCCACTCTTAAACTGGTTCCCACCATCGCTATATTACTGCATCAGAAGAAGAATCCATGAATCTTAGAGAATGTTCACACTTAGAAGGCTTTGAAAAAGAAAAAGAAACATGCTATTAGAATTGTTTGTTGATGATTTAAAAAGTATTTCTTCGCTTGGATTTGTGAGGCTCAGTTATTTATTGATTATAGGAGAATGGTGATCATATTCTCAATAGGTATTAAAACTGACAAGATGATCTGATTTTATAATTCAGCTGATTTGTAAATAGAAACAAGTATTTTAATGAAAAGCCTAAACAGAAGCATAAGTTTAATACTATCTTTATAAAGCTGAGAAGTTTATCTCATGTTATTAGATACCAGTCAAAGCCAGGAGTCATAAAGTGTAAACAGAAAGAAAATGTGCTTCCAAAGACTGGAGATGGAAAACTCATAAGTAAATAAGTTACTCTCAGAATCCTAGAATTTACAAAAATCAAGACGGGTCTAAATCTCTTTATTATATTTTACCAGTTAAGTTTACTTGATATTTAGTCATGTAGAAAACCATTATACCCTTTCCTTGTGGTTGCTAAGTTCTCTCTTTACCCAGATGTATAGAGAGGGCAAAATCCAGATGCTAAGTGACAACATCTTTTAGGCATTGACACATGTGTTGACCTCTATGGTGGTCACAGTGAGCTTCTCTCAGATGAGCGCCTCACCACATACTCAGCATTTCTTGGAAGCCCAATGACTGCAATGAATAATATCTGTTCTTTCATCCTGTGTATTGCCCATCTTTTCTTGACAATTTCTACAATAAATGAATACATATTATATACACATATATACATAGAATATTTATTATTATTTCTTTGAGAATTTTTATAATGTATTTTGATCATAATCACCTCACACTCCTCCCCTTATCTCAGATGAACCCTCACTTCCTCCTCTCCTCCTGACTGTGTCCTTTTTTAAAAGAATAACCCACAGTCTTTTTTTTAATAAATGTTTTTTTATAATTTATTTATTTTCATTTTTATGTGCATTGGTGTTTTGCCTGCATGTATACCTGTGTGAGAATGTCAGATCTTGGAATTACAGACAGTTGTGAACTGTCATGTGGGTGCTGGGAACTGAACCCAGGTCCTTTTGAAGAGCAGTCAGTGTTCTTAACTGCTGAACCATCTCTCCAGCCCCAGAATAACCCACGGTCTTATTTGTGCTTCCCATATGCTCCAGGGCATTAGGCCATCCACTAGAGCATAGTTGACCTAGCAGAGGCCATATCTGTAAACAAAACTGAGTCTGCTGCCTCCAGAATACTTTACCTATCAATACCTTCGTGGCTAGGGTGGTATTGATGAGCTCCTCTCCCTTCCACACTGGAATGTTGGCTGACTTGATGCTGTAGCAGGCAACCACAGCTGCTACTGAGTTCATGAATGTAACAGTCATTTCATGTCCAGAAGACACAGCTTTGCTCTGGTTTTCTCTGACCTCCGGCTCTTATAATTTCTCTCTTCTTGTGGTCTCTAAGTCTTAGGGTAAAAGGAGGAACATACATACATACATATATATATATATATATATATATATATATATATGTATTTTCTCTTACTGTCTATCCTTTGAAAAATTGTGAGTTGCCGAGTTAATCATGTTCATTGGACTGAGACAGTTCTCTGCATATGGTCTGAGAGCACTACTCTATAGATACAGTGATATGAATTTAGAGAGTGTTTATTTAGCAAAATAATATTATTCCTATTATTTTTATTCTTATTATTTTGACACCAGATTTACAGTACCAGGCATGTATTTCCTCATGTGAAGTAGCCCTTACATACCATTAGAAGGCTATTGGTTACTCCCATGGCAATTATGCTACTATTGTACCAGTGACCATGTGTTTGTTGCCACACAGGTTGTTACTTTAAATCACAGAGTAACACTAGAGAATACTGATTTTTCTCCCTAGCAGCTACATAGCACATTTTAGTATAATGAAAGCTACCCTCTACCGCAAAAGGCATCTGAAAGACTCTACCTAGCAGTGTTTCAAAGCAGACACTAAGACTCATAACCAAACCATGGCAGAGTGCAGGGAATCATATGAAAGAAGGGGAGTTAGTATGATATGGAAAGGATAGGAGCTCTACAAAGACCAAATATATCCAGGCACAGGATCTTTTCTGAGACTGACACTCAACCAAGAACCATCTATGGATATAACCTAGAACTTCTGCTCGGATGTGGCCCGTGGTAGCTCAGTAACCAAGTAGTTTTCCAAAGTAAGGGGAACAAGGATTACTTCCAACAGGATCTCAAGGGCTGGCTCTTTGACCTCCCCACCCCCCCAGGGGAGGAGCAGTCCTGTTAGGCCACAGAGGAGGACTTTGCAGCCAGGCCTGAAGATACCTGATAAGCTAGGGTCAAATGAAAGGAGAGGACGTCCTCCCCTATCAGTAGACTTGGAAAGGGGCAGGGAGGAGATGAGGTTGGGATTGGGAGGGAAAGAGGGAGCGGATACAGCAAGGATACAAAGTTAACAAACTGTAACTAATATAAAAAAATAAAATTTTAATTAAAAAATAAAAATTAAAAAATAGAAAGAAAGAAAGAAAGAAAGAAAGAAAGAAAGAAAGAAAGAAAGAAAGGGTCTCAAGAAAGACATTAATAGCTGGTCATGGTGGCACACGCCTATAATCCCAGCATTCAGGGAGGCAGAAGCAGGTGATCTCTGTGAGTTCAAGGCCAACCTGGTCTACAAAGCGAGTACGGGACAGCCAAGACTACACAGAGAAGCCCTGTCTTAAAAACAAAACAAAACAAAGCAAAAAACAAGACACTAACATTTGTCTTGGGAGCTAGCTGGGCGTGCTCATGCAATGTAACAGAAGGAGGAAAAAGATGAAATCATGGTTTTGTAGGAGTAGCAGTTACTGTTAGTATTCAGTGAGGAATCCTGCAACTTGCATGAGTCCCTGCCTCTCTTCTTACTGTAGTTTAGTAGGGAAAATAATGTGCTTTGAAATTGAGAGGAGACAATTGCGTGACTCGCTCCAGTAGCAGAAATGTCCAGCAGCTTAGCTTTTGAACATCACACGACTGATGGAGCAACCTTTGCCAAGGACTCATGGTGGACAACAAATGGATCAGATTTGCTTGTCCTGCTAAGCTTCTGGCTTACAGCTTTTAAGTGTTTTCTGGGGTTACCCAAATTGGAGCTGATGATAAACGAAGGCTACCTTAGTCTGTCATTCTTTGCAGGATACTTTAGTGACCTGCAAGACATTATAATGACCACAAAAGTATACCATACTGATGGAAACCACCTTCCTGTGGCCCTTATTTTCAGCAAATGAAAGATCTATTAAAATAATTTAGCCTATACAAAAAATTTTGTTCCAAGTTGTAAAAATAAATGGTACCCTTTATTCCTGCACCACAAACCATCTTTCAGTGAACTTTAATAATTGTGATGTATGAGATACCTGGCAGGGATGCTTCAAGCCTCCTGTGTTCAAATTCATGTGTACTAGAAGCACAGAGACACTTATGCCTACATGCTGTGAGGGTGTTATCATGCCCCTCCCTTTCAGCATTTGGACATTTCATCCCTGGCTGCTTTTGGAGGATTTTGAATCCTGACAGGAGGGTTATCTCGGAAACTACCCAGGAGGAAAATGAAGCCCAGTGTGGAGCATGAGACCAGGCCTAGGTCCCTGCTGGTAATACAGTATGCTGCTGTCACAACTGACTGCATACACAAATAGATGCCTTCCCCCTCCCATTCATTATGTTTTTCTTTGCTTGATTTTGTTTTATTTCATCTTTTGTGACAGCATTAATTTTGTAAGGCAAAGAAAAAATATTTCTTGGATGGATTTAAGTTTTCATATCTGCAGAAGATGGTCCTACAGCTTTTGTCAAACTTAGCCATTCTGTAAAGATTCTTTGTTTCTGGTTGACTGTTGCGGCAAGCAAGTCCATAAACTCCTAGAAACACAGGAGAGAATGCGTTCTATTGAGAGAGAAGAGTAGGATATGGTGCATAGAGTCGATGTTGAGAAGGGTTTTGTTTTCTGCAGCAGGGTGGAAATTCCCATTCAGACTGGCGCTCTGTGTTATTTAGCTGCAGTTAAACAAAGGGGCATGCCAGCCTTCAGAGCCATGTTGATTAATGCATTCCCTGAATGTGTTGATTAATGTGTTCCTAGGATGCCTTCTTAAGCTGCCACTGCAGCTGAGGTATATCCAATGTGCCTCCTCACCAGCTGCTGCCTCGCATGTGGGCTCTTTTGCACATGAGGCTTCTGTGTGCTTTTATCTCACCAGTGCTTTCATAAACCTCAAATCCAGCAGGGGTTTTTGTTAGTATGTTTGTCTTTTGCAATATTTTCCTCTTATGAGTATGTTCTTCATTCTGGTTTGGTATGTAATCTGTAAACTTTTAAGATCATAGGGAGCTCTCCCAGTCATCAAACTCCTGGTGGCATTTACCTGCCTTTTGGATATTCCTGCCCTGAATTTTTTTCAAGCTTTTTGTGCAGAGAAAAATGTTGGAAATAGACATAGGCAAAAAAATCAAGAAAGATGTTTAAATAGCTTGTGTTTTTATTGGAAACTCACTCTTCCCTGGGCAGGAATTCATAGGTCCAGCCAGGGCAATTCCATTTCTAAACCACTCCCTTAGGGTTAGGAATTCTTTTGCTGTATTCTGAACCCTCATTAAAGCACATTGCCTCACCATGCTTCCAAAAATACTCATGTGGATACGGTTTTTCCCAGCTAATAGCTTGGAAAAAGATAAATCAGACTTTGTTTAGTTTACTTGGTCTTTTCTGTCTTATTCCTTAAGAGATAAGAATGTTATTGCTGCTTTAAATACTTACCGATCATTTAACAAAGGTGCTAAAAGAATCAAAGCACCATGTCTGAAAATGGAAGAAAGAGGAAAGGGGCATCAAAGAAATGGCTCGGTTTTCTGGTTATTTTAACAGAGGAACTCACCCATGCAACTCAGGAAGACTGCTGTAGCACTGTGTAAAGCAATACAAATGCAACCTCTATATGAGTGATTTTGTGTGCAGTATTACTGTCTGAAACCGTTATCAAGAAGCAACAGGCACCAGTGTGAACTTCATTTAGGTCTTGGCATTAATGGTGAAGAATGGCATTTTGATACTTTGGAGGTTAAGAGGAGACATTAGTCCATTTAGAAACATCAGTGCAAACCCATATAAATGTCTATTTTAGAAGTTCATAGTTAACACAACTTGTGTTATTTGATAACATTCATTTAAAATTCACTACTTTAAAATATTGCATCATGTTCATTTGCTGTCTCACAAGAATACTTAAGGACATGGGAGGGAAAATAAATGTTGACTTGTTCCTATGGTATTTTCTTGCTGTGCTGATTAATTTTATGTCAACTTGACACAGCTATAGTCAACTGAGAAAACCCCAATTGAGAAAATGCCTTCATAAGTTTGTGCTGTGGTCAAGCCTGGAGGAATGTTTTTATTTTTTTTAATTTGTGATTAATGTGAGAGGGCTCAGCCCACTGTGCGTTGTGCCACCCCTGGGATGATGGTCCTGTCATCTATAAGAAAGCAGACTGAACAAACCAATAACTAATGCTTGCCCTGGCCTCTGCATTAGCTTGTAGCTCCAGGTCCCTGACATGTTTGCATTCCTGTCCAAACTTCCTTCAGTGATGGACTAAGATATGGAAATATAAACCAAATAAATTTTTTTCCTCCCCAACTTACTTTTGGCTGTATTGTTTCAAGACAGCAAAAAAAAAGCCCTATCTATGACACTTACATTAGCCTATCTCTGAAACTCAAGGTGTAAAAAATATATGCTTCAGTCATAGAAATACAGTTAACATGGAGGACATCTGATAAAAGTAACCAGAGTTTTCAGAAAGCCTTCACTAGGCGAAGTGTTTAAAAGAGAGTACATCGGGGTAGGAGTCCAGGGTGCTCACACTGTGATCAGACATGCATCTTCTTGGTTTGTTCAAATTCCACAGCAGCTGATGGGCTTAGATCAATGGAGGCAGTGAACAACATTAATCCGTTTTTCTGCCAAGCTTTTGCTACTGTACCTAACAAAGGCCTGCTGACAGAACTGTTGACTTAGGGAAGGGACAGCCACAGGGTCATATTATGAAAGGAGAGAACAAAAAGCACCAGACTGTCCAGCCTTAAAAAGCACAGAAAAAGAGTTTCAAGAAATTTCTATTTTTTTAAATTTATTTAGTCAAAAAGCACAGAGAAGATAAAAGCAAATGTACTTTCCTAAACAGCTTTGTTCACTGGGGCAAAAATGGAGAATGAAATTGACAAATATAACCAGACAAAACTACCACATTTAAATGATTGCAATGACCTGAAAAATAAAACTAAGTTCCAAGTATCCTGTAAAACATTTCTTCATTATGTAATATTTCATTTCCTCTTTTCAAAAGAATACAACTAGTACTATGAATTAATACAAAGCAGCTTTCAGTTCATTTGGCAAAATAGTAAACTATTCAATTGTTACACATTCTGGAGGATATGAGAATTTTGCTATATAGTGGGAAATGTAAATATATCCCAGCCCTTTGATCCACTCTGAGCACCTAGTTCATGCTTTGTAAATAGCCGTTAAACTTAAATGCATAGTTGCTATCTACCTCAACCAGAAGTTTCTCCTATGCAAAACTTTCCCCCAATTTCCTTTCTGAATTTTCTCATTTGCTCTGGATGGTTGGCTACAAAGGACAACTTCATGATAAATTGATAAACATTTTTATTTTCCTGAGCACAAACCTTGGGATGCTAGAATTTTCCTTCCTTGGATCAATCTCCAGGCTCAGTGAGTGAGTATATTTCAAATCACTACATTATGATGTACTTGTTAATTCTATTCAACTGTTTTAGTTACTACAGTGCCATTGCTTTTTACCAATAAAGGAATTCAATACTTAGGATAACCCTCACTAGGAAGACTAAATAACCAAACCCAGACTTTTACAAAGTTGGTTTCCTTCGGCTGGGAATCAAATGGTTTTGCTCACAAATAGCTTGTTCAATAACCAATGAATGTGGAACAACCATTACACATAGTTAGATCAACCCTCTAATAATTTTATTAAGAGAAAATCAAAATTTATTGTGAAGTTGTATGCATTTCACCAATAAAAGTAAAATCCTTACACATGGACACTATGTGTAATGCCTACCACATGGCCATCTTCATTAATAGACATTGTCGTTTGCTTCTTATGTACTGCAGAGGTACAAGGAGAGGTTTTGAGAGTGCAAACAGCCAGATGTGCCACTTGCCCTTCAGCTGCTTGCATAGCTTAGTTATGTGTGCACGGTTCCACTGCTTACATACCTAAGTGTGTACTGGACAATTACATGAAATGAAATCCTAGAGTTGCACCGAAGTAGTGTGTGATAGAAGCTAAAACTCTGAGAGTTCAAAGAATGATAATGTCTAGGTTGCAGGAAACTGTTCAGGCTTTATGGCTGTGGATTTGAACTTAGGAAGAAAAAATGGTTTCAAATGTAGCTCAGAAAAAAAAAATAGATTAGAAAGCACATACAACCACCAAGCCCACTCAGAAAGAAATACTTATATAAATCTAAGAGTAAATGTTGGAATAAGGGGATGCTAGTTGAGGCATCTCTGCCTTCTGGGATTTATGGAATTGTGTTGCAAAGGGTTTTTTTAATGTGTTTTTGCAAAAACTATGTGTTAGCCAGGCTAAGGGGTGCATGCCTGTAATCCCAGCACTCCGGGAGGCAGAGGCAGATGGGTCTCTGTGAGTTCGAGGCCAGCCTGGTCTATAAAGTGAGTCCAGGACAGACAACCAAGGCTATACAGAAAAACTCTGTCTCAAAAAAAAAACAGAGCAAATTAAAAAAAACTATGTGTTTCAAAAAATTAAATGGTTTTTTGGGAACCCCATGTGAAGAGAATGGATGTCATTAATCATCTCTAAGAGAAGAGCTGGTTGTAGAAATGAGAAAAGGTCAGTTTAAAAAAAAATTATTGAGTGCTGGAGAGATGGCTCAGAGGTTAAGAGCACTGGCTGTTCTTCCAAAGGTCCTGAGTTCAATTCCCAGCAACCATATGGTGGCTCACAACCATCTATAGTAAGACCTGGTGTGCAGGCAGAATGTTGTATAAATAATAAATAAATCTTTAAAAAATATATTAATGAAAGGACCTAGAATGGAAGTAACTTGGACCAAGATGATTTTTTTATGAAGAGTCATATGAATAAAAAACTTGTATTTAACAAGGACAAGGACAGTGGGTAATAGAGTATAGCATCCCACTATTACAGGGAGCATTTCTTGAAGCAAGAATGTGACAATTTCTCATTATAATTCAGCCAGACAAGTTGGAGTTTAATACACAGGGAAGGAGCTGCACTTGCTCTGTTTTTTGATCACTGTTTAGACAGGGTGATCAGTCAGACACATGTCAAATTATTGTTGTGGTATTTCTGTGAAACATTTGTATCTTAATAATTCTTTCAGATTTATTAAGATGAAAGTCAGTTTAACCTCAGGGCATGCATGAAGATGAATCACAAGTCTCAAAAATACTACCCTAAAGCGAGGCACTGAGTGCAGATGGGATTTGTATGCACTCCTAGAAAATTATGGCATAATTAATGTACTCTATCGTAAATTTAAGTGCCCAAATAATGTATTATATTTATCAATTTTTTTGAGCTCCTGGGTATTTCTTAATAAAACTTACGCTACTGTCCACTCATTGTCTATTTAACCACCGAAGTGAAAAGTCATATTTTCTTGCAAACAAAAAAGTTTCTGATTCCCCTTCTATTTTTTTTTACATACGTTGAATAAAAAAAAATAGGAAATAAAATGAAATAAACACCCAAATCTGACTTGATGTTTCTTTTATTTATCCTGTATATAGTCCATTCCACAGAGACACCCTGTCTGTTTTTCATGCCAAGTTTTCTTTGGTTTATCCTGTCCTAAAAGTGACTGCAGTGATCTGCTAGGTATAGAACCTATTTTCTGGTGACTTTCTTTAATACTTTATGTAATTTCTGTGGATGCTATATGTTGGAGGGAACAACCTTGTCATTTGTTTTCCACATGTTATTCAGCATTGTTCTGCATGTGGCCAACACAGAAAACACTTTGACTTCTGAAATTAATTGCTTTTATAATTTGTCAACAGGCAGCTTCTTGATAAAAAGAATGGGAATTGTTTGTTAGTATATATAGTAGTTTATTTTTAATTTTTTATTTATTGCTCTTCTCTCTGTGTGGGATGTGATTTTGGAGGGTGGGTGCCAGTAAGCACAAGTGTGGAAGTCAGAGGACAACTTTGTGGAGTGGGTTTCAGGAATCCAATTCAAGTTTCTAGGCTTTTAGCCTTTACCTGCTAAGCCATCTCATCAGAACCAGTGATTCATTTTTCAGTTCCTAAGATTACATAGAGATCTCAATGCAGTTTATTTCACTTTTTATCCAAATCATACTTTTTCTTTTGTTGTGTTTTTATATACTTCATTATAGTTGAATATTTCAGCACTCTTTATGGAATATAGAGAATCTTGTACAGTTTCCCTTTCATTCTTTAAAGAATTTAAGAAGCCCAAATTCAGTAATATCTAATTCTATATAGTTCAATAAGAAAAATTTTTGAGATAAATATTAAATAAAATCAACTCTTTTAAAAAAAACCAGACTTTTGTTACTGATAATATTTTGATTGAAATATGAGTCTAAAATTATTTTTCCAAACCTGAGCTCTCTTGATAACAGAAAGCAGTTAATGCTTCTAGATTAGCACTCTAATTTAAATACGTGAAAATGGAGATATTTTAGATTATAAAGCTAGATATGATACAAACTTTCCTCAATTTCTTTGTTATTCCTACTTTTCTTCCTGACTGCTGTGCCCCATAAGAGTCAATATTTATCATTCCTTTCAGGTGTCTTCAGTAGACTTAGACTTTTCAGTGTCTTTAACACTACAGGAAGGAGAGTGTTTTCTTTAAGGTTCTCAATCCATCCAGAATGCATTTGTCTTATTCCCTGTTTTGTTAACATGTGCATGATGTAATGATCCTTTTAAAGAAAATAGATGTCTATTATAAAAATACCATCTGGGATCTTCTAGCGCTACATTCCATAAAGACAAATTAGTTTAATTTCATACAATGTATTTTAATTTTCTTCCCAGTGGTGACTGCCCTTCTTTAATATTTAACAGGAGAAATTTTACATAGTGTTACAATAGCAGTTGGAATAATAAAAATATTCCCTAAATGCTAGTTTTTAATATACCTCTTCTTTCTTTTTACTTTTAGTCTATTCCCAAAACTATGTTAACAGAAGTTTGGGGCAGATTTAAATTTGTGTTTAGGCAATAATGTGTTTATAGTGGAATTAGATATTACCAGGGATGGCTTTTTTAAATTAACTTTGATGTTGCAATAATAATAGTCACTGTTTATTAAGGCTTATCATGTACTACACATTCTAAGCATACTATGTATTTTATCTCACATTAGCTTCAAAGTGGCCTAATATTTATTAACTTAATTTTATAAATAAAAAATTTATGTACATTGTCTTGTACATGGAGTTTGTAAACAGTAAAGCAGAGATTCAACCACCAGAATCCATGTTTGAGAGTACATCTGCTTCACCACATGTATGCGTGGGCAAGAAATGAGTCCACCAAAATGCTTAATTTGTTCATAAGAGCAGCACTTGACATTTAGAGACAAATAATGTCTCATATAAAAGTCAAAGCTACTTCCCTCCTGCCCATTCATGCTGAATAATAATACAAAGGCTGTCAAAGTGGTTCCACCACACCCGTGGTTCTAAATATCTCTCTCATACTCACAGGCATCATTGAGAATAAATGGGTACTAAAGAAAGAAGAAATAAATTCTAAGCCAAACAAATAAGCAGGAATGTTCACCTGCTTATGTGGTATGGGCAGTGGTACTGGGCATTCTTATATCTTTTGCAGCTAATTCTTAAAAAAATAGTATTATTGGAATTTAGCATTGGTGTGGTGTACTCATATGTTATATTATGTTTGTTTGTTTGTTTGTTTGTTTGTTTGTTTGTTTGTTTGTTTTACTACAGTAAGAGAAAGCTTACTAATCTTGTCTTGTGTTGAGACAAGACCAGGTCATCCTCTTGCCTCAGCCTCCCCAGTTAATGGGGACTATAGGTGTATATCCTCTGCATCTGGGAAAGCCTTTGGCCTTGCTCCTTCATCATGCCGCCTCCCTATCTTTCCAAAAACCTGTGTCATGTTCTATTACTCAGGATTTTGTTTTATTTAGGGGATGTATTATTTGCTTTTGTGTATGTGTGAGATTGAGCAAACACACATCTGTACAATATCTCATTGTTTTCTTGGGTGCTGGAATCTGAACTCCAGTCATCATGATTAAGTAGCAATTGCTCTTAACTGCTGAACCATCTTTTCAGCCCCTTCAGATTTTTACATTTTTTATTATCATTTCTCACATATTCAGTTTCTATCCCAGCTGTGCTCCTCTCCCTCGTCTCCTCCCTATCCCACCCTCTCTCCCTCTTCTCCCCTTATGCCCCTCCCCTAGTCCACTGATAGGTGAAGTTTTCCTTCTCTTCTATTTGACCTTAGCTATTCACTGTTTCTTGAGAAGTAAACTGCTCGAATTATTAAAAAATAAAATAATAAAAAAAACTGTTGGTCTGTGAAACAAACATTCAGTAACTTAAGAAAGAACTCTAGAAACTGGTAGTCACAAAGAATACCCTAATACAACAAATTTCAGGAAAGTTGCAAAATATAGAATAAACACTCGAAATTCATCACATATTAAAAATGAGTATGTAAAAAAAAAGCAAATTAAACTAAATACTATAAATATTTGGCGAAGATTCTGATCTTTCCAAACTTCTGTTAGACTACTCTGAGCCCACCTCTCAACTAGGCTTTAACCCTGCCTGCTCTATTTGTAACAATGTACTTCTTTCAATTCTGTTTATCAACAACAACAAACAAACAAACTTTTAATATCTACCACTTTCATAGCTAGTAATGCTTCTTATTTTCTCCTTTTAGTATCTAGTCCAGACTGCCTTCAGCAAACATCGCCCCGCCCCTAGTGACTCTTCTTAGCACCTTCACATCCACTGGCCCACCTCTTACCTTGTTGCATTTGGGGTGGTTCTCAATCCATTGGCGTGGCTCATCTTCCAACAATTTTAAATACAGTTTCCCTAAATACTCATGAAATCAACTGCTGTCTGCTGTAACTGTGACTTCCTACCCTCTGCCTACATTGAGTCAATGTTTGTGTTTTAACATATGAGTCTGGCCTTGAGATCTGATGAGAAGGAAATAAAATTCTACTGCCATATTCAATTAGTAGAGTTTCATGAAAATGTTTTGTATTTGGGGGGCGGGGAAGGGAGTTCTGTTCCATGAGCACTTTACATTACACAGCAAAGATACTCACTCACAAATCTCCCACCTTCTTAAATTGTAATCCTTTCAGCCATGACTTGTGGGCAATGGTCATGATAACTAAGTGCCTTTTTCTTGATGATCTCCTACCTAGTATTTCATTTTTGATACTGTTTATTTTTCCTTTTCCTTTCCTTTGCCTTGACTGTAGCTCTTACTCCCCTCCTCAACTCCCTTTCTCTGACTCTGCTGTAGATTCATTGTCAGGCCTGATGTCCTCCCATACACCATACACACAGCCAAACACATAGGGATTCCTTCGCTGTGTTTTTTTTTTTTTTTTTTTTTTTTTTTTTGAGAATGCTTCCTGCATATGTCCTATTAGCTCACAGCCTTTACACAGTCCCTTTTTCCTGGTGGGCTATTTCCTGATCCTGGCAATCAGGTGAATTATTCATATATCATACACCTTAAGGCATTCTATCCCTCCTTGGCTTTAATCTTCTCTTCATAGTGCCATCTAGCAAATTATATAATCCAGTGTTTATTTTGATACCTGATTTGTCCTAACTAGTCTATGAAGCTTGTGATGGTAAGAACTTCAGTCTCTTTCTTCATTAATGTGTCTCAGCACCAAGAATACTTCCTGGTTTATAGTACAAGCTTAGTTTACTCAATGAAGAATGAATAGAATGAATGAATGAATGATTACTTAGAAGACTTGAAAGTTTCAGCTCTTTGTTAGATAATGTTGCTAGCCAAAAAATTTGTCTTAGTTTTACGTTAACACCCTGACTTCCCAGGTCAGAAAACAACATAGTTTGGAATTCAGCTTGCTCCCAAGCTCTTTCAGCAGGAGGAAGGTTTTATGCCTTTCTGTTGTTGAAATGCAGAGGTGGAGTTGGAAAACCATCAAAAGAAATGTTCCTTTCATTTTTGAAGCAAATGAACAAATATAGCATTTGTTTTTCAGAGAACAAATGTTCTTCGAAAAGAGCAGAAACTGTTCCCAAATCTTTGAAGTGTGTCATTCATTCTTTAACAAATAGCTGAGGAAGCAAGTATCCTAGTGACAGACATGGGCTTTGTCAGGCTGATCATGAGTTTATGAGGGCTGCTTGGGCATTTGGCCTATGATACCATTGAGGTGCTTAATGGGTGCAGCCACATATTTTTTAAGTTAAAAGCGTTGTTCTCAAAGAAATGTGATATTTTGCCTAGTGCTGTTCTGGATAAAATACTATGTTCCTTGGTATGTAAATAGTATTAAGAGGTTAGCCAAAGTCATGATAGTTTCTATGATGAACAAGGGAAATATATTTTTTTGGAGAAGGAAATTACCAGGTTTTTTTTCCTTAAGAGTTTCCCCAGTGAGTTATTTAACTTTAATACTCTTAATAGCACAAGAGTCAGGAGTCATTGAGCTGGCTCAGCAGGTAAAGATGTTTTCTGTGTAAGCCTGGCAACCTGAGTTCAATTTTGAAAACCCATGTAAAGATGAAAGGAGAAAATTGACTCCACGAGGTTGTCTTCTGACCCCTGTGAATGCATCACTGCATGTATGACACATACATATCACACATGCACACAGTAATAATACATAAATTTAAAATACTACTTTTAAAGTACAAGAGTCAGCCGTGTCCTCATGGTACTTGCATGTAATTCTAGCATCCAAAAAGCAGAGACAGAAAGATAAAGAGTTGAAGCCAAAGGCTAGAGAAATGACTCAGTGGTTAAGAGCACTTGCTGCTCTTCCAGAGGACTCATTTGGATTCCATGCACCCACAATGGATGGCTTGCAACCACTGTAGTTCTAGCTCCAAGGGATCAGATATGTGTACCCCAATCCCAACTCTCTTTCTCTCTCTCTCTCTCTCTCTCTCTCTCTCTCTCTCTCACTCTCTCTCACTCTCTCTCTCTCATACATACACACACACACACACACACAATTAAAAATAAATTATTTTTAAAAGGAGTTGAAGATCTACATGTTGACTTTCAGGACTGCCTCGGAATGAATATATACATATATATTCATTAATATATATATTCATATATTCATTCAATATATATACATATATACTAATATATATATATATATATGAACAACAACAAAAAGTAAGAATCAATATAAATCAGAACAGTGTTCTACAAATTGTGGATTCTATGTTTTGTGTATTAACATTATTAAATACTGTTTGCTTCCTATGACCATGGCAAAAATCTTTCTCGATCCTCAAGTTCTGCCCTGTTGCCTTCATGTATGAGATACCGAGCTGTTAGTAGCTCCTTCCTCCAAATCAATCAGTCAATCAATCAATCAATCAATCAATTAAATCTACCTACTGGCTAATGCTTTAATGCCACTGCAGCTTGATTTCCTAGATTCGATTCCGTATCTGTTCAGATTCCATATCTGGTACAGCTTCAGTCACATATTTGTCATACTGCGCTGGCACCTTTGGTCTTTATTTCTCCATATGCTTAGAACTGTGTCAAAATGAAATATCAGAGAACTTTTCCCCATGCATTGCTACAGTGACTCAAATTTCAGTCATTTTCAACCAAAGATGCTTTGTGAGTAAAGAGAGGAAGAAAGGCCAGCGCCCAAAAGGAAAGACCACCTGGAAAGAAATAGAAATGGCTCCAGCTTCACAGTGGTCCAGAGGGCTAGTTTTGCCTGCTGTGAGGATAAAAGATGCTACGTGTGTGGCTCTGGAGAAGCAACTATACCTTTTATACTAAAGTGTTGAGAATGACCTTGAAACAGAAGTACTGATGTTCACAAGTGGGCGGTAGCGTAAGCTTACTCCCTCCAGACTACCTATGGACTTTGTGGTGGTGAAAAGTATTCACTTTGAATCCTGTAAGAGAAACTCAGCTGCTTCCAGAGCCCCATCTTTTGTCTCCATCTTTACCCAGAAAAGGATCTGCCCTATGGTGCTTGCTGCAAGCTAGATACTGATTTTTTTTTTTAGTTACATTTTATTAACTCTGTATCCCAGCTGTATTTGCTCCCTTATTCCCTCCTAAAGCCTCCCTCCCTCCCTCCCTCATCTCCTTCCTGCTCCTTTCCAATAGACACTGACTTATAGAAGCACTGCAGGAGGAGTCACTGATGGTGCATGAGAGAGGGAAAGAAAGAAAGAGAGACAGAGAGGTAAGTTGGTAAGTCTGAAATGGTTTAAGTTTACACATTTAAGGTAGAGAGTCTGATCAGATGACAATGTCTGACTATCTCAACATGTAAGGGGCATAAAAATTGTAGTCAGATGTTTGTGTCCCTCTGATGGCTTTGTTGAAACTTAACCACTAATGTATAGTGGTTATACATTATAGGAGCCAGCAAAAGGACAGGGACCTCTTAGGTGGAACTAGTATCCTTAAAAAAGAGATCTTAGGCAGCTGCCTTGGCCTCTCCATCTTGTGAGGGCATGGTAAGAAGGTGCATGCACTTTGTGAACCAAAAACCTGATCCTTACCAATGACCAAACTGTAGGTACTTTGATCCTGGAACTCAGCATTCAGAACTGTAAGAAGGAAGTTTCTGATGGCTATGAGCAAACTATTTTATAGTACTGTTACAGTATTGCAAACAAACCGTAGGGAGGGAGTGTGGAGAAAGAGCTACTGGGGGCCATACTTCTCATTTGGTATTGGAGAGTTGTATAAGAGTTATCATATGCAAAGTGTGATTTACTGATTAAACATGAAGCTCTCAAGAAACTGTAGTTGTTTGAATAAATAGCTGGGAATAGTGGCACAAACCTGTAATCCCAGTTTGGAGGGGTGTTGGGGTGGGAAATTGTGAGTTTGAGCCTAGCTTGGATTACATAGAAAGGAAAAAGAAGTAACTAAAGAAAACTAATCCCAAATGATATAGAACCCTTCAGTTTTAATGAAGAAAAAAGGTAAAATCTGTAAATTTAACTACAGCTGAAAAAAATTGACAGTATAGCAATAATTTAATCACTTTTTCTCCCACTGTTAACCTCTGTTATAATTAGCAACTTCTGTTCCAAATTATATATGTTGTAATTGTGCCCCCTTTACTATAGACAAAGTGCTTTTTATGCATGGGTATGCAAATGTGGACATTAGGCAAATAGTATAATGAGCCAGAAGTTAATGAACAGGAAACTGCACAGAAATGAGGCAGACAAGCTGGCACCCAAGATGACTGTGTGGCAAGAATAATGAGCTAAGCACGCCCAAGAAAAGGGAAGTGTTTCAGGAGACCAGTGCTGCCTCTGGACTAGATGAGAACAGATTTGACTATAAGTGTACTGAGAAAACCTCAAGTACAAGTCTTTCTCCTCAAACCAGGCCAGTAGGGTTTGGGATAAACTGCAAGAACATCCTGGGTGCCATTTAATTCAGCCCTTCGTTATATCTATGTGTTCTTGGTTCAGCTGTATTGACTCTACCATCCAAATGTATTGCAAATTTCTTCATCCCTTTTCCCAGTGGATTGTTACCAACATGTACATGTGTGTAAGGCAAAATGCAGGAGAAAACCAGAGGCCATGTTATACATTTCAAATAAGGGTATACATTAGCAAGGCTGGCACTACAAAAGAGAGTAAAAGGGAGAGTTAGCAGGACTAAACTAGAAGAGGTGATCCCAGGATGGGAAGCAGCAAACATCACCAAGGTGACCTGGAGCCCACAGGCTTGCAACAGCTATTACAAATGGGTTACATATTTGATTTCAGATCCAGCAAGAGAAAAAGCACTGGCCTTTCCATGGCTGCTAAAATCCAGAGTCACAGTACCTATAGCAAATACCAGCAAATCATTTTAAGTGCCAAGTCAAAAAAGTCGAGCATATTATCATGCTTTACCATTTCTCATCAGTGCTTCTGGTTGGGTTTTAATTGTGCCCTAGAGGTATAGTAAGGGTTTGGTCTCCAGCCTGTGGAGTTATTAGGAGATGGTGGAACCACTGAGAAGTAAGGCCTAGTTGATGAACTAGTCATTTAAGCATGCCTTTGAAGGAGATATTAGAGTCCAAGCCCCTTGTCGTCTCTCTCTTTGCTTCCTGGCTGTTATGAGTGAGAAGCTCTCCTCATCCCTGTGTGCTCCCTGACAAGATGTTCTGCCTTATCTCAGGCCCAAAACTGTGAATCCAGGTGACCATGGACTAAAACCTCTGAAGCCATAAGCCAGAATAAAACTCTAGTTGATTCTGGATATTTTTCACAGCCTTGAAAGGGTAATTAAAACAACCTCCGATGAGCAGAACCCAATGAATAGGTGATTAGCTGAAAAAGAAACATGAGACATTTTGCAGATTTCCTGCCCTGGTATTAGTCCAAAGCACAGAGAGGTAGGTGTGGGGCCAAAGGACAACATGAAAAGTGGGCATACTAGTTACCATAGAAAGAGCATTAGATTTAAAATCAGAAAACCCAAGATCAAGTTCCCAGACCTGAGACTCATTGAGCCTATGATTTTACAAATATAAAAACTATATAGTACTGGCTCACAGACAATTGAGTAAATCAAATAAAGCATACATAAATCATTTCACAGAGATAAAGATTATGTGAATTATTAGTTATTCTGCACTGACTTGTGGGAAATTATCCAATTCACTACTTTTGTGACAATCATGAAGATTTTACTTTTTAATAAACCATTTACATCACTTACTTGCTTGCTTAGTCTCCTATGACACAGGACAACAGCCATAAATTAGAGACACGAGTTCAGCACTATCTACCAATTTAGCAAATTTATGTGGTTTTTAACAATTTTCTTTTGATGGGTCACATCCAAAGATTTGCAGCTGAGCTCTATTAGCAGCAGGAAGGAAGGACAGCTAGCCGTTGGTTACACAAATGAACTTATTAAGGAGGATTTATAAAGCCATCCAGTTAATCAGAGAGGAGGGGAGTGAAAGAGCGTTTCTTAGCCAAGCCACAGTCACCCGCTGGACAATTAGAAGCACAGTTTGCATTAGACTGTGGTAGTCCTCAGTTAGGGTCAAGCTTTGGAGCAAGGATACAGCTGGTGGGCGGATGCTGTAAGGCTGTTAATTAATCACAAGGGGGTGTAAACTGAGGATGAGGCATTACTTCTCTGTTTGGTTTTGCATGGCCCCTGTTCCACTGCATTGACCTGCATTTTCTGGATGACCTCTTCTTAGACTTCTAGGAATTGTGGTATGTTGAGTCTTCCTTTGTAGGTTATCAGTGTAGCTGTTTTTAGAAGACCATTGATTTGGGTTTTCTTTGAATGAAGATTGCATTTAATCTTTTCTGTATATTTAAGAGAAAAAAATGCTAGTTCATCTGGCATAAGACACTTGGTGGATTTAACACTTGGGCTATTTTATAGTCAACAATAATGGCTAATTTTTTGTAGACACTTTATGCCTCAGACACTGTGCTAAGCACTTTATGTTAATTCAGTTAACCTTCATAGTCATCCAGTGAGTAGATGCTGAGATCGCTACTTGTAAGGATAAGGAACTTAAGGTACTTAACCTTAAGTAATTTGCATTACGTTGGAGTAATTAATTTGCATTACATAGGAGTTTGCTAAGTGGAGAGCTTGGCTTTGAGTTAAGGTTAGGCTGACCCCAGCCAGTATGCCAGACCATTAGAAAGTGCTCTTTCTCAAATCAAAACTTTTTTCTCTCTGTACTTAACATATTAATTAACTCTCCATCCCATAATAAAGTTTAGTTATTCATTTGCTTATTTTCCACATACTGAGATTTATCCAAGGGGCATTACATACATGAAGAAACTGTCCTGCCATGGGGCTTTATTTCTGCCCTTTCTAGCAAGCATATTATCAACAAACCTCTATGAATAAGTCACCCCTTGTGTTCATGGTCAGTCCTTTAGATAGCCTACATCAGGGTTTTGAGATTGTCTTTTCTGATATTAATGTTATTATAATACCTTAACTTACTGAGAATTAAAATCTCTAAGCAGTTTCTTTACAAATAGAATTAGCACATCAGATGACAAGGAAAGATATCTGGTGTTGACAGAGAGTTGGACATGTACTTTATAGAAACATTTCCAGAGGGATCCATGACTACAGAGCATCAGTGCAAAGTCTAGACAGCATCTGGCCTTGACACATGTCTTCCATTCCCGGAGTCCTGGGATCATGTGGCATTCCTAACTTGGTTGGTGTCATGCTAAAAATAACTTATTTCATGGAAATATTTGAACTTCTGGTTTTAAAGAAATGGTCCATCTGTACTAGGTAAGCATGTCCTTGACCACAGTTTGCCGAAGAATGACAACAGCTCCTTTCTCCCGTTACACATGGCCTCAGCCTCTATTTTTCTACCTGCACATTCAGTCTTTAGCACTGACTGCCTAGGCTTTGAAGGAATTTAAATGTGAGCCCACCAGCTCAGGACAGACACCTTGATTCCTATTACATCTTCTCTTTGCTATGCCACATGGCTCCTTAAGATATTATCATCATTAGATGCAGATTTAAAAAAGTATTCCAGTCAGATTGTAACAGCTCGTAATGGGGCAATAAATTTGTGATTTTTCTTCAATACTCCAACCACCAGAGAATTTATCAAGATACTAATTTTAGGCAAGGTCAAAAGGAACATTAATCATTTTCTTTACTTACGTGAAACAAGTATATCTGAAAGCCACATGATGATATTGTCATTGACCATGGCTCATGCTTCATTATCAAGACATGTAGGAAAATTTACTATTTGGAATGACTTGTCATTCCTTATGTTATTATAACTAATTATAGCTTCTGGTTTTGATTGTGTATTATCAAGATAATGACTTCTGAACATTCTGTTTGCTTTCTGGGCACTTTTAATTTTAAAAAATTAATTACATAATGAAACTAATTCTGTTACATATTGAGCTAAAACACTTTAATTATTCCGAAGGGAGAAAAATTAAGCAGGATTTACCCAAAGTAAAATTAGGCAACATGGTTGGAGTCTGAGTCTCAGGGAAGACCCCTGTGCTCAGATTTTTTTGGTTCTGTTGCTCTCCTTGTGGGGTTTCTGTCCTCTCCAGATCTTACTATTTCCCACTTCTTTCATAAGATTCTCTGCATTCTGCCCAAAGGTTGCCCATAAGTCTCAGCATCTGCTTTGATAGTCTGCAGGGCAGAGCCTACCAAGTAGCATGCATGGAGATAACCTAGAACTCCTGCACAGATATAGCCCATAACAGTTCAGTCTCCAAGTGGGTTCCATAGTAATGGGAACAACATTGTCTCTGGCACGAACTGATTGGCCTGCTCTTTGATACCTCCCCCTGAGGGGGAGCAGCCTTACCAGGCCACAGAGGAAGACAATGCAGCCACTCCTGATGAGACCTAACAGACTAGGATCAGAAGGAAGGAAATGAAGCCCTCCCCTACCAGTGGACTTAGGGAGGGGCATGCATGGAGAAGGGATTGGGAGGGAAGGAGGAAGGGAACTACAGGGAGGATACAAAGTAATTAAAGTGTAATTAATAAAAAAATTAAAAAAATAATAACCACCATTATCTAGATTCCTAAGACCATAAAAATATTAGGCAACATTAAAATATTTTCATGGCATGTTGAAAACACTTCCTTTAGACAAAATAATTAGGTACTACACTACTGAAAGATAGAAGATGTTGGCAGAAACACAGAGTACTTCTTTTGACCTTATATTTTATCTGCTAACAGCAAAGCAACTATACTCTGGATATGCCAGGTTTCACTGTGTTATCATTGGAAATGTGTCCAGTCCCAGGCAGCGTCATTCATATGGCTCACACACAGCTTGTGCTCTGGAAGAGTCCAGATGTGAGCACTGTAACTCCAACTTTGTTGTACCATTTATCTGACAACAGAAAGCCCATTTGCAGTAGCTAACCACCCTTTTTACATTTGCTGTGATCCAGCAGCACTGCAGAGCTTTGTGGCTTTAGTAGCTAGTTGATGACAATCAGCAGATTATAAAGCCTTTTCACAACCCCCAAAGAATAGATAATGATAGTACACAATGCTGAAACTCAGAAAAGAAATAACAGATATTCAAATGTTGATGCAATTTAGCTTCCAATAAAGCGATTACACTTCATTTTTTTAATTTGCTTTTCCAAGTTTTTACTTTAGTTCTTTATTGTTTAAGTTCTGTGAGATGGCATTCAGAAAAGCATTACCACATGAAATCTGTCACAAACATTTGGGCAGTTGTATTCACAATGAGTAGAAACGCTGACTTGTTCTGTACTATTGAACCTTCTCTGTCCTAATGGGAGAAAAAAAAAAAGCCTAACAATTTTTGCTTAAGTGTTTGGTGATAATGGTTTTGAATATTTGTAGATTTAGAGATAGAGTTCAGCTGACAGAAGCATGAAGAAGGAAGGAATTCATTATATGTGAACTTTTGCTTAGGGCACAGAAGTCTGGCAATCAGCAACATAGCTCATATGCAGAGCACAGGTCTTTCTTCCTTCCATTCCTTCCTTCCTTAGGTTGTGTCTCTAGTCATTCTTCAGTTTAAGGAATGGTTTTTCACTTGTTTTATACAGTAAAATAGGGAAGGTATAAATATGAGGTCCTCCTCACACCAATATTGTTTTTCTAACAAGTATACTGGCTTCAGTTAACATGTTGATATTTGATGCTTTCATAGTAAATGTAGCCTTTGAAATCTGATGAGATTAATAAATGACTTTCTGTCATCTAGTCTACCAAGGTTATGTTTTGCAATACCACAAGCTTACTCCAAATGTTGACAGAAAAAAAAAAAATCTCTTCTTTATTGTGAGCTTTCCTTAAAAAAAAAAAAAAAAAAAAAAAAAAAAGGAGGAGTCCACAATGTTTGGTTTCTCACCAAAATCACCTGGAAGATTTGATGTAGTACAGATCTCGGTATTTATGGCCAAAATTTGAGTAAATTGTGATAGTTTATCTTTCTAATAAACTCTAGGCCAGTGTTGATGCCAGTGGTATGGAGCTCAAGGCATTGGAAGAATTTTATCTGCTAATTGTCAAGAATCTTGTTTGTTAGGGATTGTTAGATAAGGCACTAAATCACTGATTCTCAACCTGTGGGTCGTGGCCCCTTTGGGGCTCAAATGACCCTTTCACAGGGGTTTCATAAGACCATTGGGAAACAAAGATATTTACATTACAATTCATAACAGTAACAAAATTAGAGTTGTGAAGCAGTAACAAAAATAATTTTATGGTTAGAGTCACCACAACATGAAGAACTGTATTGAACAGTCATAGCATTAGAAAGGTTGAGAACCATTGCTCTAAATGAAGCTTTATATTTTTTATTACTTGAGTAATAATTTTAGTCTATGATTTTTCTAATACAGATATTAAGCTCCATAAAAATTTGAAAAGATCACCTTTTGTTGCTACTTGCATATGTTTCTAAGCAAAGTTTGGCAAAAAGAATCATATTTATAAAAATACCTTACGTTATTATAAAAGTACGTTATTTTAAAAAGTATGTTATTATGAAGAGTAAAAGCTAGCAAATATAGAATTTGTAAGAAAAGAGAAAAATATTAGCAAGAGATCATTTGAATTTGAATTTTCTTACATATCAATAATATTATATATACTATTGTTTTCACTGTAATTTGTTTTTTTTACTTTATTTTTTTCTTATCAGTTACATTTTATTAACTCTGTATCCCAGCCATGTCCCGATCCCTCATTCCCTCCCAGTCCCTCCCTCCCTCCCTCATCTCCACCGTGCCCCTTGCCAAATCCAATGATAGGGTGGACCTCCTCCCCATTCATCTGATCTTGTTTTATCAGGTATCTTCAGGACTGGCTGCAAAGCTCTCCTCTGTGGCCTAACAGGACTGCTCCTCCCTTGGGGGGTAGGGAGGCCAAAGAGCCAGTCATTGAGTTCCTGTTAGAAATAGTCCTTGTTCCCCTCACTATGGGAAACCAATTGGTTACTGAGCTACCACAGGCTACATCTGAGCAGAGATTCTAGGTTACATTCATACATGGTCCTTGGTTGCATGTCAGTCTCAGAAAAGACCCTGTGCCCAGATATATTTGGTCCTTGTGGAGCTCCTATCCTTTCCTCATCAGACTAACTCCCCTTCTTTCTTATGATTCCCTGTACTCTGCCAAAGGTTTGGTCATGAGTCTTTGCTTTGAAAACACTGCTAGTTAGAGTCTTTCAAATGCGCTCAGTAGACTCCTGTCAATGTTCAATGCTCATCCCATCTGTCTTTCAAAATGAGGATTGACAATCTTACCCCATGTCTGCTCTCTTGATTATCTTTTTTAGGTGTATAGATTTCATTATGTTTATCATATCTTATAGGTCTATATAAGTGAGTATATACCATGTTTGTCTTTCTCCTTCTGGGATATTTCACTCAGAATGATCTTTTCTAGATCCCACCATTTGCCTGCAAATTCCATGATTTCCTTCTT
The DNA here is from genome assembly GCF_907164565.1 of Psammomys obesus. Lineage (NCBI taxonomy): Eukaryota > Metazoa > Chordata > Mammalia > Rodentia > Muridae > Psammomys > Psammomys obesus. The sequence goes on from NW_026585644.1 coordinate 62,794,303, forward strand.
TTTGATTGCTGAGTAGTATTTCATTGTGTAAAAATACCACAATTTCTGTACCCATTCCTCCGTTGAGGGACATCTGGGTTGTTTCCAGGTTCTGGCTATTACAAATAAAGCTGCTATAAACCTTGTTGAGCAAGTATCCCTTTTGTGTAATTGAGTAAACTTTGGGTATATACCTAGCAGTGGTATAGCTGGGTCTTGAGGAAGCACTATTCCTAATTGTCTTAGAAAGCGCCAGATAGATTTCCAGAGTGGTTGTACCAGTTTACATTCCCACCAACAGTGGAGGAGGGTTCCCCTTTCTCCACAACCTCTCCAGCATGTGTTGTCCCTTGAGTTTTTCATTTTGGGCATTCTGATGGGTCTAAGGTGATATCTCAGGGTCGTTTTGATTTGCATTTCCCTGATGGCTAATGAGGATGAGCATTTCTTTAAGTATTTCTCTGCCATTCGATATTCCTCTGTCGAGAATTCTGTTTAGCTCTGCTCCCCATTTTTTAATTGGATAACTTGGTTTGCTGCTTTTCAGCTTCTTTAGTTCTTTGTATATACTCGATATTAGTCCTCTGTCAGATAAAGGGTTAGTGAAGATTCTTTCTCAATCTGTAGGCAGGCGTTTTGTTTTGATGACAGTGTCCTTTGCTTTACAGAAGATTTTCAGTTTCATGAGGTCCCATTTATTGATTGTTGCTCTTAGAGCCTGTGCTGTTGGTGTTCTGTTCAGGAAGTTGTCTCCTGTGCCAATGAGTTCTAGGCTGTTCCCCACTTTTTTTTTCCAACTGATTTAGAGTATCTGGTTTTATGTTGCGGTCCTTGATCCACTTGGACTTTAGTTTTGTGCAGGGTGATAAATATGGATCTATTTTCATTTTTCTGCATGTAGACATCCAGTTGGACCAGCACCATTTGTTGAATATACTGTCTTTTTTCCATTGAATGGATTTGGCTTCTTTGTCAAATACCGAGTATTCATAGGTGTGTGGGTTTATTTCTGGGTCTTCTATGCGGTTCCATTGATCCTCCTTTCTGTTTCTATGCCAATACCATGCAGGTTTTATTACTGTTGCTCTGTAGTACAGCTTGAGATCGGGGATGGAGATACCTCCAGATGATCTGTTGTTGTACAGGATTGTTTTGGAGATTCTGGGTTTTTTGTTTCTCCATATGAAGCTGAGAATCTTTTTTTCAAGGTCTGTAAAGAATTGAGTTGGTATTTTGATGGGAATTGCATTGAATCTGTAGATTGCTTTTGGCAGGATGGCCATTTTCACAATGTTAATCCTACCAATCCATGAGCACGGGAGATCTTTCCATCTTCTGATATCTTCTTCGATTTCTTTCTTCAGAGACTTGAAGTTTTTCTCAAACAGGTCTTTCACTTGCTTGGTTAGTGTCACCCCGAGGTACTTTATGTGGTTAGTGGCTATTGTGAAGGGTGTTGTTTCCCTAATTTCTTTCTCGGCCTTTTGTCTTTGGTATACAGGAAGGCTTCTGATTTTTTTGAGTTGATTTTGTATCCTGCCACTTTGCTGAAGGTGTTTATCAACTGGAGGAGTTCTCTGGTTGAATTCTTGGGGTCGCTCATATATACTATCATATCATCTGCGAATAGTGACACTTTGACCTCTTCCTTTTCGATTTGTATCCCCTTGATCTCCTTTAGTTGTCTTATTGCTCTGGCTAGGACTTCAAGTACTATGTTGAAGAGGTAGGGAGAGAGTGGGAAGCCTTGTCTTGTCCCTGATTTCAGTGGGATTGATTTAATTTTCTCTCCATTGAGTTTGATGTTGGCTATAGGCTTGCTGTATATTGCCTTTACTATGTTTAGATATGTGCCTTGTATTCCTGATCTCTCCAAGACTTTAAACATGAATGGGTGTTGGACTTTGTCAAATGCTTTTTCAGCATCTAAGGAGATGATCATGTGGTTTTTCTCCTTCAATTTGTTTATGTGGTGGATTACATTGATGGATTTCCGTATGTTGAACTACCCTTGCATGCCTGGGATGAAGCCTACTTGGTCATAGTGGATAATATCTTTGATGTGTTCTTGGATTCGCTTTGCAAGTATTTTATTGAGTATTTTTGCATCAATGTTCATAAGAGAGATAGGTCTGAAGTTCTCTTTTTTTGTTGGGTCTTTGTGTGGTTTAGGTATCAGGGTGACTGTTGCTTCATAGAATGAGTTTGGTAATGTACCTTCTGTTTCTATTTTGTGGAATAGTTTGAGGAGAATTGGTGTGAGCACTTCTTTGAAGGTCTGGTAGAATTCCGCGCTGAAACCATCTGGCCCAGGGCTTTTTTTGGAGGGGAGACTGTGAATGACTGCTTCAATTTCCTTGGGGGATATAGGGCTGTTCAGTCTTTCTACCTGATCTTGACTTAATGTTGGAAGATGGAATCTATCAAGAAAATTGTCCATTTCATTTAGATTTTCAAATTTTGTGGCATATAGGCTTTTGTAGTATGACCTAATGATTGTTTGAATTTTCTCTGTGTCTGTAGTTATGTCACCCTTTTCATCTCTGATTTTGTTGATTTGGATAGATTCTCTCTGCTTTTTAGTTAGTTTGGCTAAGGGTTTGTCTATCTTGTTGATTTTCTCAAAGAACCAGCTTTTTGTTTCATTGATTCTTTGAATAGTTTTATTTGTTTCTAATTGATTGATTTCTGCCCTGAGTTTGATGATTTCCAGCCTTCTGCTCCTCTTGGGTGTATCTGCTTCTTTTTTTTCTAGGGTTTTCAGTTGGGCCATTAAGTTGTTTGTATGTGATGTTACGAATTTCTTCTTGCAGGCACTTAGTGCTATAAATTTTCCCCTGAGCACTGCTTTCAACGTGTCCCATAAATTTGGGTATGTTGTGCCTTCATTTTCATTGAATTCTAGGAAGTCTTTAATTTCTTGCTTTATTTCTTCCTTAACCCAGCTGTCGTTGAGTAAGAGGTTGTTCAGTTTCCATGTGCGTGTAGGCTGTTTGTTATTTCTGTTGTTGAGGTCCAGCTTAAGTCCATGGTGGTCAGATAGAATACAAGGGATTATTTCAATCTTTTTGTATCTGTTGAGGCTTTCTTTATGACCAACTATATGGTCTACTTTGGAGAAGGTTCCATGAGGTGCTGAAAAGAAGGTATACTCTTTTGAGTTTGGATGAAAAGATCTGTAGACGTCTATTAGGTCCATTTGATTTAGGGTCTCTGTAAGTGTTTTTATTTCCCTATTTGTTTTCTGTCTAGTTGATCTGTCCCTTGGTGAGAGTGGAGTGTTGAAGTCTCCCACTATTAGGGTTTTAGGATCAATGTGTGATTTAAGCTTTAATATTGTTTCATTTAAGAATGTAGGTGCTCTTGTATTTGGGGCATAGATATTCCAAATTGTGATGTCCTCTTGGTGGATTTTTCCTTTGATGAGAATATAGTGGCCGTCCTTATCTTTTTTGATTAACTTGGGTTGAAAGTCTATTTTATTAGATATTAGGATGGCTACTCCCGCTTGTTTTCTGGAACCATTTGCTTGAAAGACATTTTTCCAGCCCTTTACTCTGAGGTAGTGCTTATCTTTGTTGCATAGGTGTGTTTCTTGGATGCAACAGAATGATGGATCCTGTTTCCGCAACCATTCTGTTAGTCTGTGTCTTTTAATTGGGGAGTTGAGTCTGTTGATGTTGATAGAAACTAGTGACCAACAATTGTTACTTACTTTAGATGTGGTGTTGGTGGTGTCACTGAGTTTCATTGCTTGTCTTCTTTTGTTTTTTTTGTTGTGTAGTTATCTATTTCCTTTGTTTCCTTCGATGTAGTTGTTTTCTTTGGTTTGGAGTTTCCTTTCTAGTAACTTCTGTAGAGCTGGGTTACTATGTAGATATTGTTTAAATTTGGTTTTGTCTTGGAATATCTTGAATTCTCCGTCTATGTTGATTGAAAGTTTTGCTGAGTATAGTAGTCTGGGTTGGAATCTGTGGTCCCTTAAGGACTGTATGATTTCTGTCCAGGCCCTTCTGGCTTTCATAGTTTCTGTTGAGAAATCTGGTGTGATTCTGATAGGTCTACCTTCATATGTTACTTGGCCTTTTTCCCTTGCTGCTTTTAGAATTTTTTCTTTGTTTTGTAGGTTCAGTGTTTTGACTATGATGTGACGTGAAGAATTTCTTTTCTGGTCTAGTCTACTTGGTGTTCTGTAGGCCTCTTGTATGTTTATGGCCATCTCCTTCTTTAAGTTGGGAAAGTTTTCTTCTATAATTTTCTTGAAGATATTTTCTGGACCTTTGAGCCTGATGTCTTCTTTTTTTCTACTCCTATTATTCTTAGGTTTTGTCTTTTCATGGTGTCCTTGATTTCTTGGATGTTTTGTGTTTGGAACTTTTCTGATTTTATTTTTTCTTTGAGAGACATGTCAATTTCCGCAAGTATATCTTCGGCTCCTGAGATTCTTTCTTCCATCTCTTGTATTCTGTTGGTGATGCTTACCTTTGTAGTGCCTGATCTTTTCTCTATGTTCTCCAGCTCCTGGTTTTTCTCTATTTGTGTTTTCTTTATTGATTCTAATTCTGTTTTCATGTCTTGCACCATTTCCTTCATCTGTTTGAATGTGGACTCCTGCTTTTCAATGATAGCTTCTATTTTTTTTGTCTGTTTCCTCTCTATGTATCACTAATTGTGCCTCTACTTCTTTGGGTATAATTGCCTGTATTTCTATGAGAGCTTTTTTTATCTCTTCTTTATTTGCCTTCATTTGTGTGGACATTTCTTTGAGAGCTTTGTGCATTTCTTCTCTGTTTGCCTCAATTTTCGTAGTCATTTCTCTGAGAGCACGATTTGTTTCCTCTTGGTTAGTCTCGATTTCTTTGGTTATTTCTCTGAGCGCTTTGTTCATTTCATCTCTATGGGCCTCTAATAGCTGGAGAAACATAGTTTTGAGGTCGTTTTCTTGTATATCTAGTGAATTGAAGTGTCCATTGTTTTGTGGGGTTGCTGGTGAAGTCATTATGTCCTGATTTTTGTTGGGAGTGTTCTTACGTCTGCCTCTAGCCATCTGGTTATTTATAATCCTCACTGGTTGTTCCTCAAGATTGTAGTTTGGGCTATGATCCTCTCTTTCTGTTTTCTGGACTGTTTTTTCAGCAAGATGAGAGAGGTTCACTGGTTTGGGAGTGTGCACTGTGTTTTCAGTTTTGCCTAGGAAACACGATCGATCGCTGTTGTTTTAGGGCCCAGAGTTCAGTCTCCTGGTCGCTGCACGGAGTGTGTTGTCCCGCTTCTCAGACACGGTGTTCTCCCAGTTTTGCCATCTTGGCTCCCCCTTCAGTGTAATTTGTAAAACCCAAAATTTCTAGTTTTTCTCCATTTGTCTGAAATAATTCCAGAGGGCTTATACTTCTCAACTACATATATTAGCTTCTTGTACAATAAAAATCTTCATTTATTTTCTTACTTAATTCAGCATTTGGTTCTAGATTGAATGTGTGCATGTGTGTACCTGTACATGCACCTGTGAAGACAAAAGTCAACATCATGTCCTTACCATTTCCCATCTTATTTCTCAAGGAAGAGTTGTTCACTGAACTTGGCATTCAGGGTTTACTAACCGGTTGGTCATCAGGCCCTCTCCCCCCCACACACAGTTCCAAGATCACAAATGCTTTCTCCTGATGCCTGATTCTCTATGTGGGTGCTGGATATCATAACTCTGGCCTTCATGCTTGTGCAGCAAGTACTTTACCCACTGAGCTTTCCCTCCATCCCCCAGAGTTTCTTTTTTTTTAATTTTTTATTCATTGAGACTTTTATTGTATAAAATAAAATATGATCATATATGTCCCACATTTTTTTCTCCCAACTTTATCAAGATCTCCATGCCATGTTTACCCAGAAGCTATCAACTGTCAATAGCCCCTTGGTTAGGGTAGAGCCTCTTAAGTTCCTCCTCCATCTAAGTTGGAATTTTGGCCATCTTAATTTTGTACAGGTCTTATACAAGTGACCATAACTGCTGTGAATTCATGAGTGTGAGAAGACAGTACAACTCCCCGTATTCTGGCTCTCACATTCTTTCTCAATGTGGGAAAAGATGGGGTAGGTGTCTGGGAGATTGATACAGATTTCCCATTATCCCATATCATTCAGGTTACTACTACACCAGTGGGTAGGTCATTACTGTAACATGCAGGGTCCAATGCTACGTGAAGCTATTAGTGTTGTTGTTTTTCCTCCAGCAGCCTTAACTGCACCTTTTGACACTATAAAAGCTACCCTTCAGGGAGGTTTCCAGGAGGAAATTTCCAAGTCAGTAAGAGCTTGATTTCTCCATGTTCTGCAGCCAAGTGTCTCCAGAAATAGGGTCTTCTTGTATAATCATGGTAAGCAACAGAGCACTGGCTATCTACTGTGTTGTTTTAGAGATGCCAGGGATGGCACCACACACCATAGGCTGGATCTTCCTACATTAATCACTAATTAGTGATTAAGAATTAAGAAAATGCCTCACAGCTGGATCTCAAGGAGGCATTTTCTCAACTGAGTTTCCTCTTCTCTCTGACAATTCTAGCTTGTGTCAAGTTGATATACAAAACTAGCCAGTACACTATGAAAATTTGTTTTATCTCATTTTACCTGAGTTTATGATAGAACTCTCTTTGTTGTTTGCTGATTAACTAAAAAGTTAATGAGTAAGCACAAGCTTTTGTTCAGCCTTCTGGGTTTCTTCATACAGGAAATTCTGCTTGATCTCCTTCCTGCCCATTATTTCTTTGTTGTTTTTCGAGGTAATAAGTCACAATTCTAACATTCTTTTGGTTCTGTCTCTTTAAGGACATTGGCCTATCTGAGAGGAAGGGCTTCAATTCTATGTTTATTCTTTTCTTCTAGGAGTGTCTCAGTCATTTTGCACAAAAATAAAAAGCTAATATAGATGCAGCATTAACTTTTTGATACTGAAAGTTCTGTGAAAAGTTTCTGTTTTACTCACTTAGAAAATTAGTTTGGAGATCTTCATATTTCTGTAAGCAACATTCTCAATTATCTTCTTTTTCTTTCAGCTGTAGTGGAGTAGGGGGTTCTGCTCTACTTATTATCATCCATATGGATTCTTGGTTAATCTGAGTTTGAGATGCTAGTATAGCTTATCTTCATCAAATAGGATGCAGAGTATCTGATACAATCATTTATAAAAAGCATAATAGTACCTGAAAATAAAAGAGCCTGTATCTTGGTTCTTGTGCCCTCAGAAAGGATTCAGAAAGATGCAAAAATAAATACACAACTTAGACACTCATCCAAAGGAGGATACACCCATATCATCTGGTGTTGCACCTGATCTACCACCTGATTGGTGAGTTTAAAATGTCCCCTTGCTTATGTTCACTTAAGAACCAAACTGAGATAGAAACCTTTGAAACTGCTAAAGATACTGTGGTTGCTCTCAGGACTGTCTTCTGTCTGTTTTTACCTGACCAGCCTTTATGAAAGCCTTGTTGAGTCACTCCATTTGTATTTTATGCTCTTCCACCATAGACACATCGTCTCTCAAAGAGGTACTTCATTTGTTGAGTAAATACTTCCCTTTCTTTTATTCAATGTAGTATTTAATGAATGTATGATTCTTGACTGTTTTTCAAAAGAAGGGCTGGAGAGAACAAGGGTTAAGAGAACAAGCTCCTTTTCCAAAGGACCTGGGTTCAATTCCTAGCACTCACCTAGAGTACCATAACCTTCTGCAACTCCAAGTCCAGGGGATCCTGTTGTTCTTTTCTAGTCCTGTTGTAGTCAATTGTACATATAAAATAATAATAATAACAAACACAAAAAATGTAATTTTCCTTTACAAAAAACACTGTGTCTGAAGGCACAAATGAACATCCATCATGTTTGTGATGACAAGACACTGTCCAGAGGATAATATAACAAAAGCATAAACAAACACGTCAAATTTTATTATTCAATAAATTCACAATTTTAATTACTCATGTTAACTCTCAGATCCACATTACATACAACACAACAAATATGTATGTATGTATGTATGTATGTATGTATGTATGTATGTATGTATCATCTATATATCTATATATCTATATCTATATCTGTATATTTATATGTAGGTTATGGGGTAACTCCAAAGGGATAAAAAAGCAATCAAGCCTGAGAGACTAAAGAATAGAGAAATATAAAGGTTTCTATGGCAGTGGTTCTCAACCTTCCTAATGCTGTGGCTCTTTAATACAGTTCCTCATGTTGTGGTGACCCCAACCATAAGATTATTTTTGTTATTTTTGTTTCTACATCATAACTATAATTTTGCTACTGTCATGAATCATAATATAAATATCTGATGTGCAGGATATATGATATGTGGCCCTGTGAAAGGGCCGTTAGACCCACAAAGTAGTAGCCACAGGTTGAGAACCACTGGCCTATAAGGTGGAGGCTTCTCTCTGGATTGTTCTCTTTGGATAGCTGGTTAAAATGGATCTCCTTAGTTGAGTCCAGCTGTAGAACCAACAGAACAAGACAAGGACAGATGAATTAACAGGTGCATGGACAGACAACAGGTCCAGATGAGTCAACATGTAGATAAGGAAGATGGCAGTTCAACTACACCACATCAACAGCAGGGACCAAGCTTTTCTGAAGCCTCAGAGATAATCAAGAGTGCCTCGCCCATTGCTCCTTGATGCACACAGTGAGTGGGTGGTGAGGTGACACATCCCCATCACAGTGCTAGCTGTTCACCTCTTTATTGGATCCAAGAGATAGAGTTACATTCTGTCCTTGGTTTGATGTGTCCAGTAAGTTTTCAGGTCTGAAAACTTACCATTTCTTTGATATGGTTTTAATTCATCCATGAGCTCTTATAATTCCAGTTTGCCTTGATTCATTTATAGAAACTTTCTAATCACAGGCATAATTAATTCATCAATCTGTAAATAGAGTAAAAACTACTTATAAAATGGAGATTCTCAGAGCAGGGCATAGTTTGAAAAGCCCAGTGCTCTGTACAATATGAAGTAACTTAGGGCTGGGCACAGGGAGCTCCCAGCAGCAGTGGTTTTTGCAATATATGCAGATTCTCAACTTGATACAGAGTTAATTCGAGCCAGTGCTTCCACAAAATTTGCTTCCTTTCTATTTGTCATAAGATTACTGCTTTCTTTGCCAAGAATTTCTTCAATTTCCTTCCCAAATCCTTCACGTCTTTTTGTGGCTTTTTAGATATGGTGGTAGAAGGTAAGTGAGGGTAAAATATTTTCCCTCACAAAGGCTTATATTTGGATTTTCTGGTTATAACAAGTCTTAAGAAATTTCAGAACTTGGTATGGCACCTGGAATCATGCACCTGGAATCCCAGTCCTTCTCTGGTGAGATGAAAGGTGGAAACAGGAAGCTTGCAGGCTAGCTAGCCTTGCTTTAAAGGGATGAACAATAAGAGGCCATGTTTCAAACGAAGCAGAAGGCAAGGGCCAACACCCAAGGTTATCTTCTGACTTTACACATACATGCACCAAAGCATACATGCACACATACATTCTTACATACATGCACGCACACACACGCACACACACACACACCACAAATACAATCATGTCCTATTTAATAAATATGACATTTTTTCTATTAATCTAAAAAAAAGACAATTTTTAAAGTTCATCACATTAAACCTCTATTATATTTAACTCTATAGATGAATTTGATTCCTGAAATGGCCATTCAGAGCCAACACTAAATTAATGGATAAAGCTGATCATCATGGCTCTAATGTAATGGACTGCAAGCCACTGCTGCTGGCCAAGTCTGCTACCCTCCTATCTGCTATAATAAGCTATGCTCTAAGATGGCTTTTATATTTTAAATGGTTGGAAAGATCAAAAGAATATTTAAAAATGTGGAAATTGTGTGAAATTCAGAGTTCATGGATAAGTAAAGCTTTCCTGAAACGTAACCATGTTAGTGTTGTCTGCTGTTGATCTCACACAATTGAGACAGCTAAAGAATTTCCATAGAGCCCAGATGGCTGCCAAGTCCTAAAGTGTTTACCATTCAATAATCTTTTGCAGATAGCATTCGCTGACCCTGCCTACACCGAACAAGAGGCACATTCCATTTTGATTCTAAATGGAGAGTCTGATTTTAAATAAAGGAGAGTTTCGGTAGCTATGTGAGAATAAGCACTGAGCTTCCAAAACTAAGTATGTAGAAAAGAGCTTTCAAAGAAAAATGATGAAGATTCTGATACATTTATTCCACACAGAGAGATGAAACTCCATCTCCTTTTCCCATCATACCATTAACTCTGGACAGGATTTAATGAGTGATAACTGTATCCAAAGGAGCTTTGTTAAGTAGCTTCCCAGTGCTGTGGACAGTTCTATCTCTGAAGCAATCAAGACACTGGTCTGGGAAGATTGACAGAGTGAGACTCCAGTGAAACTATCACTATGAGAAGTTTGCATCTACATTACAGAAGGCATCTAACTTTGTTGCCCTCTTCCCCTCCTTGTTAGTTTTTCATCCTGGGAAAATCCATTGTCTTCTTTGAGCAAGCTGAGAATTGTATTGTTTCTTTTGAACGTAAGAACTAACCAGATCAAATATCCATTTAAAAACCCATTGTAAAGCTTTTAAAAGAAGCATTGAAACTCATCAATATTCTTTGATAGTACCTCCTAATGCCAAACAGCTTGTGTGAGTAAGTGCATGTTGTTCTTCAGTTAAATAGACACAGATATTCTTATGAGAATTAATGGTACTGGATACATAAGGGTAGAAGGTCGAGGGTTTTGTTTTTATTTTCCTGCAGTCATGTGTAAGATACAATGCAGATGCAGATTGGTATCCAGTGACTGATACTGAGAGAAAGCCAGAGGAATGAAGCCATTATGTGGACATAATGCTCAAATGGCCCAGCTAGACAAGCCAGTGAATTTAATATTAAAGAACACGGTCTGCCAGTTACACTGGCACTCCTGACTTTTCATGCTGGTATCTAATTCCTTTCCTTTCTCTTAAAGTTCCACCCAGTCCACTGTAGCCATTGCCACTTCCATTATTCAGCTAGTAGATGAATGAACCTTTCTCCCACACAACTCTAATTAGTCATTCATTCATTCATTCATTCATTCATTCTGTGGAGTACTAATTATGTGTCAGGCATCATGCTAAGTGTGTGAAGCACAAAGCAGAACAAGAAGTTGCCCTGCACTCCCCAGTGAGGTACATACAGGCTCCCAGTGGAGACAGACTTATAAACAAGTACACTGGCTTCTGGAATATGTCTGTCTTTGTGAATGAAAATTGCATCCTGGATACAGGCACAGAAACTAACAGCACCATTCTGTGTAAGCCATGAGCTGGGACAGAGAAAGAATATGTGAATAGGACCACATTATCTTGAGACTTCTAGAAGAGCCATTGAGGCTTGATGAGTGAAAAAATGAGGAACATAAACCAGACAGAAGTAATATTTATGAAGGCATGAAGACCTGGGGTTGGCTAGGGAAGGCTAGGGATAGTGGGAGGGAGTACAATTAAAAGTCAGCAATGTCACTTCTGGGTCCTTTTCTCTTTCCTCCCACTATTCCCCAAGACTCCCTACACTTTGACCAATGTTTGGCTGTGAGTCTTAGCAAGAGTTTTGAGGCACTGCTGGTTAGAGCCTCTCAGAGGACTCTGACAGGCTACTGTCTACAAGCTTAGCAGAGTATCATTCATAGTTTCCAGGGTTGGCACTCTCCAATAGTGTGTAGCTGGCTAGACATGAGTTAGGGAGAAAGGGAAAGAGGCTTATAGATGGCTTGAGTTCCAGCTTAGGGTCCCAGCCTGAGGGTGGATCAAGACACAGATGTTAGCATTTGAAGAATGCAAACATAATATGGTAGAACTCTGAAGCTAGACTTGTAATAAATGTGCAAAAAATGTTGAAAAGGTGAAATATGTGGATTGGATGGAGGGAAGGGATCCTAGAAAAGATTAGCAGAGAGCTTGAAAGTGAAGAGGATGTGAGAACTGATGGAAGAGGATGTGAAACTTTGGTCAGGATTAGTGGTAGTGCATACTACATAAGGGTCAATTGCAGACCTGGTTTAAAAAAAATCACCCCATTCTGAAACCCCAAACTTATGGATGCAGATTTCTCAAAGTGGTCCTATCTTTCTTTCCTAACCTTCATGCCCTCTCTCTTTGTTGTTGCTGAATTACAATATTCTCTTTGTGTGTGTGTCTCCTACTATGTCTCTCCTGTCCTCTTTCTTCTGCTGTTTCAGGTGCCATCTCCTTTCATTTAGATTAATCTGGCATTAACCTTTTCTCTCAACAGATACCATACCACTTTTTCTATACATCTCTTATCTCTAGTAGTTTTGTACTAATGGTAACTTACACAGTTGTACTTTAGCTGTTCAATGGCAAAGCACATGTACATTTGCAAAATATTTGTAATCATACTTAAAACACATTTGTCTTTCACTAATGACTGAAGATCCTAGAGCCAACTCCACCAGTAAATGAGTAAAGTCAGTGTTCTCACAATGTTCTTATAGTGTGTACTTTTATGCACAATTTTAAGTTTGGATTGTTAAAAGAGCCAGTATGCATAGGATGGACTGAGAAGTTCATTTAGAGCCTTTGAACATAGGCTTATAGGACAAAGTCACATAGGACACTGAACAGTGGGAATGTGCCTCAACATTTCAGCATAACATCAAATTCATTTTCTATCAGGTTAGACATGAAAATGTGTATATATTAAAGGTTTTATCATTCACTGAAAGCTAGCCAAAGCAACACATTTATAAAGGAAATTGGAAAATTCCTTTATGAAAAGCACAGGAGTTCAAAGGTGACTGTACGTTGAATCACTCTGGGGAAGTGTGGGATTGCTGGTCCCCTAGTCCCAGCCCCAGAGCTTTGGGTTTCACTGATGGCACAGGACCTGCGTTGTAGGAGTTGGCCGCCTTCTCAGGTGGCTCTAATGTGAGAAGAGATTAAGAAACTGTTTTCCAAATTCATTTGCAATTGAATATGGCATCTCATCTAGTGATGACTTAGTGTTTCTGTACGGAAATGTAGGTCTAGCTATAAAGCAGAAGGCTCCTCTAAACTGAATGTATTCTCTTTTTCTCCCCTCTATGCTCCAAATTCTCTCAAACCTTTTGAGAGAAAGGTTCTCAAAAGATGATGACAGAGTTCCCATCTCAGCCAGGAAGAATATTCCAATTTCCTTTATAAATGTGTTGCTTTGGCTAGCTCCCAGCAAATGACAAAATCCTTAATATATACAAATGTCTATGTCTAACTTGATAGAAAATGAATTTTATTATATGCTGAAAATTTGAGGAGCATTCACATTGTTCAGAGTCCTAAGGCTCTATGTGAACTTTGTTCTTTGTAAGTTCTAGCTGAGCGAAATTTCCTTTCAGAGGTGGAGGAATCTCTCTGCCCAAGTGTTATGCATTTCTAGTAATCATGTCTTCAAAAGTGTATAAAAATTTCTTTCCTTAAGAAGACGTAAAAAGGGAGAAATAGTATTGAGAGAGCCTTTAGTTCAGCCCAGGTTTATAAGAGTTCTCTGGCTAGCATCCAGGAAAAACCATAATGATGTATTTCTGTTTATCTTCTCTAACAAGAGATTCAAGCAATTTCCAACAACTCCAAAGAAACTGAATGTAGGAGTTCCATGTTTGCTTCAGCATGACTTTGGAAACATAGTGAAGTGAAAATTAATGAAGTTGAGATAGAGTTAAGGTTGTGTTCATTTGCTATTGTGCCTGGAAGACTTCACTTTCAATTTATAACATTCTGTGATTTCAGCAGTTCTTTTTGATTAGAGTGTGTGTGTGTGTGTGTGTGTGTGTGTGTGTGTGTGTGTGTGTGTG
>NW_026585644.1:62808171-62814629 GCF_907164565.1 Psammomys obesus
TGTGTGTGTGTGTGTGTGTGTGTGTGTGTGTGTGTGTGTGTGTGTGTTTAAGAGAGAGAGAGAAAGAGGGGGGTCTCATGTAATCCAGGCTGGTCTTAAACTGGCTATGCAGCTAAAGCCTCAAACTCTTGACCATTCTCCCTATAACAGTGGAGCACAGCTGTAGCATCATACCCTGCAATCTCTCACTCTCCCTCTCTGTATCTGTCTGTATGTTTGTGTGTCTGTATGAATGTATATACGTGCATGTGTGCAAATGTACACATATGTCTTAGTTACTTTTCTATTGCCATGACAAAACACCACAACAAAGGCAACATAATTTTAAAAAGCATATAATTGGGGGCTTGCTTTCCATTTTGGAGGTGAATCTATGATCGTCATGGGGTAGAGGGTGGGCGAACATGGCAGCAGGCAGCCAAGCATAGTGCTGAAGCAGTAGTTGACAGCTTACATGTTAAGACAACAAACATGACACAGAGAAAAAGCTAACTGGGAATAACACGGACTTTTAAAACCTCAAAGCCCACCCTGAGCGATGCACATTCTCTTACAATGCCACTCCTTCAGAAGGCTGAAACAGTTCCACCAACTGCATTCCAAGCATGCAAATATATGAGTCTATGGTAGCCAGTTTCTTATAAACCACTGTGTGTGTGTGTGTGTGTGTGTGTGTGTGTGTGTGTGTGTGTGTGTGTGTGTATGTGTAGGTTCACATGTACACATGTGCCTATTGAGGACTGAGTACAACCTCAGCATTGATCTTCAGGCAACATACATCTTTTTTTTTTTTAGATAGGATCTTTAACTGCTTTGGAACTTGCTAAGTAGGCCAGAACTTTTCTTTATATTTGAATTCTAGAAATTGAACTGAGGCTAAGTTCTTCTTGCTTTCAAAACAAGCACATTATAGACTATTCTCTCTCCCTCTCTCACACACACAACTCCACTGTTTGGGTTTTTTGTTGTTGTTGATGGTGGTGGTGGTGGTGGTGGTGGTTGGCTTTTCTCTTACCCTTGCTGGTCTCAAACTTATGTGGTCCTTCCGCCTGTGCCTCCTGAGTGCTGTGTTCATGGGCTGCCTCACCATGTTTGGATTCAGGTTTTCCTGTAAAAAGTAGAAGAAGCAATAGGATAGACTGATGGCTTCTTGGCTATGCTCAGAGTGGCAGCTCTTAGACAGTCCATTAACTCTCCTTGGTTAAAAACAAAGAGACAAAGAAAGACAGGAAAGCAGAAAGGGGATATTTTTGAGTCACATAGAAATGTTGTATTTCTTTCTCACATCTGAAACTATGACCAAACCCTGCTGTTATGCATTGCCTGTCTTTTAAAAAATTTTAAACTTTATGTATGAGGGTCTTGCTTACATGTATGTATTACTACCATGTGCATACCTGCTGCCGGTGAAGGCCAGAAAAGTTCACCAAATCATCTAAAATTGGAAATACCAATGGTTGTGAGCTAGGAATTGGAACTGGGTCTCCTGGAAGAGAACACCATGCTCTTAACCACTGAGATATGTCTCCAGTCTCCAGAGTGACTTCCATCTCAGTGAAAAAAGTCAAAATTTTTGGAATCTTGAGGGTCATTAGCTAGATGAGAAAGAAATTATTTTTGTGCTACTTTGAGAGTTAAACCAGGTCTTAGCCCAGAGAGTTACACCATTCTTCCTTTTATTACTCTCATCATTAAGTTGTTTGGTAGAAAAATTACCCTAAGAGACATAAGACTTGTTCCTGATAGTAAATGTTATCACTGTTGTGGCTATAGCTAAATATGCAGCTGAAAATGAAAGAAACCAATGTTCCATGCTGACACCAAGCTTTGACTGCTACACTGTGAAAACCTTCTCTGGCTGCAATTACCCCACTGGTCAGTTGCAAATAAATACTTGTGTCCTTTAGAAAATGAAGGCACAATGGTGGGTAGTTCTCCCCATGAGTGAAAGTTTCCTCCTCTAAATTCTGAACATAAAAAACTATATATGATGTTTTTTATATATCTATGTTTACATATGTGCACATTGCATATTTTAAAAATAAAAACGTTCAAAGACCTAAGAAACAATCTATAGAAGCTGTGAAACATAACCTATAACTTTATTTATATGCAAAAGTTTCCATTTTTAGGCTAAGAAATAAAAACAAAACAAAATTGATAAAATAGAATAATTGCAAGGAAAATCTTGCCAACGTTACAGTAAATAAGCACTATCTTCCTAATGATTTTAGTCACTCTACCAGAAAGTCTATTCAGATTAGCACCAGGTATCTAGCCTCTTGTGCAGATATGTGTCTCTCCATAGCCATAGGTATAGTGGGAAGAGTGCAGGTGGTTTGAGCAGACAGCCCTTAGTGTCCAGCGTCTCACTTGCTGTATGTCTTGGACAAGACACCCTGCTTCTCTGAGCCTCTCAAGGTGGCAGTGAAGGGTTAGGATTCCTTGGCTGGAATCTTGATAAGGTTTCTAGTTCTGGATTGTTTTGGAATTTTTATTTTTTTAAAGATCACAGGGTATGTATACAAATGTTACACAACAGCTCTTGTAGGGTCTGTCATCATCTTATTAATATCTTATTATTAAATTTAGCGTTTTCAATAAAATATATATTCACTTTTGTTTAGTGCCAGGGTTCATTAAAGGCTATCCAGGTTTGTTGGCAAAAGTTGTATTTTTCAGAGGTATTCATGTAACTCTACTGAATCCTACTTGGAGAAAATATGTCTGGCAAATAATTATTCAACCAATGGTAGTTGTTGCTTTCACTTACATAAGTGAAAGATAATATAGATTTTATCTATACAACTTGGATTGTGAGAAAAGAAATTACCAGTAGATGCCTCTGATTCCCATTGAATCTTATAAATGCTTCTCTGGAGAAAGAAAAAAAAAAAGAGACAGTAAAGTTCACTTTTCAAGAAATGTTCTTAGGAGGATATAAATGCCTTCTTGTGTAATTTTAGACCAGAGATGTTGCTCTCCTCGGAGAATATTGATAAGATTAGAATTATAGATTTAGAACTGGGAATGAATTTCCGTTACATACAGTTAAACTTAGTACCAAGATATTTTTAGACTTTTCTCTTTTTCACCATAATTCTTCCCTAAGGGGACAAAAATCAATCACTTCACAAGTTTAGCTAGTGTCAAAATAGTCCTCAAAGATTTATGTCCAGGCTAAATTTTACTGCAAAGTCTGTGCACTTTGCCCTAGTTCTATCAGGATTCCAAGGTACCAAATAATTAATTGAAAAATAAATGCACAAAAAGTTCAGTTACTCTATGTAGTGTCTCTCAGTTTGATGGGTTGTAATCTACTTTTTGTTTTGTTTTGTTTTGTCTTGTTTTTTTATTTTAATATTTATTAATTACACTTTATTCACTTTGTATCCCCCCTGTAGCTCCCTCCCTCCTCCCAGTCCCACCCTCCCTCATTCTTCTCCACACATGCCCCTCCCCAAGTCCACTGATAGAGGAGGTCTTCCTCTCCTTCCACTTTCTTTTTTTTTTTTTAGATTTTTTTTAATTTTTATTTTTATTAATTACAGTTTATTCACTTTGTATCCCCTGTAGCTCCCTCTTTCCTCCCCTCCGAATCCCACCCTCCCTCCCCCTTCTCCACCCATGCCCATCCCCCAGGCCACTGATAGGGAAGGTATTCCTCTCTTTCCTTCTGATCTGAGTCTATCAGGTCTCATCAGGACTGGCTGCATCGTTTTCCTCTGTGTCCTGGTAAGGCTGCTCCCCCATCAGGGGGAGGTGATCAAAGAGCTAGTTCATGTGAGAGACAGTCCCTGTTCCCATTACTATGGGACACTGAACTGTCATGGGCTACATCTGTGCAGTGATTCTAGGTTATCTCCATGAATGGTCTTTGGTTGGAGTATCAGTCTCAGAAAAGATCCTTGTGCTCAGAATTTTTTTTCTCTCCATGTGGAGCTCCTGTTTCCTCCAGGTCTATCTATCTCCTCCTTCTTTCACAAGATTCCCTGCACTCTGCCCAAAGTTTGGCTAAGAGTCTCAGCATCTGCTATGATACCCTGCAGGGTAGAGTCTTTCAGAGTCCCTCTGTGGTAAGCTCCTGTCCTGTTCCCTGTTTTCTGCCTCTTCTGATGTCCATACCATTTGCCTTTCTGAATGAGGATTGATCATCTTACCAAGGGTCCTTGTTGATTAACTTATTTAGGTATACTGATTTTAGTATGATTGTATTGTATTATATGTCTAATATCCACTTATAAGTGAGTATATACCATGTGTGTCTTTCTGTTTCTGGGATACTACACTCAGGATGATCTTTTCTAGTTGCCACTATTTGCATGCAAATTTCATGATTTCCTTGTTTTTTAATTGTTGAGCAGTATTCCATTGTATAGATGTACCACAATTTCTGTATCCATTCCTCAACTGAGGGGCATCTGGGTTGTTTCCAGATTCTGGCTATTACAAGTAAAGCTGTTATGAACATGGCTGTGCAAATGTCCTGATTGTATACTTGAGCATCTTTTGTATATATGCCTAAGAGTGGTATAGCTGGATCTTGAGGTAGCACTATTCCTAATTGTCTGAGAAAGAGCCAGATTGATTTCCAAAGTGGTTGTACAAGTTTACATTCCCACCAGCAATGAGGAGGGTTCCTTTTTCTCCACATCCTCTCCAGCATGTGTTGTCACTTAAGTTTTTGATCTTAGCCATTCTGCTGGGTGGAAAGTGAAATTTCAGGGTCATTTTGATTTGCATTTCCCTGATAGCTAAGGATGTTGAGCATTTCTTTAAGTTTTTCTCTGCCATTCGGTATTCCTTAATTGAGAATTCTCTGTTTAGCTCTATATCCCCCCCCCCCTTTTTTTTTTTACAGCTCTGCCCTGCAGACTATCATTATAGATACTGAGACTTATGGGCAACCTTTGGGCAGAGTGCAGGGAATCTTATGAAAGAAGTGGGAAACAGTAAGATCTGGAGAGGACAGGAACTCCATAAGGAGAGCAACAGAACCAAAAAATCTGAGCAGAGGGGTCTTTCCTGAGACTGCTATTCCAACCAAGGACTATGCATGGAGATAACCTAAGACCCCTGCACAGATGTAGCCCATGGCAGTTCGGTATCCAAGTGGGTTCCATTGTGATAGGAACAGGGACTGTCTCTGACATGAACTGATTGGCCTGCTCTTTAATTTCCTCCCCCTGAGGGGGAAGCAGGATTACCAGGCCACAGAAGAAGACAAGGCAGCCACTCCTGATGAGACCTAATTGACTAGGATCAGAAGGAAGGAAAAGAAGTCCTCCCTTATCAGTGGACTTAGGGAGGGGCATGCATACAGAGGGAGGAGGAAGGGAGGGATTGGGATGGGAGGAGAGAGGGAACCACGGGGGGGGGGTACAAAGTGAGTAAAGTGTAATTAATAAAGAAAAATAAAATAAAAAAATTCTTCCACTTTCTTAAGTGAAAAGAGAAAGGAGCAATGGTGCAGGAGTATACTTTACATAAATGTCTTCACTGTTTCCTGGAAGGAAAATTTTTCTTTTAAAACCCTATTTTCCAGCATTGTTTTTCATATTTAATTAATGTATATAGAGTTCAGTCTTTTTGTTTAAGAAATATGTTTTATATTACATTTAGAAACAGAGATTCTAAATATTCAATCCTGGAAAATCTCTTGACTTCTTATAACTGTGAAATTACAAAACACAAATTTACCGTCTTACTCATTTACAAGAACACAGGTCAGAGATATAAATTCCAATCTTGTTCGTTGTGTAGACAACAGAAGTTTCTGAAATTAACTTTACTTCTATGAGTCAACACGTATATTTTTAAAATTAATTTAGTTATTCACTTTACATCCCAATCATACCCCCCTCCTTCCTTCCCTCTAGTTCCTACCCTCCCTCCCTCTTCCCCTATATCCCTTCCTACCAACCAACCCCAGCTCATCAAGTTGCATCAGTACTAAGCACATCCTCTTCCCCTGTGGCCTGGGGAAGTGATCAAAAAGCAAGCAATAGAGTTATGGCTTGAACAGATGCTGAGACTTACAGTCAAACATTGGGCAAAGTGTAGGGAGTCTTATAGAAAAGTGGAGGGAAAGACAGAAGGACCTGAAAGGTGACAGGAGCTCCACAAGAAGATCAACACCAAAGCACCCAACCAAGGACCATTCATGGACTGGACCTAGGCCCCTACACAGATGTAGCTGAGGGGCAGCCTGAGCTTCATGCGGGTTCCCTAATAAGGGAAGAATTTCCTTGTTTTTTTTTTTGTTTTTTTTTTGTTTTTTTTTTGATACTTCCTTTTGTAGCTTAAGCCGGAAGCTTTTTTTTTTTTATTAATTACACTTTATTCATTTTGTATCCCCCCATAAGCCCCTCCCTCTTCCCTTGCCGATCCCACCCTCCCTCCCGTTTCTGCATGCATGCCACTCCCCAAGTCCACTGCTAGGGGAGCTTCTCCTCTTC
>NW_026585644.1:62829629-62848195 GCF_907164565.1 Psammomys obesus
GAAGAGGAGAAGCTCCCCTAGCAGTGGACTTGGGGAGTGGCATGCATACAGAAAGGGTAGGGAGGGTGGGGTCGGGAGGGGAGGAGGGAGGGGCTTATGGGGGGATACAAAATGAATAAAGTGTAATTAATAAAAAATTTTTTAAAAAAGAGAAAGTATGCCCTCTTTATATCAACATGAATTGGCTTATAGCTCTTATAGCCCACCATGAGCAAAAAAACTTGAGGAGGAAAGGTTTATTTTAGCTTCCATGTAATTGTGCATCATCAGGAGAAACCAGGGCAAGAACTGAAGCAGAGACTATAGAAGAATGCTGATTACTGCTCCTCTGCTCATGCTGGTCCCACCTGCCTAGGGGTGGTTCTACTCACAGTGGACTTGGCTTTTCCATGTCATGGATCATTAATCAAGAAAATGCCTCTACAGGCAAGCTCACAGGCCCATCTGATCCAGGAAATTATTTAAAGATTCCTTTTTCCTAGTTGTGTTGACAACAAAACTAAATAGGAAATGCAGAGACTGAAGTATAGAAACCAGTACAAGAAAGGGTGATACTTGAACACTGCAGTTGCCGTATATAATAAAATCTTTGATCCAAGATTCCTATGTTTTCTGGCACCAGGCTAACTTGCTAGCTTATAAGAGGGGTAAAACCATATACCCTCAAGATCTATTGATAGTAATGCTATTTAAAAGTAGGAGAAGGATGGGGGCTCTTCCTTGTTCTCTGTAGTTGATACCAGGAGGAGTGGTGGGCTCAGAGATTACATGAATTGAGGTATAGTCTATGGGTAAGATGTTGTTTCTAATAGCAGGAAACCTTATTCTTAATATCCTAAGTAGTGTAACAGAGAAGAATAAATATTTCTCATGAAAGGCAATAATTTATCTCTTTGTGAAGAATTTGTGCATCAAGGCAAAGAAAACACTGGGTGTAACTTTATCTTTGTTAAACAGTCCCTCTAAAAATACCATCTAAATTTAGAACCTACATGACCTGTAGAAAACTTATGGGAAATGACTGCTTCCTATTGGAAACCGCAGATGCTCATCAGCCTTTTCCAAGTCATAAGAATTCCATGTGCTGACCATGCCCAGACCTCACCAGGCCGGGCTCCAGAGCTCACATCATACGGGGATGTATACATTTCAGCTGTCTGCCACGATCATGCATCCCTAGGAAACAATTCCATGTGTAAACTGTTGAGTGGAGGACTTAAACCACCCTAGATTAGGAGAGCCAGCACAGAACTTCTGAAGCCTGCTGTCTCATCAGAGTAAAAATTATGAAATTTTCCCTGAAAATAATGTGCGAAACTTTACAAAAAGCACTGTGAGATGGCATTTTCCTGTGTCAGAGAATTCTGAAAATATGTTTGCAATGTAACAAGACTGGTAGGTTATATGAAAAACAATAAAATCCAGATTAGGTAGATACGGGCAGAGTATTGCAAATGATTTAAATAATTGACAGCTGGCCTAAATGCTGAATATCCTTAGCATTTTTATTACCACTGGTACTTTATTTTGTTTCATAACCTCCACCCCCAGGTTCCCTCTTACTGCCTTCACTGGCTAATTACCAATGCTGTACCTTACCACTAGAAATGCTGCAAACAAGAATGACATGGTTCAAAGAAAATACTCATTGAAGTATAAATATGACAGTTAACCCTTGAGTATGCTGTGCATAGTCATTTGCTAAATGCCTGATAAACTTTACATTAATAAGTCAATCACTTACGGCCCCTAACTCAGAGAAACACTGAAAAGAAAAAAGTAGATAATATTTACACGTTTCTTAGCATAGATGAAGCCTGATTTAGTAGGTAAGTGGTCAGAAGTTCTGACTACTATAGAGATGGAACAATTTTCAAAATCTTTGTGTTTTGGACACTGTGATTTTCAGAAGGATGCCAAATTCCTTTGAGCAATCCTGGAAGTATAACATGAAGATTAGGTATGAAACTGTTTACTGGGAGATGATAGGGAAAGAATCAGAGAACTCTACATACCTGATGAATGGGATCTGATTCAGATGGGCTTCTATAAAGCTGTGCTCTTAATCACCTGTCTAATAGAAGAACATCAGGGTCTACCAATCACTATGAAATCAAGGGCAAGAACTCCTGCTAGAGGCAAGAAATGCATTAGCTTGTCCCTAAAGCTCTAGCTTTTATTAAAGAATGTGGATAATTGTGCAAAACACCCAGAGCCTGCAAACGATAAAGAAAGAGGCCATTGGAAACATGCTCTGGTATGGTCACACATACTTACTTCCTAAAGGTTCTGTCTTCAGTCTGGTATGATCTATACACTCAGCTCTGAACCCAAGGTGGTTTGAAATTTAACCACAAGCTACTAGAAGGTAAATGGATATCACCTTTGTCATGGGGAGCATACAATAGAGCTTCCGACCCAAACATCTCAGTTCATTTTCACAGGCTATACGATCAGTGTTCAATAACCTTTCAGGTAGGAGACATTCATTATTCACCTACTATTGAAGGAAGAAGTGCTATTAAGATTATTATGTATTCATTATATGTTGTCCTGAAAAAGGTAAGGTTTTTATTTTCCTCAAACCTCACAGAATTAGAAACCTAGAAATCCAGTGACAGGTTGACTCAACTAGTAATAACAGAAGCCAGTTGGATGATTTCTGAGTACATCACAACTAAAGTAAAGAGAGTTGTAACATTTTCCTTATAAGAACTAAGAAATGGACTTTGATTTTTAACTCTAACCACAAAGAAAACTGTAAGAAGCAATAACTTGCCACTAGCATAAATACTCAATGCTAGCTTTAGTTAAAAACCATATCAGGAGACGCCATACTAGCTCCACAGGATCGCGATCACTGACAGTACGGCCTGCCCAATCCCACAGTGACAGAAAATACGCTATATACTCACCAAAACCAGACAGAAATGCCTGGTTTTAGCCACTAGCTAGGCACACCAGGCGCTGGGAGAGCACAGTGAAGAGACCCCAGGACTTCCCAGAAAACATCTAGACCAGCAACCCAGTCTCCAGTTACAACGGGACTTTCTAACCTGGCGGCAGAGCAGCACTGAGCTGGCGGGGCACATCAGCCCTCCAGTTTAAGACTAACCAGGGCCAAACCAGAAAACAGAAAGTCTGTTTACCCCGATTCCTACTGACGTGACCACCTTGAAATCTCCAGCTGCAGCAAGACCTCATAACCTGGCAGTGACAGCAGCACGGAGCTGGCAGAGCACATCAAAGAAGCAGGGCCAAACCCGAGAGCAGAGAGCCCAGATACCCTGATCTCTGCCAAGTGACCTGCCTGTAAGTGAGTGCACCCTTGAGAATCTGCAAATCCCCAGATCCTGGGTCCTTCTAAAACAGAAGCCAGGCATCGAACCCCCTCCCACCCATATACCCACTTTGGGAAACAGAGGGGCACTTGGGACATTGAAGTTCCTGCTCTGTGGGTCTAATTGAGGAGCTAAGGCAGTTAATGCCAGAAATTGCGCTGCGATCATCACTAGCGCCTGCGACATATACAGTGCAGAGCCTCTCCCACACACTCAAGGGTTCAACATTAGCCATCACTCTGTCCCTTGAGATACATGTCCATGCACACCTACACACACACACACACACACACTTGCATTTGCCCCCTCTGCGCCTCCGTACTTTTCTCCCACAGGTACAGCTAGTCCTCAGCACACGCTAAGGACACGGGACCTCTCTCAGCTTGCTGAAGAACTCTCCATACGCCAGAGAGAGACAGTACCAGTCTGATTTGCAGAATCCAAAAACAAACAGGGAAGGTTTCAGATAAGCCAATGGCCAGGGGTAGGCGAAAGAACACTTCCAACATAAATCAGGACATCATGACTTCACCAGGAAACCCCAAAATAGATGGCTACTCCAATTCATCAGAAGCACAGGAAAATGACCTTAAAGCCATGCTTACCCAATTATTTGAGGCTCATAAGGAAGAAATGAACAAATCTTTCAAAGAGTTGGCCTGTCAATTGGAGGTAAAGAAAGAAGAAATAGACAAAAGCCTTAAAGAAACACAGGCAAACATAGCCAAACAAATAGAGGAACAAGTAGAGATAAAATTAGTGGCATATAAAAAGGAAATGAACAAGGAAATAGAGACCATTGTAGAGAGACAGGAATCCAAATTCAAACAGATGAAAGAAATGGTGCAAGGCATGAAAACAGAATTAGAATCAATAAAGAAAACACAAAATGAGAAAATCCTTGAGCTGGAGAACTTGGAGAAAAGATCAGGAACCACAAAAGTAAGCATCACCAACAGAATACAAGAGATGGAAGAGAGAATCTCTGGAGCTGAAGACACACTTGCAGAAATTGATACTTCTCTCAAAGAAAAAGTAAAATCAGAAAAGTTCCAATCACAAAATATTCAAGAAATCAAGGAAGCTATGAAAAGACAAAATCTAAGAATAATTGGAATTGATGAAAAAGAAGACTCCAGGCTCCAAGGTCCAGAAAATATTTTCAAGAAAATCATAGAAGAAAATTTTCCCAACTTAAGTTGGAAACAGATGTTTAAGTTGGAAACTTAAGTTGAAAGAGATGTTTATAAACATACAAGAAGCCTACAGAACTCCAAATAGACTAGACCAGAAAAGAAACACATCACGTCACATCATAGTCAAAACACTAAATCTACAGAACAAAGAAAAGATATTAAAAGCAGCCAGGGAAAAAGGCCAAGTAACATATGAACCTATCAGAATCACACCGGACTTCTCATCAGAAACTATGAAAGCCAGAAGGGCCTGGGCAAGTATCATGGAGACTCTAAGAGATCACAAATGTCAACCCAGACTACTATACCCTGCAAAGCTTTCAATCAACATAGATGGAGAAAACAAAATATTCCATGACAAAACTAAATTTACGCAATATCTACACAGCAAAACAACCCTACAGAAGATACTAGAAGGAAAACTCCAATCCAACGAAAACAACTTCACCCAAGAAAACATGGCATACAGATAATATCCCAACAAAAACGAAAGGAAAACAAGCAATGAAACAGGGTAAGATCACCAACTCCATTACAAAAGGAAGTAACATGCATTGGTCACTACTATCTATCAATATCAATGGACTCAACTCCCCAATAAAAAGACACAGACTAACAGAATGGTTGCGGAAACAAGATCCAACATTCTGTTGCATCCAAGAAACATACCTATGCAACAAAGATAAACACCACCTCAGAGTAAAGGGCTGGAAAAATGTTTTTCAAGCAAATGGTTCCAGAAAACAAGCTGGAGTAGCCATCCTAATATCTAATAAAATAGACTTTCAACCAAAGTTAATCAAAAAAGATAAGGAGGGCCACTATATTCTCATCAAAGGAAAAATCCACCAAGAGGACATCACAATCTTGAATATCAATGCCCCAAATAAAAGAGCACCTACATTCATAAATGAAACATTATTAAAGCTTAAATCATACATTGATCCTAATACCTTAATAGTGGGAGACTTCAACACCCCACTCTCATCAAGGGACAGATCAACCAGACAGACACCAAATAGGGAAATAAAAGCACTCACAGAATCCCTAAATCAAATGGACCTAATAGACGTCTACAGATCTTTTCACCCAAACTCAAAAGAGTACACCTTCTTTTCAGCACCACATAGAACCTTCTCCAAAATAGACCATATAGTGGGTCACAAAGCAAGCCTCAACAGATACAAAAGGATTGAAATAATCCCTTGTATACTATCCGACCACCATGAACTAAAGCTGGACATCAACAACAACAGAAACAACAAAAAAACGACACGCACATGGAAACTGAACAGCTTACTACTCAATGACAGCTGGGTCAAGGAAGAAATAAAGAAAGAAATTAAAGACTTCCTAGAATTCAATGAAAATGAAGGCACAACATACCCAAATTTATGGGACACATTGAAAGCAGTGCTCAGAGGAAAATTTATAGCACAAAATGCCTGTAAGAAGAAATTCGTAACATCACATACAAACAACTTAATGGCCCAACTGAAAACCCTAGAAAAAAAAAGAAGCAGATACACCCAAGAGTAGCAGATGGCTGGAAATAATCAAACTCAGGGCTGAAATCAATCAATTAGAAACAAATAAAACTATTCAAAGAATCAATGAAACAAAAAGCTGGTTCTTTGAGAAAATCAACAAGATAGACAAACCCTTAGCCAAACTAACTAAAAAGCAGAGAGAATCTATCCAAATCAGCAAAATCAGAAATGAAAATGGGGACATAACTACAGATACTGTGGAAATCCAAACAATTATTAGGTCATACTACAAAAACCTATATGGCACAAAATTTGAAAATCTAAATGAAATGGATAATTTTCTTGACAGATTCCATCTACCAAAATTAAGCCAAGATCAGGTAGAAAGACTGAATAGCCCTATATTTCCCAAGGAAATTGAAGCAGTCATTAACAGTCTCCCCTCCAAAAAAAGCCCTGGACCAGATGGCTTCAGCGCAGAATTCTACAAGACCTTCAAGGAAGTGCTAACACCAATTCTCCTCAAACTCTTCCACAAAATAGAAACAGAAGGAACACTACCAAACTCATTCTATGAAGCCACAGTCACCTTGATACCTAAACCACACAAAGATCCAACAAAAAAAGAGAACTTCAGACCAATCTCTCTTATGAACATTGATGCAAAAATACTCAATAAAATACTTGCAAACCGAATCCAAGAACACATCAAAGATATCATCCACCATGACCAAGTAGGCTTCATCCCAGGCATGCAAGGGTGGTTCAATATACGGAAATCCATCAATGTAATCCACCACATAAACAAAATGAAGGAGAAAAACCACATGATCATCTCCTTAGATGCTGAAAAAGCATTTGACAAAGTCCAACATCCATTCATGTTTAAAGTCTTAGAGAGATCAGGAATACAAGGCACATACCTAAAGATAGTAAAGGCAATATACAGCAAGCCTATAGCCAACATCAAACTCAAGGGAGAGAAACTTAAATCAATCCCACTGAAATCAGGGACAAGACAAGGCTGCCCACTGTCTCCATATCTCTTCAACATAGTACTTGAAGTCCTAGCCAGAGCAATAAGACAACTAAAGGAGATCAAGAGGATACAAATCAGAAAGGAAGAGGTCAAAATGTCACTATTCACAGATGATATGATAGTATATATGAGCGACCCCAAAAATTCAACCAGAGAACTCCTTCAGCTGACAAACACCTTCAGCAAAGTGGCAGGATACAAAATCAACTCAAAAAAATCAGAAGCCCTCCTGTACACCAAAGACAAAAAGGCTGAGAAAGAAATTAGGGAAACAACATCCTTCACAATAGCCACTAATAACATAAAGTACCTTGGTGTGACTCTAACCAAGGAAGTGAAAGACCTGTTTGAGAAAAACTTCAAATCTCTGAAGAAAGAAATCGAAGAA
The DNA here is from genome assembly GCF_907164565.1 of Psammomys obesus. Taxonomy (NCBI): domain Eukaryota; kingdom Metazoa; phylum Chordata; class Mammalia; order Rodentia; family Muridae; genus Psammomys; species Psammomys obesus. The sequence goes on from NW_026585644.1 coordinate 62,837,084, forward strand.
GATATCAGAAGATGGAAAGATCTCCTGTGCTCATGGATTGGTAGGATTAACATTGTGAAAATGGCCATCCTGCCAAAAGCAATCTACAGATTCAATGCAATACCCATCAAAATACCAACTCAATTCTTTACAGACCTTGAAAAAAAGATTCTCAGCTTCATATGGAGAAACAAAAAACCCAGAATCTCCAAAACAATCCTGTACAACAACAGATCATCTGGAGGTATCTCCATTCCCGATCTCAAGCTGTACTACAGGGCAACAGTAATAAAAACTGCATGGTATTGGCATAGGAACAGAAAGGAGGATCAATGGAACCGCATAGAAGACCCAGAAATAAACCCACACACCTATGAATACTCGATATTTGACAAAGAAGCCAAATCCATTCAATGGAAAAAAGACAGTATATTCAACAAATGGTGCTGGTCCAACTGGATGTCTACATGCAGAAAAATGAAAATAGATCCATATTTATCACCCTGCACAAAACTAAAGTCCAAGTGGATCAAGGACCTCAACATAAAATCAGATACTCTAAATCAGTTGGAAAAAAAAGTGGGGAACAGCCTAGAACTCATTGGCACAGGAGACAACTTCCTGAACAGAACACCAACAGCATAGGCTCTAAGAGCAACAATCAACAAATGGGACCTCATGAAACTGAAAAGCTTCTGTAAAGCAAAAGACACTGTCATCAAAACAAAACGCCTGCCTACAGATTGGGAAAGAATCTTCACCAACCCTTTATCTGACAGAGGGCTAATATCCAGTATATACAAAGAACTAAAGAAGCAGAAAAGCAACAAACCAAGTAATCCCATTAAAAAATGGGGAACAGAGCTAAACAGAGAATTTTCTGCAGAGGAATATCGAATGGCAGAGAAACACTTAAAGAAATGCTCAACCTCATTAGCCATTAGGGAAATGCAAATCAAAACAACCCTGAGATTTCACCTTACACCCATCAGAATGGCCAAGATGAAAAACTCAAGTGACAACACATGCTGGAGAGGTTGTGGAGAAAAAGAAACCCTCCTCCATTGCTGGTGGGACTGTAAACTGGTACAACCACTCTGGAAGTCAATCTGGCTCTTTCTCAGACAAGTAGGAGTAGTGCTACCTCAAGACCCAGCTATACCACTCCTAGGTATATACCCAAAATTTGCTCAAGTACACAACAAGGATATTTGTTCAACCATGTTTGTAGCAGCTTTATTTGTAATATCCAGAACTTGGAAACAACCCAGATGTCCATCAACAGAGGAATGGATACAGAAATTGTGGTATTTTTACACAATGGAATACTACTCAGCAATCAAAAAGGAGGAAATCATGAAATTTGTGGGCAAATGGTGGGATCTAGAAAAGATCATTCTGAGTGAAATATCCCAGAAGGAGAAAGACAAACTTGGTATATACTCACTTATATAGACCTATAAGATATGATAAACATAATGAAATCTACACACCTAAAGAAGATAATCAAGTAAGTGGACATGGGTGAAGATGATCAATCCTCATTTAGAAAGACAAATGGGATGTGCATTGAATGTATGACAGGAGTCTACCATAAAAGGCATCTGAAAGACTCTACCTAGCAGTGTTTCAAAGCAGACACTAAGACTCATAACCAAACCATGGCAGAGTGCAGGGAATCATATGAAAGAAGGGGAGTTAGTATGATATGGAAAGGATAGGAGCTCTACAAGTACCAAATATATCCGGGCACAGGGCCTTTTCTGAGACTGACACTCAACGAAGGACCATCTATGGATATAACCTAGAACTTCTGCTCGGATGTCGCCCATGGTAGCTCAGTAACCAAGTAGTTTTCCAAAGCAAGGGGAACAAGGACTATTTCTAACAGGATCTCAAGGGCAGGCTCTTTGTCCTCCCCCCCCAGGGGAGGCGCAGTCCTTTTAGTCCACAGAGGAGGACTTTGCAGCCAGCCTTGAAGATACCTGATAAAACAGGGTCAAATGAAAGGGGAGGAGGTCCTCCCCTATCAGTGGACTTGGAAAGGGGCAGGGAGGAGACCAGGGAGAGAGTTGGGGAGGGGGAGGGATTGAGGGAGCGGGATACAGCTGGGACACAGAGTTAACAAAGTGTAACTAAAAATAAAAATTAAATTAAATTTAAAAAAATAAAAAAAAATAAAAACCATATCAGTCGATATAAAAATGACCATGTTCCTGAAATCTAATTTGTTAGATGTAATATTATGAAAATATATTCTACATTCTAGGAGACTTCTGCTGGATTTCAACAGCCAAAGTTACTAATCACCAGAGTTGACTTAGGACTTCTATCCTTTGTTTTCAGCCTGTTTGTTTAACCTGCCCTTTAGAGAACAATATAGCAACCAACTTTATTTGCCTTGCATATCCCATATAATCAGTTTTACAACTTAAGCTAACACATAAGTTTACGTTATATACTCTTCCATACCTCTGACCCAGAGGGCAATGCATGAATGTTTGTATGTGTGGTGTGATAATCATTTGCTGAAAATAGTGAAAAGGTCATATGTGACCTTATAGATAGATAGATAGATAGATAGATAGATAGATAGATAGATAAGTAAATAAATAAATAAATAAATAAATAAATAAATAAATAAATATTCAACATAAATGTTACAAGCAATGTCAACATAGGTTTGTAAGTGTATTTGCTGTGATGTTCACAATAGTGTTTGTTATCTGTTAGAGTCAGTGACTCAATCCCTTATAAAAATTCTTTTAAAGGTTTTGTAATGCTTCTTTACCCCATGTGGTGCTTTTGGTGCAACATGGAGCCAGGGAAAGACAAAATAAGACAGCCAGACAGACATAGGGACATAGACTCAGACTCATACAATACACAGGTAACAGGCCAGTAACCAAAAGATACAGAGATGGAAGATTGTGGAGAGAAGTAGGTAATTCAAACTTGGGCTTCCTTTTGGTTAAACCATTCCAAGGTAAATGCTTTGATTTTTTTCCTTTATGTGACACCAATGCATATTGGTCAATCACTAATGTACTTAAATACATGTAGTTACAATGGCTGTGCTTTTATTAGGTCAATAATCTCAAGTAAATGTAGAATGAACCTGATTGTTGATTAGATGCACTGTCATGAATGTCTTCATGAGTTTCCTATGAGTCCCAACTGTGCTTTTTACTAAAGCTAGAAAATGTATAACTAGCTTGTAAAGGAGGAGCTCAGTCCTGATGTGACTTGATGTGCTAGGGTGGGTTGGTGATGGGGTGAAAAGAGGAAAGAGGGTGAGAGGGAGGGACCAGGAGGAGAGGAGTGGAGGGGACTTGATAGGGTTGTAAAGTAAATATATAAATTAAAAATAAATTTAAAAAATAAACACACACAAAGAATCTGACCACAATTAGCAATAAAATAATGTAAACTATATAAGAAGTAGAAAGATAAGATTATAAGTAATACATTTGCATATGCACTACAATTAATGTAGTGGCAATATGATGGTATACTTTAAAAATAGTAAACAGTACAAAATGTAAATATGGGAAGACCTGGTATATCCAAATGGTAAATAAAGTTCAGGAGCTCTTCAGACTGCTGGGGTAGCATGGGGCTTGTCCCAGGTCACCTTCAGCTGTTTGTCCCTTTCTAGTTGCATCCACCAAGTATGAAAATAGCTTTGCTGATTTAGTCATTAGGTAAGCTTGTGAGCCTAGCTCTGTGGAGTGGATCAGATATTTCTGTGGAGTGGATCAGAAACTTCTAGTTTCCTAAGTGGTTTCTGTGTGACAGTTGTGCTCATGACAGGAGTAAGAGCTGCAGAGAAGCACCCCATGATTTAATGCAATTACATAGCCTAGTTCATGGCTGGGAAAAGTCAGCACCTGCCAGATGGTGTTGGCAGGAAGTAGATGGGCCCCATTTTAGCACTGCCTGATGAAGAAGCTCAGAGTGGGGTAGTCCACTATAATGGGCTCTTCTGTCACTTTGCATCTATTAATGAAGAGGCCAATTTGTGACGTAGGTAGGCAGAGGATTTATTTCATTCTAACCTTTGGAATTAGTGTTATTCTTATCCTCATGCTGGGGAGAAAGGATATGTAAACTTGTATGTTTCACAAAAGGGCTTTGGGCCCACAGTACTGGGTTGATATCTGGTTTAATTCTTGCCTTGTGATTTTGGATAAGTTATCTGACCTTTGACTTCTCTTTATCTCTCTGGCCTCTCTGAAACTACTTCTCTTGCTCATCCCCTTTATAGTCTTGTTTTAGAAAATTAAAGTAAACCTAGGGATATATGATGTGCTCAGGGGGTCTCTTGATCTTTCCCATTCCTTTTAGTCTGGGAAAGAAGAGATGAATTCTGTAATTGAGGAGTCTTTGAGGAGGGGTGACAAGTCCAGGGCTGGCTGCTGTCCCCTAAGAACATAGTTACAGGATGAGATTTTGCTAATTTAATACAATACTACCACACATTTGTTTTAGCATAGAGTCCGCTAAGGGAAGAGCCAGAGACCAAGCTTCATTCACCTTTAGTTTGGATATATGAATTCAGGGACAGAAATGGGGAGCAGAGAAGTGAAACAGAGGAGGGCCAACAGAAGGATGCATTATGACCTTGGATCTTTGAGTCTACAGAGATCCATGAGAGGTTCACAATGTTCTCAGAACTGTCTGCCATCGTAGGAAATAGGGAGCTAGTCGCCCACTAGCTCCAGGTGACATTCAAAGCACTAACTCGTATGTATTACTGGGTTATCCATGTTTAGGTACTGACTGTATTCTAAGGGCTGAGGCCATAGTTCAGTCACTAGACCTAGCACATGCAAGGCCTTAGGTTCAATCCTCAGCACCAGAGCCAAAATATACCAGCCAGAATGGATTCTAGTACTGTAACACTAAATGCGAGGAGTCTATTATGAGTGACACAAAGTGAGGTACATGTATACAAAGATAGTCAAACTTGTGGGGTGATGCAGTGCTGCTCAGGGTAAAATAAGAGAAGTAATAAGAGTTTTGAAGTGGTGCATGAAAGTTATTAAGACTAAAAAGACATGTGGGTGATCTTCAGAGTAGAAACATGTAGGCATTAGTATATTCTCAAGTAAATAATTGCCACAAAACAGCTATATGAAATGAAAAACTAGGATAGAAATATATAATAAACAAATAACATTACTCCAGGGATGTCACCAGTTGAATCTGAGTGACTTGGGTTGGTTAGAGAGAAGGAGAGCTAGACCAGTTTCCTCATACATCCCCAGGAGAAAAGATTTCTTATATGCCCATGGAAAACTCTTGGCAAACCATTTCCCACTAAAGCAGGAATGACAGATGATGGCTTAAGGTATTATCTGCCTTGGTGCTATGCCTTTCCCCCCAAACACACCCTTCCCACTGCTAATGGATCAGAACTGGTACATGGAGTAAAATCGCTCTCCATCCCTGAGTTAGTTCACTCTCTCAGGTGCTAATAACAGGAAATATAAGGCCCTTAGAGCTGAAATAATTTAGATTGGTGCACTTTCCCTCACACTACTCAGCCTTAACCTTCCCTCTCCTCATCATTCTATCCCTGGGTATTTTCAGCTATCTTAATTTGATAATAATACTCACTACAAATTTTGTGTTTTTATTTTAAAAGACGGTGCTAGCTGTATCTATGGTGTATCTATGGACTAAGATAAATTAGAAAAAAAAAAAAGACATGTGGGGAATCATTGAGACTTGGCTTGGCTCCAGACAAAATTATATAGGTGATCAAATTATTTTCAGCTCTTCTTTACATGGTAGTTCTCCATAACATCTTCACACTCGCTTCTTTATCACAGCTACCCTTTGGGAACCTAGCACTTTATTGAGAAGGTTATATGTCTCTGCTATCAACCAGTTTGTTTTCGTTAATACTTATTCTGTACCTAGAATCTTGCCAGGATTTAATCATGAGAGCATTACAAATATCCTGTTCTCAGTTATCCAAGTCCTGCCTATGTTGTCTAGACAGCTTACAAAGTTATATATCTTGTGCTCTAGAGGCAGTGGAACCTGGGAGAATGGAGGTGATAAAGGAGGCAAACTAAAGTCTCATGTAATTGCAACTTTATTCAGAACATCAGACAATTTATACTCTAAGGATTAAGAGAAATCACATGAGAAAGTTCTTAAGAGTTCTTCTTTTATATAAGGATAAGCCACAGTGACAAAATCATGTTTTTTCCACAGAGACATATAAAGGATAGTTTAAACATTTAGTTAAGTAACATCAGCAAGCAATGCGTAACCTGAAGTAAACTCAATCATGTCCCCTAAACCTGGGAGGAGCATAAAGACACATTCCAAGAACAATGCTATGTTTTTGGAGAAACTGAGGTTGTAAGACTCCCTTCTTATTTTCTTGGAGGGTTCTCAGAGTTCTCATTGCATGAGAATTCCTCATGTTCCTCAACTGTGTTCTGACAGTCTTGAGCCAAGCTTCTTTTATGTACCACTGCACTATTTTGACCTTGCATCTTTGTCAATGCTGTGTGAGCTCAATAAAACTTTATACAGCTTTCATTTTCTACCCAAGAAAGTCTCTGTATTGATGCTTCCGAAGAATCCAATGGTGCTCTGAAGTGTGCAACCCAGAGTGGCAATGGAGTGAACCTGTGACCAGGAGGAGCCATGGGTAAAATTCGGACTTTATGCCAATATAGGCAAAACTACTTTTACTGAGAATTTTTCTAAAGAATAATGTAATGTTAAAACAAAAGGAATTAGTTAAAAGGACTAATAAAAAAAGGGGTATTTAACAGGTCCTAAGCTAGAAAGAAAAAGATGGGAAGATGAGAGAGTACCAGGAGGTTGCAGAGCAGGGAAGGGTTACAGAGTAGAGAGGGAATGGAACCTGGAGCAGGAGTAAAGGGGCTAATTGAAAGAAAATACAGAAGACAAGGGTATTGACTATTGCCATCTCATTTTTACTCTGAACAATTTGCAGTCTAGAGTTAATGGTGCTCACTGAGGAAGTAACCTGGCAAACTTCTCAACTCAGAGTAGAGATAATCTACCTACCATCTTCCCCCTACTGTCAATAGAAAATGGATTTCTTAGAAACTGCATGCCAATTTTATACTGTATTTTTTCTAATCTCTACTTCAAATGTCTTTCTTTTTCTTTAAAAAGACAAAAATAAGTAGAGTCTGCCTTTGAAAGTATTTATAACCCTCAGCCCATGAGACGATCTGAAGATAAGGAAAAGACATGACATGTGAAAATAAAGGAATAAATGCTCCTATCTGAGACACTGATGAAATAGTGAAATGAAAAATCCTCTTTGCCTGACTTCCATTTAATATACATGAGCCTCTGATGAACTGCAAGTGAATGGGAAACCAAACCAAATAACATTATGTAGAGATGAAGCCCAGTATAACATAAAAATCACTTTTAGAAAAGTTGAAAATGGTCATGAACTTTTATTAGGAAGTTCATGTAATTGCTGAGTAGTGTTCCATTGAGTAAATGTACCACAGTTTCTGTATCCATTCCTCCGTTGAGGGACATCTGGTTTGTTTTCAAGTTCTGGATATTATGAATAAAGGTGCTACAAACATGGTTGAACAAATGTCCTTGATGAAATTTGCAGGCAAATGGTGGAATCTAGAAAAGATCTTCCTGAGTGAGGTATCCCAGAAGCAGAAAGACACACATGGTATATACTCACTTATAAGTGGATACTGGACCTATAAGATAGGACAAACATTCTAAAATCTGTACACCTAAAGAAGCTAAACAAGAAGAGGTTCTGGGGTAAAATGATCAATCCTTACTTAGAAAGACAAATGGGATGGACATTGGAAGTAGGAGAAAACAAGAAACAGGACAGAAGCCTACCACAGAGGGCCTCTGAAAGACTCTACCTAGAAGTGTACCAAAGCAGATGCTGAGACTCATAGCCAAACCTTCTGCAGAGTGCAGGGAATCATATGAAAGAAGGGGGAGTTAGCAAGACCTGGAGAGGACAGGAATGCCACAAGGACCAAATATATCTGGGCAGGGGTCTTTTCTGAGACTGATTCTCCAACCAAGGACCATGCATGGATATAACCTAGAACCCCTGCTCATGACGTAGCCCATGGCAGCTCAGCATCCAAATGGGTACCCTAATAAGGGGAACAGGGACTGTCTCTGACATGAACTCAGTGGCCCCCCCCTCCCGAGGGAGAAGCAGCCTTACTAGGCCACAGAGGAGAACATTGCAGCCAGTCCTGATGAGACCTGATAAACTAGAGTCAGATGGAAGGGAAGAAGGACCTCCCCTATCAGTGGACTTAGAGAGGGGCAGGGAGGCGATGAGGGAGGGAGGGTAGGATTGGGAGAGAAAGAGAGAGGGGGCTACAGCTGGGATACAAAGTAAATAACTTGTAATTAATATAAAAAATAAAAATTATAAATAAAAAAGTCCATGTATGTAAGCTATATATCAGCTTATTTGAAGTATAAATAGAAGAGTATTTACAAATGTCAACAGAGACAAATGTAACTTCTTTTGGGTGGAATTATTTATTTTCCTCAGAATAAGTTCTTATCTAAATTTCTCTTCTGAAATCTCTGCCAGTAAACGATGTAGGCTCACAGATTACTTGTAGTTTCCTTCAGTGGGACCTGGTTTTCTTTGTCTAGACATATGTTACTTACACTGGTACAAAGCTGAGTGTTTGGCATGAAAACATTTGCTAAGGAACATAGGCATAGATAAGTGTCCTCTGAAGAATGTCTTGATTGAAACATTCAGGATGTTGAAGTTGTCCTTTTTAACTGTTACAGTTTTATTGAGGTATTGCTTACATACCAGAGATTTTGTTCATGTCAACTCTAGTTAGGTGGGTTTCATAGAGTCACGCAGACATCAGCACCATTTAGATACAGGATGTGCTGTTAGCTGAGAAGTTCCCTCCTGTATGATCATGGTCAGTCCTTTTACTCCTGGTCCAGGCAGCCATTCAAACTGTTTAATTTTATGTATTCATTATTCTCAAAGCCTCATGTAAGAACATCACTGGACTATTGGGCTTTCTATTGGACTTCTTTTAGGATGGCTTTGCGGTTTTTGCCCATGGCATGTGCCATGATTTATCAGTAGCTCATTCCTCCTTGAGTTTAGTGGCAATCTATTATAGAAATATGCTAAATTTTGTTTACCCTTTGATATTTGAATTCTTTTCTAACTTTGATCATTAAAAATAATTTAATGTACATATGCCTACAAGTTTTTGTGTTTAAATGTTTTCATGACTTAAAAAATTTACTTATTTGTATTTTAAGTATGAGTGTTTTGCCTACATGTATGTATGTGCACCATATACACACCAGGTACCAGTGGAGGCCAGAAGAGGGTGTCAGATTTCCTGGAACAAAAATTACAAAGGATTGTGAGTCACAATGAAGATGCAGGGAACTGAACTCAGGTTGTCTGCAAAAGCAGCCAGGGCTCTTTAACTACTGAGCCATCTCTCCAGCTCCTATTTTCACAACTCTTGGGTTTATTCCTGAGGGTGGAATTACTAGTTTATGTGAAAAATAAATCTTTAACTTTTCAGAAATTTCTAGGCTTTTTCCAAAGTAGCTATCTTTTTATATACCTGTAAGAATATGTGAGAATTCCATTTTCTCAATACTTTCACCAACCTTGAATATCATCAGCTGTGCTTCATTCTCTAACATAATGCCACAACAAGGGAATTGGCAACCTCTGTTAGCTTGTGCAAACATGGCTATGGTAACAATAGGTGGTGTGAGCCTGGGTGTTGTTCTGTCACTTTAAATTATTGTGACTGAGCTCCAGCAGCTTTATATCAGCACTGCTGCTGAGCACCTAAAAGTTATGCCCTCCTCCCTACTTGCTATAAGTCCCCCACTCATCCACCCCTAGCCTAGGGGAGCCATTAATCTGTGTGGAACTGACTCCTAGATGAGTGAGCTGAGTTTCATTGAGTCCCCTAAGAATCCCTGCCCATCCCACCCAGCATGTCCCTTTTGAAAGCAAAGTCTTTACCTCACTATGCCCAGCTTTGTATTTTGAAATTCATCTAACACCATAATTAAATCAAAACTCCATTAGCACAGCATTTCAATTCCCCCATAGCCAGGCACCATTCAACATCTCTGTCCGATTTCTCCATCTTCTTGTGTCATTTGTGTCTGGATACTTGTCAGAGACAGACCTTGGGCTTCTGTGCAAACCTTGTCTGTTCATAGTGACTCACTTCCCTGCCTGGATATTCTTGTTCCTGTTCCACACTCTCCAAGTCCTTTTCTCTTGAACAGAACTAGATACCTACTTCACGTTCCTGTAATGCTGAGCTTCTTCTGTGGGATGGTGGTGGACACTCAGCACACCATTTCACACTGCCACCTTCTCAAACAGCTTGACTTCCCTGCCAAGCCTAGAACAGAATGTTTTGGAGGCACAGATTAAAGCAAATGAACATGGGAATTTTGCCATCTGAAACCTGGTGGGTATGTAATGCATATTTTGAACAGAATGTCTCACAAAGATCTCTGACTACACTTGGGTGTGGTTCTTATGGTACAGTGCTAAAGCTTCTAAGAACTCCATTCCATGCACATTCATTTTAGAAATGTCCCAGCTCCACATCTTCTCTGCTCCTCTGCCTCTGTATGGACCATGCACTTTCCCCCAGTTTTAGAAACTCGTCCTCTAGTTAAAATTTTCAGCAGCCAACATAGACGTTAATACCATTTATGATGCCCTATTGAACACATGTCACAAAAAAATGTGTAGAAAGTAGCTTGTTTCTATTCAAAGCTAGGCTTTTAACAATACAAAACTTCATCTTTCAAACATGATTATTTGCTTTACTTCTTGCTTGTCTGACTGATAGCTTAAGTCCAATTTGGAAATTCTCTATATAAGAACTATGGTGTCTTGAACTGGTTTAATATGCAGATAATCTGGAAATTAGCCTGTTCTTACAACCAACTTTGATAAAAATCAGAAATTAGCACTGACATACTGTATAGTATTAACAGATACTCTGGGACTTTTCCTGGAAGGTAGTAGGCTTTCTAATAGGCCAATAAATAAATAAATAAATAAATAAATAAATAAATAAATAAATAAAT
>NW_026585644.1:62848205-62871369 GCF_907164565.1 Psammomys obesus
TAAATAAATAAATAAATAAATAAATAAATAAATAAATAAATAAATAACTTCTCTTAAGGATCATGAGGAGAGTTGGAGACTAGTAATTAATGCCTAGGTCTGGCATTGGCTGAGAATGGTCTTTTGTAAAGTTCTCAGTAGAGACAGAAACCTAACTTTTAAAGCCTTCCTTAGCCAGACTAATTAGATGAATTAAAAAATCTGCTTTCTCCTAGAACGGTGTGGCCAGGGATACTTACTCTTCATCCTCAGCCTGCTCACAGGCGAGCACAGAATTGTAGGTCACTTCCTCTGCCATTTACTCACTTAATATCCCGATTATAGGCCCCTCCTTCATCTCCTCCTGGATACACCCGCCATCCCTCTTCCCCCATCTTCCTCCCCTACATCTGACCCCAGCGTATCAAGTCTCATCAGGACTACCTACATCCTCTTCCTCTGTGGCCTGGCAAGACTGCCCCACCATGGGGAAGTGATCAAAGAACAGGCAACAGAGTCCATGTCAGAGGCAGCCCCTGTTTCCCTTAGTTAGTGGGCCCACATGGAGACTCCATACATGGTCCTTGATTATTGCATCAATCTAAGCAGGCCTCCCTGGACCCAGATTTTTTTTTTACCACTTTTAATATTCCTTGTTTAATGATACAATTAAACACAGAAGTAAGCTTATTGAAAATAATTCCAACACTGAAGGATGTAAATACTGTCAAAATGTTTGCTTTGAAGTAAATCTTGGAGGGTGGGGCAAAAAAAGCCTTCAATCACATTTCATTTAGCCCCCCATGCCTCCTTGTATCTCATGCTTTCTCCCTTCCAACTTCTCATGAGTTAGACTGTTTTGTACCATGGTGACTTTATATGTTTTGTTCTTTTTTGCTTTCACTTTGAAATCCTATTCATTTCCCATCAGATCTTTTTCTTTAATTTTTATTTTTTTAATATTAGGTACAGTTTGTTAACTTTGTATCTCTGCTGTATCCCATTCCCTCTTTCCCTCCCAATCCCACCCTCCCTCCCTCATCTCCTTCCTGCCCCTTTCCAAGTCCATTGATAGGGGAGAACCTCCTCCCCTTTCATCTGATACTGGTTTATCAGGTTTCTTCAGGACAGGCTGCAAAGTCCTCCTCTGTGGCCTAGCAGGGCTGCTCCTCCCTCGGGGGAGGAGGGAAGGTCAAAGAGCCCACCATTGAGTTCATGTCAGAAACAGTCCCTGTTCCCCTTACTAGGATACCCGTGTGGTTACTGAGCTACCAAGGGCTACATCTTGGCAGAGGTTCTAGGTTGCATCCATACATGGTCCTTGTTTGGAGAAACAGTCTCATAAAAGACCCCTGTGCTGGGCCCAGATTTGTTGCCTTTGTTGGTCTCCTTGTGGAGCGCCTGTCCTTTCTGGGTTCTTCTGTCCCTCAGTTATTTCGTAAGACTTCCTGAACTCTGCCCAAAGTTTGGCTGTGAGTCTCAGCATCTGCTTCCATCCCATGCTGGATGGAATCTTTCAGAGGACATCTGTGGTAGGCTCCGGTCCTATTGCCTATCTTCAACTGCTTCCAATGCCTATTCTATTTGCCCTTCTGAATGAGAATTAAGCATCCTCCCTAGGGTTCTCCTTGTTATTTAGCTTCTTTTTTAATTTTTTATTTAACTTTATTAATTATACTTTATTCATTTTGTAACCCCCATAAGCCCCTCCCTCCTCCCCTCCCAATCCCACCCTCCCTCCCCTTTCTGCATGCATGCCCCTCCCCAAGTCCACTGATAGGGGAGGTCCTCCTCTCCTTCTTTCTGATCTTAGTCTATCAGTTCTCATCAGAAGTGGCTGCATTGTCATCTTCTGTGGCCTGGTAAGGCTGCTGCCCCCTCAGGGGAAGATGATCAAAGAGTCGGCCAATCAGATTATGTCAGAGGCAGTCCCTCTTCCCATTACTATGGAACCCATTTGGACCCATTTGGCTACATCTGTGCAGGGGTTCTAGGTTATCTCCATGAATAGTCCTTGGTTGGAGTATGAGTCTCTGGGAAGTTCCCTGTGTTCAAATTTTCTTGTTCTGTTGCTCTCCTTGTGGAGTTCCTGTCCTCTCCAGCTCTTACTATTTCCCACTTCTTACATAAAATTCCATTCACTTTGCCCAACAGTTGGCCATCAGGCTCAACATCTGCTTTGATAGTCTGCACGGCAGAGGCTTTCAGAGGCCCTCTGTGGTAGGTTCCTAGGTTGTTTCCTGTTTCCTTCTTCTTCTGATGTCCATCCTCTTTGCTTTCCAGGATGGGGATTGAGCATTTTAGTTAGGGTCCTCTCTTTTGCTTAGTTTGTTTAGATGTACAGATTTTAGCGGGTTTATCCTATGTTGTATGTTTATATGAGTGAGTATATACCGTGTGTGTCTTTTTGCTTCTGGGACAACTCGCTCAGGATGATCCTTTCCAGGTCCCACCATTTACCTGCAAATTTCATGATTTCCTTATTTTTCATTGCTGAGTAATACTCCATTGTATAGATGTACCACAGTTTCTGCATCCATTCTTCAGTTGAGGGGCATCTGGGCTGTTTCCAGCTTCTGGCTATTACAAATAAAGCAGCTACAAACATGGTTGAGCAAATGTCCTTTTTGTGTACTTGCGCCTCTTTTGGGGATATGCCTAGGAGTGGTATGGCTGGATCTTGAGGAAGCGCTATTCCTAGTTGTCTGAGAAAGCACCAGATTGATTTCCAGAGTGGTTGTACAAGTTTACATTCCCACCAGCAGTGGAGAAGGGTTCCCCTTTCTCCACAACCTCTCCAGCATGTGTTGTCACTTGAGTTTTTTATCTTGGCCATTCTGATGGGTGTAAGGCGAAATCTCAGGGTTGTTTTGATTTGCATTTCCCTAATGGCTAATGAGGTTGAGCATTTCTTTAAGTGCTTCTCTGCCATTCAATATTCCTCTACAGAGAGTTCTCTGTTTAGCTTTGTTCCCCATTTTTTATGTGGATTACTTATTATGTGGTTTGCTGCTTTTCAGCTTCATTAGTTCTTTATATCTACTGGATACGAGTCCTCTGTCTGATAAAGGGTTGGTGAAGATTCTTTCCCAATCTTTAGGCAGTTGCTTTGTTTTGATGACAGTGTCCTTTGCTTTACAGAAGCTTTTCAGTTTCATGTGGTCCCATTTATTGATTGTTGCTCTTTAGAGCCTGTGCTGTTGGTGTTCTGTTCAGGAAGTTTTCTCCTGTACCAATGAGTTCTAGGGTATTCCCCACTTTTTTTTCTAGCCGATTTAATGTGTCTGGTTTTATGTTGAGGTCTTTGATCCACTTGGACTTCAGTTTTGTGCAGGGTGATAAGTATGGATCTATTTTCACTTTTCTGCATGTAGACATCCAGTTGGACCAGCACCATTTGTTGAAGATGCTATCTTTTTTCCATTGTATGGTTTTGGCATCTTTGTCAAAGATCAGGTGTCCATAAGTGTGTGGGTTTATTTCTGGATCTTCTGTTCGGTTCCATTGATCCACCATTTAGCTTCTTTAGGTCTGTAGATTTTAGTATGATTTTGCTGTATTATATGGCTAACATCTGCCTGTACTTACTATAGGATCGTGAGAACAAGGGAAAGCCTTAGCACTACCCCAGACTGAAGTGGTTCAAAAAGGTTTTCTAAGTAAATCTATTCATTGAAATATTTGCAGTACCACCTTGAATATGCTTAAAGAAAATATTTTGTAATTTTGGATTTTCAACTTAATTTGTGTGTATACATCACCAAAATTTCTAAGTGAAAGAGAGAAAAATCATAATATAACTTGAAATGCATTATATCTAAAATGATAGTTTTGTCTTCCTACCTGCTCCTTTCTTCTCATTCTACCTTCTCCCCACTTCCAGAAGCATAAATGTATTTATTTTTAGGATACAAGTGCTCATTTTACCCACAAAAAAATATATATATTATATAAAAATTCAAACTGGGGACACCCATGGAGACAGTAATTCTATGCTTAATCAACCTCAGTGTAACCCAAAAATCTCTTCTGTTCTGATTCTTTCACTGGACAGTGGGACAAGGAACATGTTCTTCCTGATGCTGATTAAATACTTCTCTCTGAATGCTGTCTCACACTTTTGCAGTAGAATATACTTTCTATGGAGTCCGTGTAGATGGTTTTAGGAGGATTTCTGAAACATTAACCTTTCTGCACAGACAGCACACTATTCCAAAGCTTAGTCAAAATGTGGGATTGATTAACTCTCATATTACAGAAAAGATAGTTCCTCCCATGTATGCTTTCATGTGCTTATGCTCTACAGAGAACATGGCCTCCTAATTTTGAACTTCCTGGAAACTGAACTGCATTTAAATGTTCTGGGTACATATTCTCTTTGATAAATTTCCTTATGAGCTAATGGCTGATCATTGGTTTGCTTTTTTTTAAAATATATTCTGATTTTCATATAGTCTGTTTAAAGAAAATGAAATGTACCAAGAGGAAAATACATCCTGTATTGCTTCGCTGTCCTAGTGATAAATCCTTATGATACTCAGTTCATATCAGGTAGAAACTGAGATCTGTGCCTAATATGAAAGAGCATCTGGGATTTATGTTAATACAACTTTCCTGACACTGATAACAAGTGGAAAATACAATTCTTCATGTCTTGGCACTCTCTATTCCTCATATTCACGGTTCTGTTGTGATTATACATGGCTTGGATACCTTAGTAAGATTTATTTTTAGAGGTTGCTCTAAGAATTTCAAAAGCTTGTGGTGTGGTAATAATGATATCTGTTGTGTTTTGATAAATCTGGGCCTTTGTCTCTGTGTCTAGCCCCTTGTTTGAGAAAAGGCCAAATTATAAAGAAAAAGAATTTAGAAATGTAACTTGGAAGGAAACAGAGGAGATGTCTTGAGCCAACTAGCACCCACACAATTAATCATCCTGGCTCACCCAAGCTTTCTTCTCCCTGACTCATCATGGAAATAGAACAAGATGTCAATCCTGCCAAATATTCCTGCTAAGATTCTTTCTTAAAGCAATTCTGGATGACAGGAAATGGACCCTGCTTTTTGTGACAGGAATATTAGTGCCCACTAAATACTCCTCTTGTATCCTGATGTTTTCCTGAATCTCTAAGATTGGAGTCAATCAATGGCAACCAAAAACATATGTGTTACTTCTAGTTAGAGGAAGTTAAGACATAGAGACTCTGGAGGCCATTTGTAAAGATGGCAGCATCACAAAGTGGGAGCCTCAATGAGACTGGAGAAAATGACCTCACACACTTACTGGTCATTAGTACAAGATAGGCATGTTATATTGTGTTAAGCACTAAGATGCTAGGTTGACTTCTCATGGCAGATAGAGTACTTTGCTCTCCTACCCATTCTCTGCCCTGCTCTGCACTGTCAGGAAAGATGCACATGTTGAGATGCTATCCTTTGTGGCACATTATTCTCTTAAACCAGTTTATTTGGCTAGTCAGTCCTCCTACTGTGTTTGTGCTGGTGCATATCTGGTTGAAAAAAAGGAAAAAAAAAAACCTCAACCTGTCTCCATCCATTGCTGATAACAAAATCACATCACAATCCTAGGGCTTAAAACAACTGTTTACTTCTCCCTGTGATTCTAAGGATTGGCAGCTGGGCTGTTGTATTCGGTTTAATAGATCACTGACTGACTCTCCTGCTTTCAGCTAGGGCCAGAAAGCCTCAGATGATTTTCTCCTTCCAAGGCCTCTTTCCATGGACCTTCAGTCATTATTAGTTTAGTTCATACCTCCCAGAAGTTTATCACACCTCTGCTTGTAGCATATCTGCCAGAATTTCAATGCCAAAACACATCACACAGTCAAACCCAGAGTTACTACTGGAACTACATAAGGATAGGGCTGGCAGGCGGGATGCTGCTCTACAGGCTACCATATAATATTCTACCTTCATTCCATGTTTGTGGTAGAATTCAGGGTGGAAAAGAGAGAAGAAGACATCTTACCCACAGTTGATTTCCGCCAAACTTTGTAGAGAACTAGAACATTGGTTGTGCTACTGGGCTATTTAGCCTGGTTATCACAGCCATGCAAGGGTGACAGGTGCTTATCATCTGTCAAATGTCCTATCAGTGCCATAGTCACAACAATCTGTTTCTGCTCCTACAGATCTTGGCTGACTCCACCTTCATCCCACTCTTAATATCCTTTGCTTATTCATGGGTGGTCATATTGCTATCTATGTTTGACTTTTGTTTTTGCTCCAAACTGCTGCCACTCTCTCTTCCTTTCTCATATTTACCCTTCCCCCAGAAAGGCATTTGCAAGCATTTAGTCACTCTTAATTCCCTTTCAAGTCATCAAGTCATCTCACAGCCTTTATACATCCCACCTACCTTTGTGCAGACACTGTGTCTGATTCTTTTAGTTTTTGTCAGGCTTGGGCATATGGCAGACACTGAGGATGGGTGGTCTCCTCCCTTCTGCTTAGCTGGCTGTGACTAGATTAGAGGTGGGATGAAAAGGTGCATCTTTCCTTTGTCCAAGAACAATCTTCTTTTCTACTCCAACCACCTTTACATTCATAGTCAGCTCTATCACCCGCAAGAAATTGGAATAGTGCTTGTTGGATACCTGGCTAGACGAGTGTGGAACAGGCGCACTCCTTGTTCCTGTTGCCTCGCACATGTGGACTTTCTATTAATCCTGTCTTACGCTTTGTCCTAAATCTCTCATTCATATCATATTTTGTTATTTCTTTTCCTGTCATTACTATACTCAGAAAAATAATTGATATCCATATGATACCATGTATTAGAAATAAGTAGATTTTATCATAGATGTTGGTATTTTTGATGATCTAATGTCATGTCTTAAAAGCACTATCTAATTTTCTAAACCTAAAACATTGTAAGGTAATAAGATTTTTTTCTATTGAGGTATGAAATATCTTTTAAACTATTAATGAAACTTGTTAATAGTAACCATTCCCTGAGTGCAAAGCTAGGCTGCTGGCTCTTTATTTTACCTTAGTTGATTTTTTACCTTATGACTGCTGTTCAGAATGAACTCTGTTATTGTTGCTGTTTTATTGTCAGGTTCTTGCTTTGTAGTCCATGCTGATTTTGAACTCTCAATCCCCTTGCCTTTACCTACCCATGTGTAAAATCAGCCATTTAAAAAATGTCTCCTTTCTATTATCTTAGCTTGTTATTCTTTTAATAGGTCAGGGCTGTAATGTGGTATAATTTGAGGAATCCTATTTCCTATTCACATGGAACACAGTGTGGAAAGACCCCTGACAGAGTGCTATGAGCATCCATGTAAAAATCCTTTGTACATAGTCAGACTCCATTAGCCATTTAAAAAGTTATCAAGGATGAGATTTGATAGTTGTGCTTGGTTATAGACTAGTTTCAGAGTAATTGGATGTGGAAGGAGGAAAGATGCTGGATTCTTAAAAGATGTGACAGTAAAATGAATAGAAGCAGCAGAACTTTTCATAAGAACCAGCTATCTAGACCTGCTGCTTCATATATTGTGTGTTTGTATGTCCTCAGCAGGTGACTACCAGCCTGCACTATGCAGTCCTTATCAGTGAATAGCATGCTAGAATTTGTTTTTAATTTTTATTGCATTTATTGTGTTGGGGAGAGACGTTGTGTATGTGGTGGCACATGTGTAAAAGTTAAGAGGGCAGCTTGTGGGAGCCCATTATTTCCTTCTATCATGTGGACCTTGGGAATTAAACTCTAGTCATCAGACTAGCAACAAGTACTTTTTACCCATGGAGCCATCTTGTCATCAGCCCTAGAACTTACTTTGGGGGATTGTTGGGAAGACAGAATAACTTCCTATGGGGAGGACCCTAAGTGGGATTCCTACACGTACAGAAGCACTTAATATAGTTATTCTAGACAGCTTCAGCTGTCAATTTGACACAGTCTAGAGTCATCTCAGGCAGTCTCAGTTTTGAAATAGTTTATATCTAATAGGCCTATTGCCATGTTTTTAAGGGATTATCTTGATTGCTGATTAGTACAGGATGGCCTAACCTACTGTGGGTGCTACCATCCCTAGGCAGATGACTCTGGACTATACAAGAAAGCTAACTGAGCATGAGCCAGAGAGTGAAGGAGAGAACGAGTCAACAGTCAGCTTTCATCCATGGTTCCTGCCTCCGTGGAGTTGCTGATTTCTACATGGAGTTGCTGCCATGACTTCCCTTGATGACTAATTGTTATTTGGAAGTATTAGCTAAATAAATCCTTTCATCCCCCAACGTGATTTGTCCAGAGTGTTTTATCATAACAATAGACAGCAAACTAGAACAGTAGCTATTGTGATTAGGATTTATCTCCCCTCATTTGTTAAATGATTTTCTATTTTCTGTTGTTTTAAAAAGCTTCAGATAGGACAGTCAGTTACAGTACTTTGAGGAGTGAAGAGTTTGAGCTTTTACTAGTATACATTATCGCTGGTTGTGATGGCTAGTCTTATGAACTTGACACACAAACTAGGTTATCTGAATGAACAGAACCTTAATTTTCATGGAGAAAATGCCTCCATGAAATCCAGTTGTAAGGCATTTTCTTGGTTATTGATGGGAAAGGGCCCCTTGTGGGTGGTGTCACCCCTGGGCTGATAGTCCAGAGTTCTATAAGAAACCAGGGTGAACAAGCCATCAGGAGCCAGCCAGTAAGCAGCACCCCTTCATGCCCTCCTGTCTCCAAGATTTTGTCCTGTTTGAGTTCCTGTCCTGACTTTCTTTGATGATGAACAGCAATATAGAAGTGTAAGCTAAATAAACCCTTTCCTCCCTAGCTTGCTTTTTGGTTATGTTGTTTCTTCACAGCAATAGAAGTCCTAAGACACCTGTTATTTTTTATCTTTCCTTGGATATTGTTTCATTATAGTTATTGATTCTTTGTAGACATCTACTGGGAGATTCCTTTGACATGAAGGAAATTAGAAACACCCCCTTTAAAGCCTCACACAGCTATCCCTGCTATTTGAAGAGATCCTTGAAGTCTCTGTGGTCCATACCTCAGATAGGCTTTACTGAGCTTGGTGTGACCTGCAGTCGTACTAGTGTAACTGTGACTTTGTGGAGGAGTTTGTCTCTAATCTCTCCATGGACTCAGATACAAATCTGTGACTGAAAAGCACAGGAATAGCTAGGGGTGGCATTCATGTGCTTATTCCTTACAGTAAAAATATTTACAACATAACAAGTGACCATCCCTTAGTTGGATACAGATACTGGAAAACATTCAGGATAATGCCACATCCAGTGGGTATGCAGCCAGAAAGGCCAGCTGTTGCTGGGCCATAACTGGCAGTAATTAGTGTATCGTGGTTGTCCAGGTATATCACTATTTTGTTCACTGGCTTGAAGAATGTAGATCAGCTGTCTGAACTCAGCATTAACCTTTCTCCATGTTGGATACAGAAAAGCTCAAACAGCACAGAAGAAAATGGCCTTCCTGTCCTGCAGGAGAGCTAACTTTTAACAATTTAAATAACTTCAATTCTCGTTTGAGAGAAAAACAGGTTTTATTTTCTTTCTAAAAACAAAGACTTCTTAAGGAAGCCACATTACAGCTACTTTTTGGGGGGTTTTGCATGAATCTTTTGTCAAAACTTTAGGGGTTTTTTTCTTAAAAAATATATAGTAATATATTTTTATCAACTATAAAAATATCTATACATTTATATTATATATATAGTTGATAACTATATATTTTATCAACTATAAAAATATATAGTTGATCATCTTAACAGCATGGGTGATTTTAAATATTAAAGTGACTTATCAGGGCATACTTTTCAAGCATGCTTTACAATGTCTAATAGTAAATATCTTTTGAAAATTTCAAGCTGACATGTGTGTAACTGGTGTGTTATTTCACATTGGGACTTTATTCCTTTTACTCTAGTTACACAAAGAATTTAGCTTGGTCTAAATTCTTTATTTATTATTATTTATTTATTATTTATACTGTTGAATAACTGTCATCTCCCAAGGTGAAATACAAGGCAAGCGGCTCCTGGTGGGGAGGGCATTGAACACTATGGATGCAAAGCAGGAGTTTTCTTCTGTGCAAATTCAGAACACATTCCTTTCACTGAGGGAAAGCTCAGTTTTCCGGCAGTGTTTTTGACTTGTAGTTTAATTGAGTACTGTCCTTGAGTGCTTGGCATGTCACATTTGAGGTCATGTAAGTGTGGGTGATTTTTCTTCAGTAGGAGTCAGTGATAGGCAGGACATTACTTTGTCCTGCCCTAAAAGAATATGCACTGGAGATAATCTGTGGATAATTGTGCAATTAACGTTCAACCTTTGAGGAAAGACCATGTTTTCCAGTGTTATAGTTCCTAATCTCCCAATAGTGTGAAGATTTATTTGCTCATGCCTCTTTAAGTAAGTACTTTCTCCATTTCTCTAAAACTTGATTTTTTTCTTTATAGTGCACACTGATTTTATACGCAATTTATTAATTCCATGTATACTTTAAAAGGATAAAGATAGTTATATATGAAGCTTGTCTCATTGTTTTTTCTGTTTTGGAAGAATTAATACTTTAAAACATGAGGCAATGAAAGAATCAGACTAACTTTGTAACCTATGTTTCTTTATATTTTCAAGTTTTAGGCCCATGTTAATTAAAGCCTCTAAGTGCTTCTCCAGAGAGCCGAGGAATGTAAAAGTTCCTGACATTAGCCATCTGTGAGGGCAGAGATAAGGAAGAAAACAAGCAGAGATCTCTACGAAATGGAGAGAAAATCACCGGCTGGCGCCTGTGAGATGAGCTTTGTTTGGAAACTGGGCCAAATGGCCCCAATCCTTCTCCTGACCTTTGATCCAAAGCCTGTAACCCCCACTCCTCATAATAGACACGGGATGAGTTAATCACTCTCCCACCTTTAACCGTGGCTATATCTCATATATGGCAGGAAATTCCAAACTGACTTGAAGATGAGATATCTGGACAGGGCTGACCAGACCTAAGGGTGCCCAGAACCAACCAATTATTTTAAAAGTTAAATACCTCATCCAATCATGAATTGCCAAGAAGGCAACCCCTAGAATTCCCATGCCTTGCCTTTTAAAAACCTAAGGTCTTTGTCTCCCTGTGCCACTCCTTGCTAACCAGCAGGGGTGACCCCATTGTGCAATGGTCAGAATGAACCTCTTGCGATTTTGCATCGATGGATGATTAGTTTCCTGAGTTCTCTTCATACCTTCTTATATTTAGGCTCTTGCTGGGCCTAACAGCAAAATATATAACAAGTGAAGAACTTAGAAACTGTGTAGTTATTTAAGATCCTATAGGCATTGTAGTGTATAGTACAGATTTGGGGAAGTGTTTGAGTTGTCTAGTACCTGTTTAGAGGGCTGAGTACTTAAATCTAATAAACTGAATTAACATGGCTCATGAATCACGCAGTCATCTAGTGTGTATCTCAGAGTTTAACTTTGCTGTGTTTGCTCAGCATATGTTATATGTAAGATCTACTTGCTTTAGTGCCCTTTGTTTTATTTTCCCTGAAGCTTTTGTTGAATTAGAATTAACAGCAAATCTGACAGATCTGAGGAGACCTACAAAAATGTGATTTTATGGTGGAGATATGCCATGTGCACACAGAAAGGTCGGTTGCTTTAAATATGGGTCAGAAATGCTTTAACAAGCTTCTTTACCTAAATGCTTCCTAGAGACTAATAACATAATAAAAGACAAAATTTTTGGATCTTAAACCACATAGTGTGAATGCTTAATTCACAAAATAATATTTGTATAAGCAGAATGCCTACCATTAGCTAGTTTTTTTCTTTGTATCTGTTTTGTAAGAAGTCCATCAAAACCAAACTTAAATCTGAATTCTGTTGCTAGCAACACATATTATCTACATTGTTTCATTTTTCACGTTTGTGCTTTATCCCATGTGCTGATCTATTATTTTATTACAACTGATTTGTTTATGATGACTAGATTCTGGTCTGGAAACTGAATGTTATAGTATAAATATAGCTCAGGTTAGCCTGTTATACAATCATTTCAAGGATCTTAAGGCTCTTTTTTGTTCTTTTTTCTTACATTCATTAATTTTGTTACTATAATATTTATTTATTTCCTTCCATGTTCCAAGTAGGCTACTGTGGTGCTGTCAGGGATAAGAGAGATTCAGTCTCTAGCCTGCAGAAGTGCATTTTGGCGGAAATGATGGTTATTATGAAAATACATGACTTCTTAAAAATTACATATATAATTAAACCTACAAAAACTACCTTAGGTTATAATAGTGTCATTTCCTTTCACCCTCTTTTTTCCCCCCCTTTCACCCTCTTAAGAGAACCATTGCTCGCAAGTGTCTTTCCTTCCTGAGAAGACACTAAAAACTTTTCTTTCCAGGTGGGGCAGACATCTGTCTCTATGACAGAGCTAAGGCTTTCAGTGTGATGCTTTTTTAGGCAGGGTGGCAGAAGGATGGGGAGATGAGGAAAAGACAGCCCACATAGTCTGTCTGTCTGTCTGTCTATCTATCTATCTATCTATCTATCTATCTATCTATCTATCTATCTGTGGGTTTTTTTGTTTGTTTTGAGACGATGCCTTGCTTGTAGCCCAAATTGAACTGTACTCATTATGTAGCTTAAGATGCCCTTGAACTCCCAACAATCCTCTTGTGTCAGCCTCCTAGGTGCCGAGATCATGTTACATACAAACATGCATACATATATATATATATGAACAGTATTATAAAATGAGAAATTTCAGAAATTCAGAGGCAATGATGGAATGCCTTCTAGTTTGAGTGATCAGCTGATGTTTCTTGAAAAGGATGTCTTAAGCGATTTATGAAAAACAAATAGGACTTTGGTAAGCAAATAGGATGGATAAAGCTTTCCAGGTAAAGGGATGGGATAAACTACAACAAGAAGGTGGGAGAGTTCAAGGCATACTGAGGGACTAGAGAAAAACACAAGAAAAATGGAAAGAAATCATCTAGAAAATAGTTACAAGGAAGTGGAAGAAAGCTGGTGGAATAAACCAGGCCAGATCATAGAGGATTTTAAAGACATATTAAAGGATGTAATGAACTACTATGGTGACTTCCAGTATTTCACAAGAAAGAATAATTAATCAGCACTGTTGAGGAGAATGACTACAGAGGATAGCCTGGAACCCAAACCTCAGCTGGCTCTGAAACTAGAGTAAGTAAGATGATCTCGATTGTCAGAGTTCATCTTCTCCATCAGTGTTTAGAGTTTGAAGGAAACATGTGGCCATGCCCAGAACTCTCCTACAGAGCCTCTTCAGAATGAAGAGGCCCCTTCCCTCTGAAGACTCAGTGCTCACTTTTTAACTGTCTTCAAATACAGGGTTTCCTTACCTATTACAAAGATATGGTTGGCTTCAGAGAGCCTGAATACAAATATTTAATATGGAAAAATCATAATAATGGGAAAGGGGGCAGATTTTGCTTGACAACACCACAAATATTTCAGAACTGATTTTAGATTTATGAATAAATAATTATTCCAGTCTCTGGGTTAAATATTTAAAACTCAGCTTCTTTTATTAATTCATGTCTGATTTTTCTGAGGTGTACATTTTCACTCTTCATTTCTGTCTTTTAGTATGCCATAATTATTCTTCTTATCCCATCCTTTTTCAGCTCGCTGCATGAAAATTTATTTAAACGTGGCACACAAATCTTTGAAAGAAGAAAAGGAAATTCTGTGTGTGGGTCTCAGCAGGAGTAAAGCTGGTGCAGCTTAAAATAATGCTGAAAAAGAAGCACTCATCTACAGGGAGGGTGCCCCTGATCCTCTTCCTGTGCCAGATGATTAACGCCCTGGATGTACCTCTTGATCGTGAGTATTAACAGTTTAAAGCTCTTAGACCAGAAGACCAAACCTTCCAGCATTTACCATCACCCTGAGCTGTGTTTATGAGGAAAGTGTCTGCATGACACTGAAAAGCTAGTCAAAATTAATTTGGCTTTTATCTTCAGCACCTGGTGTTTATGAAGACACTGAAGAAAAGGTAGTGAAAATGTCTAGACATGCTGTCTTTATCTTTGCTTCAGGTGTCTTTTGCGTACAGTGGTGGGAGTGGTCTGAGAAGAAACTGGTTCAACTGTCCTATCTTCCCAGTGGGCAAAGCTTTGTAGAAGGACCATGTGAACCACTTTACAAGGATGATGCAGAGCCCCTTCCCACTTATTGTTTTTATTGTGTCACTTTCTCCCTTCATTACTGAGGCATCTCTGAAAAAAACAAAATCAGAAAATGGTCTTGCTAATCCTCAAACAATATCCCCAAATCACCCATACTTCATACTTTGTTTATCCTGATCCTACTGCATTTCTCACTCTCATTTTCCAAAATGTTCAATGTACATTATAGTCTTCCTAGCCTGAGTGGTTTGTTCATAGATAATAAAGACAAAACTGACTTCCTCCTGGATATGTTCCTGCAGCAGAAAGCAGAATTTCAAATCTGAACAATTACTGTACTTCACAATTGATTTTCCCATTTACCCCCCAATCTACATAACCTCTTTAAAACCATTAGCTTCCTGGACAGAACATCCGTTTGGCAAGCTTTCTAAGGTGCAAGGGAAATAGCTGTTTCCTGGGGTTATCCAATTGCTTGTGTGTCCTTTTCTGCTGCAGAAGCTGCAGCTGTCGTTGGAAAGAAGAGACAGATTTCTTGCACACTCAGCTCATTTCCTGGGCCATGCTTCTCTATACCAAGGGGCAACAAAAAGAAGCCTTTTCATTTTTAAAGTTATTCATCTTTAATTTAAAATATGTAAATATATTAATTGAAATATGCATTTTCTTAAGCTTATTAAAGCAGGAGTAAATATACTTATTTAATAAGTAAATAGATGCACTGAAAAGAGGGAAAAGCAGTAGGGGAAATGCTTTGTTCTCTCTTGTGTTAAAAGTATTCCTCCTTAATATGACTGCTCAAACCATCAGGGGAAACAGGCACCTAGGGCTAACTTAATTATGGCAGCTAAAAGAGAAGAGACACAGGCATAATGAAAATAATGTCACAAGTAGCCTAGGCTTTCGTGCATTAACCTTTGCAAGCTGTAATGACAGGCAGCCCTGCAGAATGATTGAAACTGCAAACACATCCTCATTCCACACATCCTTTTTTTCAGCATACAAAATGGCACTATTTACAGGACCCAGCAATCTGGGTGGCTGAGAATTCCAAAGCAGAAATATGCTAATAGCATAAAACCATCTTGAAGAGTAACCACAGAAATGTGAGAATCTTAAATCAGTGTTGGATTTGACTCAGATGGAAAATTGTAGTGAGATTCAATCGTGAGGTATCATCATGTGCATCAGTGTCCAGAATAATAAGATTGAACACTACACATAATGTGACAACTCAATTGTAGATTTCATTTATTTTTCAAATTGAGCACAGTTATCAGTACAGCACAATGTGTATAGGATAGAATTAGCTACTCCTACCCTGGAAGAGTTGTTTGTTTGTTTGTTTATTTGTTTGTTTGTTTTGTTTGTTTCTTTGTTTCCCCTTCAGCGTAGCCTTTATTCTCCCATATGCTGGTGTGAGAAGCTGCTGCAGGGGCAGAGCAAAACAAGAGTACCCACTTTCTTTTTCTTGTAATGTAATTGTGACATTGTAATGTCACAATTTTAACTTTCACAATATGGGTTCTTTTCCCTAGGTCAAATCAAGTAGACAAAATGCTCCTTTTTTATCTTTAGAGTGCTAACATTCTGACTACTAACATCTGATTTTCTTTAATCTTCTTTGCCCACTCACCTGCTGATACTGATGGGAAAAAAGCAAAGCTTCTTGATGACTGTAAGTGTCTTTCTACAAATTACTAGGCAGTGTGAAAATGTGACCGTGTCCTTGTTTCTTGAATTAATAGTGTGAATCAAATAAACATAATTATGTTTTGTGATTAGTGTTTTTTTAAGCATGTTGCTTACTATAGCCAAGTACCTCATTTGAATGCTAAGGTACAAATATAATGTTTATAACCTGCATGAGTTATGGAGACTTTGATACTACTTTGCCAACCTGCCGTTCTACTAACATCCAAGCTGTATTCACATCTGATGTAACTCAATGAGAAAGTTAAAAAAAAATGTAGGGAGAATAATTATTTTGTTTTAAATGCCATCAACTGGAACAGACACATCTTTTGCAGAGGTTTGGAAATTGGGTGTATATCAGAAGCTTCACTCAGCTTTAGCCTTCAGCACTGGGTAGAACAGTGTTGCTAGAATTATAAGTGAAAAAGTCTGGCAAATTAGAAGCTTGTTTTGAAATACACAGAAGACAGACCACTTCAGTCATATCGCTCCTGGGAGGCTTCCTATAAGCAAAAATTTCTGCTGCTTCTGACAGCTGGGTAGCATTTATCATCCACTGAAAAGATGGTCCAGTTTCATACATTTTCCTTTGATGTTGAGTTAAACAGAGAACTCTTGGTAAGACCCTACAAAGCATTTGTTAATTGCAATATGATCTAAGCACTATTCAAAAAGAAACCTCCAGATGGCAAACTCCTGGTACAGCTGCAGGCACAGGAGGGGAAGCCCTGCATTTGAAACCACCAAATTTGCATGTCTGGCACTGTCTTACCCCATCTCATCTACCTCCTACCATCCCCAAGAAGGACTGGATTAAATCACTCCTAGGAATCCCTTCTATCAACATCTCTCTTCACTATTTTGACAGTGTAGGACCTCAAGAATTCCTTTTATTATCCCAAATACTGTACTCCCAGAATCTGAAGACTGATCACTGCAAAATGAACCTGGCCCAAATCAGAATGCTTGAAGCACAACTGAACAATCCCAGTGTTGGCATCTACTAAAAATTTTTACACAATGTGTTAATAATCCTTCTAGTCACAGTTGGAGGCCAGGTCAACTTTTGAACTTCCCTTTCCTTCTGAGGGCTTACAGGGGTTGAGGTTCAAGTCTCCCAACTAAAACAACAACAACAACAAACAGAGAGCCATTAACCTTCAGATAAAACTGCTGACTAGCATTGAAAATCAGCAAGATAAAGGCAGGAAGGTCCAAAGTTCAGCAAAGCAAGCTGGAACAGGACTACTTCATTGCACAGTCCCAAAGATGCCGCAACATGTTTGCACTGGGGGCCAGGGAAGCCTTTGTCATGGGAAAATGCTCTACACATTGTGAGATGTATAGAGACATGCTTGCCCTCTCCCTCTACAGGTAACAATTCTATACCAGCCCTGGTTATGGTAATGCAAAGATCCCTGGAAGGGCAAAGGCAAGGGCAAGTTGCTCCTTGTTGCCAACCACCACTTTGTGTGAATATCGCCCCTTCTGCTTAGCACTGGCCAAGCAGAAACTAGGTGAGAATTAGTCTCTGCTTGGTGCCTTTCAGAGAAGTCAAGCTGTTTGATTTCTCTGAATAACAAACAAGGTTGAAATTGCTGGCCTCTAAAGTGCCTTCCCATTCTAATAAGAATCTCACTTAGAGGAAAGAGGAAAGATCCTGATCTCACAAGAGGAAAGACCATAGTTTTAGAGCAACTTGGAGCAAGCATGCTCAAGGTCACTATCTAGACTGGCTTTCCTCAGGATGAATTGCTCTGGGTCAAACTGTTAGCTTTACAGTTTCACAGTAAAGGACCAGGTAACATTTTGAAGAGCACATAGAAACATAGCCCCCTAGGAAAAAGAATTCCAATCTTATTACTAGTCCACATAGGAGTGTTTTCTCTTTATTCCTAATCCATCTACCTCCTGGCTCTAAGGCATGTCAAGACTCCAATTTAACAATCTTTTAAATATGAGTTTATCAAAAGTTTCCCCAGGATATATTAATTTAAATCATTAGCATACTAATGAATGTTATGTCAGTGACTATCCTACTAAAGATTCAAATCTACCTCATACTTATATTGACAGACATCACTTGAAATGAAAGAACCATGAATTTCTCATTGTTACATCAGAAAAACAATGTTTGAATATTAGATTGGTATTAGTAACTATTTTCCCAGACTTTTGGTCTGGGAAAATGTACTTTGTAGTGTGTATGATTGTTACCAAGGGGAAGCTATATCCTGACTTCTCAACTTTAGCTGAGTTTTAGTTGAAAAACTAATGATTTACTGCTACAACAAATAACTAAGAATAATTGTGACATATTAATCTAAGGCAAGTGATTTTAATATTGAAAAAGTGGTTACTATCATGATAGTAAATCATTTATTTCTTTACATTATTCTCTGTTTTACAATTAAGTGGTGCAGCCTCCAACCATCACTCAACAATCACCAAAAAACTACATTATTGATCCTCGGGAGAATATTGTAATCCAGTGTGAGGCCAAAGGGAAACCTCCTCCAAGGTAAGCCTGTATCCTATTTTTGATAGTACTTGTTTTACCTTTTGTTTATCTAACCAACTCCCTGGCTCATTTCAGCCATTCAAAGGTGTTTAATGTATCTTCTTAGGTTCTGCATATCTCTAAAGTATCAGTCATTGGTTCATTGTCTCATCTCTCAGATTAATTACAGCTCATTTGATTAAACCCAGATTTTTGCATTTTACTATCCATCTTTTCTGTAAAATGCTCATAATTTGTGGAATGATGGGAAAAGACCCTCTTATCTTGGTTCTCACACCAATGGTTTTTGATAAGGCCAAACCCCTTTTATTTGAGCTTGGTTTTCTTCATATGTTGAAAAGTCAAGAATAATTTGAATTGATGGATTCTACGAACTCTCCTACCTCTATACTGGCCATAGAATAGTCCTACATACAGTGTTCTCTATACTTATTGGGGTTGTCTATGTGGATCTTAGCATTAGCACTTCATAATCCAGTCTAAACAAAACATTATAAAGATGGGAAACTTAGGGAAATCCTGCTGGACTATCTATGGAGGCCCCTACAGAGAGTGACACACCATCTAGTCCAGTAATGTGGAGAATTCTATAGAGTTTGATTGTTAAAAATAGTAACTATTATAACAATTAAATTCATGACTGTTAAATTGTAACTGGTGTGCTTCAGGATTAGGACAAGCAGCTCTAGCTCCTCATTTTTTATTTATAGAAAAAAAGGAGGAATGTTAGTATTTAGGCAGCCTGCTTCTGGGTTGCCTAGCAACCTATGATGCCATTATGTGTAGCAGGCCAGGTAGCCACACCTGGCAGGCGTGGTTACATTGCTCCTTAAAAGGATCAACCTACCGCTTTGTCTCTCTCTTAGCTCTTGCCTTCTCCCCTTTCTCTGTTGGGGTGCCCCCCCCTTTCCCTTATCATGACTTGCTTTTTCCTTCTCTCTCTGTCTTCATCTCCATCTAATAAACCTCTTTCATATAAAATCAGCTGTGCACATCATTATTATTTATTTGGTCCTAACAGTAACAAGGCATAATAATTTATAATTAATAAAAGTAGGAATGTTTTAGGTATTTTATGGCAAATTTATATATTATACACCTGATTCTAGATACCTATGTATGTCAACAGTTCCATCAAAGCTTTATTCCAAAACATATTGTAACCCAATCATATTGCTGAAAACCAGCTTCAAACAGGCCTCAATGTGCCTTTGAGCTTCATTCTTAGTTAATGCCCACCATACTTGTATGGCCAGACTTCTCAGGAGTTAGTGGTAATGATTTTTTGCTGTGAGAATGAACCTGTCCTGTGTAGTGTGGTATGTTTTTCAGTCTTCTTGACCTCTGTCCATGAGGTAAGTGTAGCCTGCACCACTACCACTTCCCGTCCTAGCTTTTGTAAGCACCACTGTAAGCATAAATAGTAAGAAAAGAAATCTAAGTTGAAAAACACAGGAAAGTTTGACATGTATTTCTCTCCATCATCTCACCATCACCAAGGTGTGACTAATTAGGAAGTATTTAGTCACATGAACACATAACATTTATAGAAAGACATTTTTTATGTAACTAAACTGAAAAAAAATTAATCTTGGTTGACAATTTGGTATATCTTCTAATATACATACATATATATATATATATATATATATATATATAATTATTTCTAGAATTAACAATCCTAAAGTGCACCTTACATAGAATTACCATTTTTTAAAACTAACATTTAAAATACTCCAGAGTTTTAACTCTTCTCCAAGGCTCTAATTTTATACTTTAGTAACTTGAAACAGATATGATCAGCTTCTCACTCAAAGATAATCAATACTTACGGAAGCTTTTCTTGTCAGCTTAGAGCACATTTTTATAAACAGTTTAACTATGTGAACTGTTAATGAAGTTCAGAGACTGCCTTGAAAAGTGTTTTTTTTTTTCCTTAGAAAAAAAATGGCAGGCAATTTGTGTTAGATTTGAGCTGATTTTAAAGAAGTATATGCCTCAAAATGTAAAAACAGCACTTTTTTTCTGAATCGTGATTTGGTATAATCTTTTAAGCATGGAGACCTTTTACTAAATATTGAAATCTAACAATTACTCCTGAAACTCCATAAAACCTATTATTAAAGGGGTATATAATCCTATTTTTTTCTAGACTATTAATGACTTTTAATCTTTGATGTGTTGGGCAGCTTTTCCTGGACTCGTAATGGAACTCATTTTGACATAGACAAAGACCCTCTGGTCACCATGAAGCATGGCTCAGGAACACTCATCATCAACATCATGGCTGAAGGAAAAGCAGAGACATACGAGGGAGTGTACCAATGCACAGCAAGGAACGAGCGCGGAGCTGCTGTCTCTAACAGCATTGTTGTCCGCCCGTCTAGTAAGTAGTTTGTCAACCCAGCTCATCATCTGTCACGTTATCCAAATATGACCAAAGAAGCAAGAACATAGCTTCCAATATTCTCACTTTGGCTTTCATAAAATTAATGTCTACTATTTTCTGCTAACAACCTAGCAAGCTCCTCAGCCTAGTGTTTGCCAATCCATTGTGTCCTTTATCCAAGTCCTGAATGAAAGAACAAGGCTAAAAAAGGTGTTTATTCCCTAAATCGATCTAGATATTTATTTCTTGTGTAGTTTATTATAAGATGAAAATAAATTCTTATGATATGGTTAACAAATTACTATGTGATTTCTTTTAACAATTGTTTCAAATTTGCATTAAGATTTGATGGCCCTTTTTACAGTAGTCAGTGTTAAAATCCTCTCAACAGCCTTAATTATATTTAAAGAATAATGGCCATTTGTAGTTATGGTTATTTTGAAAACATTTAAAATTACATATTTAAAATTGTACATAAAGAAATGTAAATTGTTCATGAGTCTTTTCGTTCATAGAAATAATTTCTAATCAGTATTTTCTTTCCTTATATATATGTACATAAAACTATCTTATTCTGAAATGCTATTTTAAAACCTTTGACATTAATATATCATATACTCTCTTACCAATATTATAAGTAAGCATACATATATAATACCATATGAAATTCAAATGTATATATATTCTTATTTAGCAAGTTTGTTGTTGACATTTAATTTTTTTCCCATTCTCTTTGGAGAGCTTGCTTGTATAAAAGACAATGTCTTATTGATGTATTAGTGTAAATTATTAAACAATGGAGTAGTGGCTTGAGTTACACTGCCAATGATAATAAAGGAGATTTTCTTCCCTTCTACTATTGTGTCTATATGTGTTTTTTTATTCTAACACACTATTTTAAAGTAAATTTTAAAGTAATTCATTAATTAATATATGTAAATTCTAAGTTACATTTCCCAAAATCTTTGGGTGACTTTTTTGTTTTGTTATCTTCTTTTATTTTTGCATAAAGAAATAGCTAAGAAGATTTTTGGTTTTTGCTTAACAGGGTCGCCCTTGTGGACCAAAGAAAGACTTGAACCAATAATACTTCAAAATGGTCAGTCATTGGTGCTTCCCTGTAGACCTCCAATTGGATTACCACCAGCCATAATATTTTGGATGGATAATTGTAAGTCTTAACACTAAGAATTTTCTTCAGTTGACTTATGCTTACTTTTCATAATAGTTTACCTCCTCTTACAAATCATAAAGTGCTTATAAAATGATCTATATGTGCTCAGAAAAAAAGCAGCTTACTGAAATAAGTACCATGCTATTTAATTCATTAACTATGCCATACACTGCTATGGATCAACAACACCAGAAAATACTTGCTGTCACAGGGCTTGCCTTCTGCACAACGAGGTGAGCTGAGAAGAAAAAGGAGGTAAAAAAATGTATTTTGAAAATCTATATCAGTCAACAATAAATTTTATGGAAGAAAAGAAACCAGAAATGTGAGCGTAGTGCTAATGGGGTGGAGTGAGAAGGCAAACCAGTGGCCTGCTTATCTGTGTGAAAAGGGGCACTGATGCAAGCCCTAGGGCAGAACATCCATAAGATGTTAAGAACAACAGAAAAAGTGGCTATATTGAAAGAGCCAAGGGAAAGGCTTGTTTTCCCCTCTGAATGAAGTAGTAAAATGTTAGAATATATTTATCAGAAATAAAATAATTAGTAAAAAGTAAAAATAATTAGTAAAATTTCCATTCGTGTGTTGAAAGCAAAGACAAAAGAAAAGTCGGGGGAGGCCAGGATGTGACACAGTGTGTAGTTTAGTGGTAGACCACTTGTCTAGAATCTGTAAGGTCCTACATTCAATCCCCAGCACTTGAAAAAGAAAAAGTGGCAGAGTCCAATTAGGTGTTTATTATAATCCAGGACATGGTTAATGGTGACTTGGAACTTGGGAGGCAGCAGTAGAGTGTTTGTTGGTGCTACTTTTTCAAACGCTACTTTATTTGGGAGCTCCTTAAAATTTATGCCTCTGCATCTGCTTTGATACACTGCTAGGTAGAGTCTTTCAGAGGCCCTCTGTGTTGGGCTTCTGTCCTGTTTCTTGTTTTCTCCTTCTTCCAGTGTCCTTCCCCTTTGTCTTTCTAAGTGAGGATTATCCCTTTTACCCTGGGTCCTCCTTCTTGTACCCACCTATAAGTGAGTACATACCATGTGTGTCTTTCTGCTTCTGGAATACCTCACTCAGGATGATCTTGAGTGCAGGGAATCATATGAAAGAAGGTAATTAGTAAGACCTGGAGAGTACATACAGGAGCTCCACAAGGAGAACAACAGAACCAAAATATCTGGGCTCAGGGGTATTTTCTGAGACGGATACTCCAACCAAGGTACATTCATGGACATAACCTAGAA
>NW_026585644.1:62871379-62894662 GCF_907164565.1 Psammomys obesus
TGAGACGGATACTCCAACCAAGGTACATTCATGGACATAACCTAGAACCCCTGCTCAGATGTAGCCCATGACAGCTCAATATCCAGGTGGGTTCCCTAGAAAGAGGAAGAGGGACTGTCTCTGACATGAACTCAGTGGCTGGCTCTTTGATCACCCCCCCTCCCCAGAGGGAGGAGCAGCCTTGCCAGGACACAGAGGAAGACAATGCAGCCAGTTTTGATGAGACCTGATAAGTTAGGGTGGGATGGAAGGGGAGGAGGACCTCCCCTATCAGTAGACTTGGAGAGGGGCATGGGAGGAGATGAGGGAGGGGATGGGATTGTGAGGGAATGAGGGAGGGGGCTACAGCTGGGATGCAAAGTGAATAAAATGTAATTAATGTAAAAAAATAAAAATTTAATTTAAAAAAATTTTATACCTCCTTTCCAAGCCCCTAACCCCAGGTGAGGGAAAAAGAAGATTGTAAGGGAAAGAGGACATAGACATCTTTACTTCTTCTTTCTGGGTAGGATCGTAGGATTCTTTTGAGGGCAATACCAATATCTGTTGTCAGGAAATCCAGAAGTCCAGGTAATCAGCAAACCAGCAAGCCAGCAAGAGCAGCAAGCAAACTTCCTCCATCTCCTCAAGCCACCACCCTTTTTCCTCTGGGCTGTCATATTTATGCCCCTCAAAGTCCTCAGAATTCAACTAATTCCATCTGGCAAAGACCAGGCTCTGCATGATACAATTAATAGGTGTGGACAAACTAAAATCCCCACTTAGGATTATAACAAAAACATGTTTACATATCATAAACCAAAACATCCACAACAAGTAGTCAGACGCTAAATATATTCTAAGGATAGAGTCTCCATGGAGTGGGGGGTGGGGGGGAAGAAGGGAGGACCATGAGAAGAAAAATCAAAGGTGAATACAAAAATTGATTTAAAAATAGAAGTACCCTCTTCTGAAACATCAAAGTTAATAGTGGAGGAAATCAAGTTGCTTTGATTATTTCATATCTTCATGTTTTTTGTTTTATTTTGTTTCATTTGGTTTTTGTTGTTTTTGTTTTGGTTTTTTGTTTTGTTTTATTTATTTTTTTGTTTTTGTTTCGTTTTTTTGAGACAGGGTTTCTCTGTGTGGCCTTGGCTGTCCTAGACTCGCTGTGTGGACCAGGCTCATCTCAAACTCACAGAGATCGCCTGCCTTTGACTCCCTGAGTGCTGGGATTAAAGGCATGGGCCACTGCACCCAGCTTCAGTTCTTTCTTTCTTTTTTTTTTTAATCTCCAAAAACAGCTAATATTTATTGAGCCTTTACTGAGTATCAATCCCTTTACTAAGAATATCATGTCGACTGTCCCATTAGTTTCTCACAAGCATATGAGGCATGTCCAGGCATCCTCTTTATCTTCCTAGGACCAAAACTGGGACAAGGAGAAATGAAACTACTTGCTGGAAATTTCAAATTTTGTCTACTTTTGACCTTTTACTTGATGGAAGCATTTATTGTTCTAACTGCCCCCCCTCCAAAAAAAGCTATTATGTTAGCATGTTATCTTGGAGGTGGCACACAGCTTGGCTTAGCAACTAAGGAACCAGAATTTAAAATGTGAAAGGTCCAAGACACCAGATGACACCAGCAAAAGTCAGAGGTGTGAGGCGGAGGATTAGTCAGGACTGCTATCAACCAGGTATGAATGCTTAGTGCATAAAGCCATTAAAAAAGAAAAGAAAAAGAAACACATGGGTTGGATGAGATAATTTATAGATTGGGTACTGAAGTTGAATGACAGAACCTAAGGTCTGAGACCAAGAGCCTTGCAAGAATTTAGGAAAAACACAAGAAAGCGAAGGAAAAGGAGTCACTGTGATAAGAGACCATAAAGAGAGAAAATGATGTTCCATAGACCAGTTGGAGAACACAGGTTATGAAAATAGTGATGATTGTTGAGTACAGCAAATAGATAACATGAAGCCTGGGAAATGACTGTTGAATCTAGCAACAAGAATTCTACTGTGACCTTGAAAGAGACTTACCTATAGATGGAATGCATGCAAAAGATTTGCACAAAATAACCTATTCTTAGAGAACTGACTTCCTCTGCAATCACAGGCTGCAAAACCCTCTGGAGAGAAAATTGGACTCTAACACTTAATGTTCATTGCTGACTCATAAAACCTCTCACAGAAAGTGTTGCAAGAAGTAAAAAACAAATCTGTAAACAAATAAATGTGCAAATATATGTTTTCTTTATTTATGTGGTACCTGCTATGAATTTTGAGGGGAGAAGCAACAAATACAATATAAAGGAGTGATTTATAACTTTGAAGTAACACTCTGCATATATCACCATCAAAATTAGATGCACCAAATCATTCTGTATATCTCTTCTTCAAGTGTAATACAAAGAAACATCGTGAAATTTGCAGGTAAATAGTGGGATCTGGAAAAGATCATCCTGAGGGAGCTATCCCAGAAGCAGAAAGACACACAGGGTATATACTCACTCATATAGACATATAATATAGGATAAACCTTCTAAAATCTGTACACCTAAAGAAACTAATCAAGAGGGAGGACTCTTGCTAAAATGTTCAATCCCTATCCAGAAAGAGGATGGACATCAGAAGGAGAAAAGAGGGAACAAGTCAGGAGCCTGACACAGAGGACCTCTGAAAGGCTCTGCCCTGCAGACTATTAATGCAGATGCTGAGACTTATGGGCAACCTTTGGGCAGAGTGCAGGGAATCTTAGGAAAGAAGTGGGAAACAGTAAGATCTGGAGAGGACAGGAACTCCACAAGGAGAGCAACAGAACCAAAAAATCTGAGCACAGGGGTCTTTACTGAGACTGATACTCCAACCAAGGACCATGCATGGAGATAACCTAAGACCCCTGCATAGATGTAGCCCATGGCAGTTCAGTATCCAAGTAGGTTCCATTGTGATAGGAACAGGGACTGTCTCAGACATGAACTGATTGGCCTGCTCTTTAATTAGCTCCCCCTGAGGGGGAAGCAGCATTACCAGGCCACAGAAGAAGACACTGCAGCCACTCCTGATGAGACCTAATTGACTAGGATCAGAAGGAAAAGAAGACCTTTCCTATCAGAGGACTTGGGGAGGGGCATGCATGCAGAGGGTGGAGGAAGGGAGGGATTGGGATGGGA
The DNA here is from genome assembly GCF_907164565.1 of Psammomys obesus. Classification (NCBI taxonomy): domain Eukaryota; kingdom Metazoa; phylum Chordata; class Mammalia; order Rodentia; family Muridae; genus Psammomys; species Psammomys obesus. Next base: position 62,874,537 of record NW_026585644.1, read on the forward strand.
GGAGGGAGGGAACCACAGGGGGATACAAAGTGAGTAAAGTGTAATTAATAAAGAATTAAAAAAAAGAAATTCAAAGGGCAAACTCATACCACCTATTGCCATCCTGTTCTTACCTTTGAGATACTCGCATCCATGAGTCATGCAACTCCAGAGGTGATTATTTCTTATCTTCTTAATAAAAATATGTCACAGGTAAACACTCCAAATTATCTGAATACATAACTAATGCTTTCATCATAGCACAGTTGGCAATATGTATGATTTCATACATTTTTATTGTTAATTTTTTATTTATTTTACAATTTATTCATTATATATCCCAGTTGAAACCCCCACCCTCAACTTCTCCCAGTCCCATCCTCCCTCCCTCTAGTCCCTTTCCCCTAGTCCACTGAAAAGGGGAGTTCTCTTCCTCTGCCATCTGCCCATAGGTTATCAAGTCTCATCAGGACTGCCTGGATCCTCTTCCTTTGTGTCCTGGTAAGGCCACATTGCCAGGGGCAAGTGATCAAAAAACAGGCAATGGAGTTCATAACAGAGGCATCCCCTGCTCCCCTTTCTCAGGAACCTACATGGAAACTAAGCTGCCAATCAGCTACATCTGAGCCAGGGGTCCTCTCCATACATAGTCCTTGGTGGTGTATCAGTCTCTGCAGACTTTCTAGGCTCGGAAATAGTGTTCCTGTCTCCTCCATGTTCTTCTATCTGCCCCACTCCCCCACTTCTTCCATAAAAATCCCTGCACTCTGCCATCTTATACTGAGCAGAATGGCTAAGATCAAAATCTCAAGTGACAACACATACTGGAGAGGATGTGGAGAAAGGGAAACCCTCCTCCTGTAAACTGTACAACCACTTTGGAAATCAATCTGGCACTTTCTCAGAAAATTGGGAATAGTACTACCTCAAGATCCAGCTATATCACTCCTGGGCATACCCAAAAGATGTCCCACCATTCAATAAAGGACATTTGCTCAACTATGTTCATAGCAGCTTTATTTGTAATAGCCAGAATCTGGAAACAACCTAGGTGTCCCTCGACAGACGAATGGATACAGAAATTATGGCACATTTACACAATGAATACTACTCAGCTATTAAAAACAAGGAAATCATGAAATCTGCAGGCAAATGGATGGAACTAGAAAAGATCATCCTGAGTGAGGCAACCCAGAAACAGAAAGACATGCATGGTATACATTAGCCAAATAATATAGGATAGGCAAACTAAAAGCTACAGACCTAAAGAAGCTAAACACTAAGGAGGACCCCAGGAAGGATGTTTAAATCTCATTCAGAAGGGCAAACAGAATAGACACCAGAAGCAGTGGAAGAGAGGGAACAGGATGGGAGCCTACTATAGAAGGTCCTCTGAAAGGCTCCACCCAACAGGGGATCTAAGCAGATTTCATACATTTTTAAATGGCAGTAAACCATCACTTTTCAAATGGGCTTCTATCTGAAATATGAGGGAAAAAAAACCTGAACCCCTGTATCACTCTTGCTTTAATGTATCACAAAAATATTCCTAGCTGCATATCTTTTTTCAAGTGTAACACAAAACAAATTCAAAGGGCAAACCCATGCCTCACTATTGACACCCTGTTGTCTGACATTTGAGATACTCGCATCCATGAGTCATGCAATTCAGGAGGAGAAACAAAAGACAAGAAATACATCTCTTTGGTGCCTTGGATTTATTAAATAAATGTATGTTTTAGAGACAGGGTCTCCCTATGTTACCCAGGATGATGTTGAACTTGACAGACAACATGGACTTGCCTTGATTTTAGTCCTTTCCCCCTCAGCCTTCTGGATAACTTGGATTTCAGGCCTGTAACACCTTGCCTGGCTCTCAGTGTACATTCTTTTCCTCAATATTTTAAAACCGTTCCTATCCAAGAGGATTAATGTCCTAAGACTATAAAGTTTTAAGCCTCTTTGATGGAAACGTAAGTATCACAATCCACCAGGGGTGTGCTTTTAACTCTGACCCCAAGGGTTTGAACTATAAGTTTGCGTTTTGTGAAACATTAGGTCAGGTACCTGCTCTAAGAAGGACATATTCTTGACTCAGGCTGAAGAAAAACCAGGCTGACATTGCAGGGATGTGCAACTTTTCCAAGTCCCACTTATTTGGGAGCTGAGGAAATCAGTTTAGGCTCTGGGAACCGAGTCAGGAGTGTCAGGGAGCTTTTTGATGGTCAAGTGTAACCTTATACACTGATCAGTGGCTCTCACCTCCCTCCATCCCTCAACCATGTAGGAAATCCTCTCTCCATGCCTCCTTACCTGGTCCTGAAGGAGGACAGTTATGTTGGAAACTGAAAAGGCAGTGTTATGGTGGCTGATATTTGGCCCTTCCAAGAGTGTTTAAGGAGCCCTGGCCAAAGGTTGGGCACTTATTCATAGTTTGAGTATTAAACAAAAAGTGTGTCCTCACTCCTGCAGCTTAAATTTTAGCACAATGAAATGGCCATTATGCCATTATGCATACATATAATGAATAAAAGATGGGCTGTGTCACAAGATGAGCTGTACATGAGGTGAGGGAAGCTAGCCCTGTCTTCCCAGTAGCAGTTAGTGGCATCAAATAGTGGCACCATTGCTTGTTATGATTAATCAGGTATTTGCTGTTGGATTCATTAATTAGATTATAGGCTCACACAGGGCTGGGGGTCTGTTGTACTTGTGTCCTTGTTTAGTGCCTAATTTTTGATGACATGTAACTCATGTGTTTTCTAAGAAGTATACAGTCAGAGACCAATTCAGATACAAAGAAATATGCAAATCAGTTACAGAACATTTTTGTTTGTTTCTACTTTCTTAATGAAACATTTCACTTCATGGCTCTAGTCCCATTTCTGATCCAAGCTCCCAAGAAATTAGAATTAGACAGGTCCAGTGGATTGTCAGTGTGTCTCACTTTCTTAAAACAAAATAAAACAACAAAACCCAAACGTTTTCTTTTACTGAAAGGGCTATATTTTTTTCAGGTGAAGTTCACAGAGGTAGTAATAGAAAGTTGGCCTGATGATGTGGAAAATTATGACTGTATGATGGAATGATCTAAGCATTTCTCTGTCTTCCTCCAGCTTTTCAAAGACTTCCACAGAGCGAGCGGGTTTCCCAAGGCCTGAATGGAGACCTTTATTTCTCCAATGTCCTCCCAGAGGACACCCGTGAAGACTATATCTGCTATGCCAGATTTAATCATACTCAAACCATACAACAAAAGCAACCTATTTCTTTGAAGGTGATTTCAGGTAAGAATACAGCCTCCTTGGTCTCTTTTATTGGTTTTTACATTATGTGAATCATATTAGTAACCATTAAATACAGTTCTGACTCAAAGGTAAACTGATTCAGTGATCAGGAAAATTCCTGCAAGGGACCACTAAAACATTAGCTAATGTGCTAGAAAAAGCATGTAAACCCTAAATATTGTATTTAATATTTTCACTAGTTGACATTCCTCTTTCCCTGGCAACCTCCTGACCCTCTGGTGTTCTGAGCATTGGCATATGCATTATGCCCACAATGCCTTTTATTGGCATTTATCCTGTAGTTTAAGTTGTAGTTGGGGGTGGCTGAGTGAATTAATGACTCAGCCAGGTTGATGTCAAGCACTATATTTACCTGGAAGAAATGGCACTTACCATAACTGTATGTATTTGTTTTGTTGCCCTCTTTTGTTTTTGACTCTTCTCCCCTCTTTTGTGCCCTCTTCATGATATTCTGTTTATTTCAGTGGATGAATTGAATGACACTATAGCTGCTAATTTGAGTGACACTGAGTTTTATGGTGGTGAGTTACAGTGGTTGTAACTGATATTCTCTCCTTCATTGTAGACTTTAGTTCAGTAATGTCACCTCCATGGCTATTTAACCTTGTTTCTTTATGAAATTTCTAGTTACATGTTTAATATCACTGTATCATTGTATGTTTCTTAAGAAACAGCTATAAACTTCCAAGCATGTCACTAAAACATTTTCTATGATTTATGTATAATTAAACTTGTTATAAAATTTCATGTAAACCATTTCATATGCTTTAGAAAAATCTGTCATATTTGTTCAGAACTGTAGTTTCCATATTTTGTGCTGTCTATAAACTTTTGCATGACCTACATATGAACTGACTGGTCATATTAATCCCTAGAATACTGACTCACTGAGAACCCATAGTAACTAACATAGAGTACATTCCATAGTAATCGTCTAACCTTCCTTAAGTTTTACATGACGTTATTCAGTCTAACTGGCAACTGTATTGCTCTTAGCTTTGTTAGAAACCTAGTCACTGTCTTCTGTGGGAATAAACTTTTAAAAACAGATAATTCAGCTTTTGTTTTCAATCAAAATGAATTTGATTTCCTTAAGGAAAATGTGGGTGCCAAGCATAATCTATCACTAAAAAGGGGGGGAGCTGTGGATATGAGGGCTTCTTAGTTCCACATAAATGGTATCTTCTACATTAAATTTTACTTTTGACATATGAACATTACAGAATATGACAGGATATAACTCTCACCTTTATTTAGTTAACATAGTCCCCCCAAATATGGGCCTCAAGACCCTTCTCAGGGTGATTTTAGAGGAGTAAGGTACCCCAACAAGCTCCAAAATCCATAAGAAAACTAATTTTTCATCAGCAATGCCTTTTTGGTACTCAGATTTTTCTCCTGAGAAATGAGAAATTTACATATTATCTTTTTATATGGTTTTAGAAGCATCAAGTAGATCATTTGTGGTTGAAACAATGAAAAGCTATAGCATCTTCTGATATTTCCACTTGAAAATTTCCCAAGGCCTTCAGTAGATAAGATCACGTTTTTCAAAAGGCCATTAAACAGGTGTTTTTGTAAATATTTCTAAGCTCTCTGATTTAGACCCTCTTTATTTTGTCATTGAATAAAATGATTTCCACGTGTTTAGCTTTGCTAGCAGCAAACACTGTGCTGTGAAGTCACATTCAGCCTCTTTACTATTAATCTCCATTAATAGCAATATAATTTGATGGATCTCTGTTAGTAATTCTCTAGTTTCATTTTATTTTTCACAAATCTTGCAGTGTAGGAATCTTGAGATATAAGTCAGTGGAATTGGCTATAATATTAGTTCCAGAATAGATCAAAATACATTGTCCATAATGATTTGCTGCTGTAAAAGAAATCTAACATCTTTCAAAAGTCACACTTTTTTCTTTGACCTGAGCACCAGTCTTAGCAGTTTGATGAGCTGGCTTTCTGTGTTGACATTTTGAAAATTTACCATTCCACAGAAAATTGATAAAAACCTAACCCAATTAAAGACATATACAAAAGGAGTCCTTGTCACTGGTTTGTTCATGCAATCAAAATTGTTTCTTTTCCTGGCACACTGAATAATTGTAAAAAGAGAATGTGTATGCATAATTTAACAAATTTCAAAATAAACATTAAATAGATTTGAGAGTAGAATGTTAGGCAGTTTTTTATAGTGACTGTGTTCCTAGAAACACATGTTCATAATTTTAATGTATATTGATTTTCTTGTTTGCAGCTAAATCTAGTAAAGAGAGGCCACCAACATTTCTAACTCCAGAGGGCAATGAAAGCGTCAAAGAGGAATTAAGAGGAAACACACTTTCACTGGAGTGCATTGCAGAAGGCCTGTGAGTTAACACGTTCTGTCCTAATGTTTACGTCTTTTTTTTAACATTTAGTGTACTTTATTTTTTTAATTCATTTTTTTATTAATTACAGTTGATTCACTTTGTATCCCAGCTGTAGCCCCCTTCCTCATCCCCTCCTAATCCTACCCTCCCTCCCCCATCTCCTCTCATGCCCCTCTCCAAGTCCACTGATAGGGGAGGTCCTCCTCTCCTTCCCTCTGACCCTAGATTATCAGGTTTTATCAGGACTGGCTGCATTGTCTTCCTCTGTGACCTGATAAAGCTGCTCCCCCATCAGGGAAAGGTGATCAAAGAGCCAGCCACTGAGTTCATGTCAGAGACAATCCCTGTTCCCATTACTACTTATCAACATATAAAAGATTGTTTAGCATTAATATCCCAGGAAGAGCCATTGTTTTATCCTTTTAATTTGACCAAAATTAAAAAACACTGCCTGAGTAAACTTTGAATTCCATGTTATTGCTAAACTATTTTGATGTAATAATGTTCATATTGCAGCACATTATCTGTAATCACCTTATGAACATTGATCAATACAGTGTATATAATAAGGGGGTAGAAATTTGCTGCTTTTTAAGGAACAACCTCAGAATTTGGTGGCTTAAAAAATGGCTATTTACCCTTGATCATGTGTCTAGTGCTCCTGGGAGGGGCATCTGAAGGTGTAATAACAGGGGATTCATTACCCTCCAGGTCTGCCACACGAGCACCTGACATGTCGCCCTCTCTCACTGTCTGTCATCAAAAGTGCACAGTACATCTCAGGGCCTCAGAATTGTGGCATTGTCCCTTCTGTTCTTTCCTGTGGACAAACTCTAAAGCCAAGGTGCTCATCTGTGTATATCTCAGAGCCCATGTGCCTTTGGCAGACATTTCAGGGAGGCAACTGTGAAATTAGGCCCACACAACAGGCAGGTCTCTAAATCATCCTTCGGTAGTGCCTGGCATGAGTTTCTTTACAAGAGCACAGATACTGCAACCATGAATGGGATACCAGGAACATATTTCCTTCATGGTTTGTGATTTGTGATCCAATGATCATATAAAATAATCCAATGATCATATATAATAATCTTTTTTTAATCCAGGAATAACTACTTCAGGAAGCACATGGAAGCCTCTGCTGGCCAACACAGGAAATCACACTCAACATGATGGTTCTTAAGCTTAAAAACTAACAAAACTCTTAAAGATATGACAAAAAAAAAATGCCCATGGCAGCTCAGTATCCAAGTGGAATCCCTAGTAAGGGGAACAGGAACTGTCTCCGACATGAACTCAGTGGCTAGTTCTTTGACTACCTCCCCCTTATGGGGGAGCATCCTTGCCAGGCCATAGAGGATGACAATGCAGCCAGTCCTGATGAGACCTGATAAGGTAGGGTCAGATGGAAGGAGAGGAGGACCTCCCCTATCAGTGGACTTGGAGAGGGGCATGAGAGGAGATAAGGGAAGGAGAGGGGGATGGGGAGGAAATGAAGGAGGGGGGCTACAGCTGGATACAAAATGAATAAACTGTAATTAATATAAAAAATTAAAAAATTAATTAAAAAATTAATCTTTCCTAACAGAATTTTTCCAACTTCTAATTTTTATCATTTTGTTTATAGTCAAACACCAATATGACATTTAACAAATTCATATTTTAGCATATTTCATGTTTTCAGATTAGGAACGTTCAATGTTTGTGTGTGTGTGTGTGTGTGTGTGTGTGTGTGTGTGTGTGTGTGTGAATATGGCTGTAAGTTAGAAATTAAAAAACTTTTTTGTGTTTTTTTAAATATATACATATTTATTTTGGGAAATATAAGTCTCTGAACATTACTCAAAAATATATGTATGCATATAACTTTAGGAGACCTCTAATAATTTTTCACAATTTTCTTCTTATCCCTTAGAGACGTATAATAAACATGAATATCATAAAGACAATTATGAATCCTAAAAAAAAAAAAACTTTTAAAATGTTGAAATCTCAAGAAACAATGGTTGGGACTGTACTTTTTGCAAAGCAGGAACTGTTAGGCTCAGCATTAAAACATTCAGAAATCTCTAAGAGTAGGAGTTTTCCATAACAACTGATGGCTTTGCTCAGTATAAACCATGACACTGTCTGTCCCCATTCCTCTCATCTCATCTGAAACAGGAGTCAGTCTAACTATAAAAAATCACATGTTGTCAGATTCCACATGTGACTAGTATTTCAAAACTGATCTCATATCTTTTGCAGCTTTGTGTGTTTACACGTTATAATTTTAGAAATCACTTCATCAAGTTTACATGCTATCATTTTGTCCATCCAAACAAACCAAAGCCAATGTTATAAACTGTCATTAAATCTCTTTTGCATCTCTGACAACAAATATAATGATGCCCTGAGGATCTGGCTCAGCCCTTCTTTGCTATCTTCCACTCACACATGGCTTAGTATATGTGTGTGTTATGTGGTTTAGTATATATATATGTGTTTGTGTGTGTGTGTACATATGTAATATATATGTATATGTGTACATATGTATACATATAATATATAGATATATAATGTTTGTGTTGAACAGTTTTTAAATTTTACCTTGTGTAAACCTCCTAAAGACATTATACAAGCCAATCATTCTTCTCATTAAGAAAAATGGACCTTGAGCCTGTTAGAGGTTCTAGCAGGGGATCACAGCTACTCGTATGCCCTTGACTGAAGACTGGCCCTCCTCTATTCCGGGAAGACTGTCCTCTTCGACCGAGCACACAGCTTCAATATTGATTTTAAAAATCATTCTGATTCTTAATAATGTCACTTAAACGTGTACTATCAAATGAGCAGGAATGGAATAAAATTTATCATTAATTTTGTGACTTTAATGTTAAACTCTTGTTTAACTTTATAAATAAATAATATACTACTGAATTTATCTTCATAACCTAAAGTTTTCTATATCCTTTCACCTTTAACATGATTTAATAAGATAAACTAAACTTCAATTCTTTATAATTTATTCATTTGCTTAAAATATATTTTGTTATTAACCTATTTTTTTAAAAGAAAACTGGATATGCTGAGGTACAAGAAAGTTAGGAAACCAAGGTCAGAGGAGAATTTAAGGGAAGGTCTGAGCTTTTGAGAAAGATTTAACTCCAAACAATATTCTGGCTTTTCATCATTAAGTCGTTTGTTTGGGTTTTACTGATTTAAAAGAATGAAATTGAATGAGAACTGAAATAATATGAATATATCAGTTAGCATAATGGTATTTTAAAGTTTCACTAATATTGAAGTGGAGGAAATAATTCTAATCATTAATCATTTAATTCACACAATCAGTGTGTCATAAAACAGTGTTTCATCAGTTTAAAAAGTCCAGAGGCACTGATGAGCATGTGAGTTCATTCATCTACATATCTTTAACTCTAGCTGGTGGGAAATTACACATCCAATATGATTAATTTAACAACAATTCTCTTGGTTGACATAGTAAATGTCTTTAGAGCATCCTCACTGATCAGAACTTTGAAGAAAAGATTAGGTCTCTTTAGTAAAGAATGAATGTTTGCAGTGTAGCATCACTGAATTCAAACTTTAAGTATGACAAAAATTAGTATAGTTCTAATTATTTGAAAATTGGAATTTCCTCAAGTACAGGTTTTAAGCATTACTTATAAAAATGTGATGTTAATTAAAAGGTCTGTATGTTTATCATTGTCCTTATGTAAAGAATTGATTATAAATGTCCATGAAAATTCACTCTGCAAATCAGTCACAGGAGAACTCCTCTTCCTTTGTGACATCATTACTTATTTATCCTCCCAGACCTACTCCAATCATTTATTGGATCAAAGAAGACGGAACGCTTCCTGTCAACCGGACATTTTACCGGAACTTTAAGAAAACCTTGCAGATCACTCATGTTTCTGAAGCAGACTCTGGAAATTATCAGTGCATAGCAAAAAATACACTAGGAGCCATCCATCATACCATTTCTGTCACAGTTAAAGGTATACCTCGATCTCAAATGCATTCCCCTTGCTTTTGTGAAGGCTGTGAAACTTCAGTTTAATGTGCCTTTGATCATGCTCTTCAGTAATGAGAAGTTTACATTTTTATCTACATTCATGGTGTCATGAATCTTTCCTCCTTTCTATTGTAGTTGCATCCAGGCCAGATTAAAAAGCCACTCATTCAAACCTTCCTCACAGAATTGCAATTAGTAAATGCAGAAGTGTTGTCATTATTAATATTTCCTATTGGTTTATCTTTTAGTTAAGCAGCTGTATATCCAAATCACCACACAGAGATTAGGATTTATTTCATTAACCTAGAGCACAGTGCTGGGCAATAGCTACTCCATCCTAAACCTCCAAGCCCACATACTTTCCTATCATTCAGATTTCATCCATTATACTTGCTTTTAGTCACATCTTAGATCTGGCTCATCTTTCCTCCTGGTTCCAAGACCTCTCCTACCTCTCTCTTCTTCCTCTTCCTCCTACTCATTTCCTTCTCCTTCCCTCTGGACCAGAAAGTCCCACCCTATTCTCTCTATTGCTCAGCTCCATTGGGGCTGGTTCTTTTATTGACAATACAGAGAACAAATGGTGGCATGTTTACACAAACTTGAGACAGGTGATGCTTAGAATAAGCATCCAATGCATTGTCAGGATTGAAACCAGATAGTGGGGTAGAGAAATCAGCATTTGAATGAACAAGGGTACATTATAATAATAAGAATATTATACCAACACAGAAGGAATGGTAAAAATAGAAAATCATCATGATAGTCCCACAGTGATCCAGGGAGGAATTCTAAAATTGATAGGTAAAAACAACTTAGAGAGAAGCAGGATATTTACATAGCTTCTAAGTGTTCTTCTCCCCATAAAAGTCTAGTGGCTGGGACACTTTTAATGTATGTCCACTAATAATAATTCTTCCTGGAAGAGATAGAGGTTATATTCTCATTAAGAGTGGGCTGTACAATGAACAGAGCACAGGACACAATATAGTAGTAATTTTGCAGTGGGAATACCTGGAAGATACCGCCTTAACATTTAAGCTGAACATAACTATAATAAGTCATTGTGGTCTCATTGTTGGAGTGTGTAATAAGAAAAGACTTGTCAACACTGAGATAGTCATATGCAACCCCAAATCTTGAGTTAATCGTGAGAAAACATCAGACTCAATGAAGGCATTCTGTCAGAGCTGACCAATACTTTTGTTTTTTATTTTTTATTTTTATTAATTATAGTTTATTTGCTTTGTACCTCCCTGTAGCTCCCCCCCTCCTCCACTCCTAATCCCATCCTCCCTCCCTCTTCTCCACCCATATTCCTCCCCAAGTCTACTGATGGGGGAGGTCTTCCTCTCCTTCTGATCCTAGTCTATCAGGTCTCATCGGGAGTGGCTGAATTGTCTTCCTCTGTGTCCTGGTAAGGCTGCTCCTCTCTCAGGAGAAGGTGATCAAAGAGCAGGCCAATCAGTTCATGTCAGAGACAGTCCCTGTTCCCATTACTATGGAACCCACTTGGACCCTGAACTGCCATGGGCTACATCTATGCAGGGGTTCTAGGTCATCTCCATGAATGGTCCTTGATACTTTTTAAATGTGTCAAAATCATGAAAGAAAAGGAGAGGCCAAGAAACTCTTTGGCTAACAAGCTTAACCAGTGAATATCGTGTGGTGCCCAGAATGGGGCAACAGACATTTGCTGTGTTGAATAACTACAAGATTTCTTATATATCTTGTATATTCACAATCTAGCTGTATAAAATCTTGGTGGTAGATCTGAGAAGAGAGGTATAGGACACTGTATTATATCTTTGCAACTTTTCAAAACTAAGAAGTTTTCAAATTGTTTCTCTATTTTATAATTACCTAGCTCAGAGTTCAAAGTCATGGTGATCTTCTTTACTCTTTATAAAGTCTAAAAAATTATTTGAAATAATTTTTGTTTATTTTTATTCTAAAAGTGATACTAACGGGTTTTTTTTTTTTTTGGTTTTGTTTTTGGTTTTTGTTGTTGTTGTTGTTTTTACAAAAACCTTATAATTTATTATGGCAGTTCAATGTATTCTTTTGCTATAATACTTTTTTTGAGTCAGATTTTTTTTAATTTGTTTTTCTTCTCTCAATTAAAGCGGCTCCATACTGGATTGTGGCACCTCAAAACCTCGTGCTCTCCCCAGGAGAGAATGGGACCCTTGTCTGCAGAGCAAATGGCAACCCCAAACCCAGAATTGGCTGGTTAACAAATGGTGTCCCAATAGAAAGTAAGTGTCCTTCATTGTCTCTGATTGAGGGCTATTTTCAAAATACAGCTGTATCTCAGCAATAAACTCAAAATGATGAAATAATTCCTATATAGGATGAAAGCTGAATATAGAGTTGACATGGGTACTGAATCACCTTTAAAGTTTTTTTTTTTTTATTGTCTTTGGATACTTACTTAGACTTTAGAGAGTTTATTAAAATAAATTTTAAAAAGAACTTGTGATAAAAAAGATAATTCTGTGTATTAATTGGAATTTAACAATCTCTCTCTCTTTCTTTTTAACCCAGATTGTGGGGAGAATGACAGGCTCAGAAATAAACATCACCAACAATTCAGATTAGCTTTCCTTGGAAACATCAGAGTCTGTAGAGCCTGACAGGGTGACTAGGGCTAAGTCAGTAGATGACAAGACCTTAGTTTTCAGTCTCAGGGAAAGCCCAAGTATCCTTCTAGTTCTTCACCTCCTCACAGTGGGAGGCCTTTAACACTTTCCACTTCTTGGAATTCAGACTTCCTCTTAGGTGGAGAGAAGGGAGTGGGGGTCAGTGTTAACAGACTAACAAAGTTGATTTGGGCTCACTTCCCAGTCATTATTCTGATCAGACACAAAAATATTCTTTGCTTAATAAAGATAATTTCATACTTAGACAAAAACCTGGCTCCTGATAGTCTCCAGCTAAAAATCAAATATCACTTCTATTTCTACATAACAAAAGGTCCTTTAACTGAGTCTTCCTCTAGGGTGGAAGATTCATCCCAGAGATAACTATGGCCAGGAGATTTACTGTTGAAATAAAGCACCAGGCTGTTCCTAAGCACCAGGCAGAGCAGCTTAGTCTGAATAAATACACCCTGTGCCCTGAGTGTTTTCTGGATTATTTACTGGGAGTTTGTTTGTGTCACAAAGCACAGTAGTTATCAGATACTTGGACAGAAACAGCTTGTGTTTACTGCAAAAGGAAATATGTTCTTGGAAGAAAACCGAGTCCAATGAGTCTAATTGGTACTGATAGTTATGCTCCAATTTTAATTATGATCCAAGAAGGGAACACCACAAATCTTTCCTCATGGTCATGTATCAAGGAGCTACTGTCACTCTCAGAGCATTCTGACTGACAACTGAGAGAAACAGTGGTGAAAACCCAGAACTAAAAGACATTTTATAGCACAAGTATGATTTTATTAGGAATTCATCTATAATAGTAATAGTCATATTGAATACTCAGCAATTTGAACCAAAGGGCTTGTTTGTTTGTTCTTTTGTTTGTTTGTTTTTGTTTTCCAGCTTAGGATGTTCTTTGTGATTTATGAAAGGTCAACTGTGCTCCTGAGATTTAGACTCAGCATAAACAGACAAGTGGGATGGAACATCCATCTAGCCACTTAGCAGGGAAACTGGGAGAGCCAGGGGCTGTGGAAGAGATAAACTCTTGGGCTAAATACTAAGCAAGGAAAATTGAGGCTTGTGTGATAAATTAAGTGATGAGGTTGATTGTTCCTCCTGATCTGTTTATTATCCTTGTGAATTGGCTGTCTTACTTGGCTTCTGCTGCCATAACAAAGTACGTGGGGCTGGGTGATTTATAAAAACAAAAAATTATTGTTCCCTGTACTAGAAGCTGGGAAATACAAGTTGAAGGTACTCACATAATTGGCCTCTGGGTGTTGCTTTTCCTCTGTGTATGTGAAGGGATGACAGGGACAGTCTCCTGGTTTAAAGTGTACTTACCCTATTTATAATAAAAGAGCCCTTATGACCTAGTCAAAAGCCTGAGCCTCCTGAGCCTTTGGCCTATGACCACCTTGGGGCTTGGGATTCAACATATGAACTTGTCAGGGGCTACAGACCTTTGGAGGACAGCATCAGCATAGCAGCATCTGGGAGAACCCTGAACTCTATTGATAGTTGTATTGTGAGCTTTGAATAAGCCTTTACACATATTCCTCTTTATGGTGAAATTTAGAGGGTGGGGTGTTGGGAGACAGCAATTGTCTCTGGGAGGCAGGTTAAACTCTTCCACTGTAATCCTGAACAATCCAATTAGGTCCCAAACAGAAAGAGCAAAGTCTCTCAAATAAGATTCCAAATTAGTTCATTTTTTCCATCTCCAAAAGTATGTTCCCTTGGAAAAGAAGCAAGGAAGCCAAGCAGATATGATAGGAATTCCACAGCTCTTTTAGATCCAGGGTGCCCCACCTCAGGTGTGTGCAGCTCAAAGCAGCCTCTCTCATGGACATTCAGTAAGGGGAAGTCGGTACAGCTGGGCAGCACAGCAAGTGCCTACCGTGCTGCTCTGGGGAGCTTGCAGCAACTGCTGTCTCTGTCAGAGAGATGTGATGCTTTCTTAAGAGTGGCCAAGCTGGAATTGCAAGGTTTGTTATATGGATATCCCCTAACTGAGGGTGATGAGCTATGAGGGATCTTGCATGACTCTTTAGCTGTGCCCCACCCCTGCCCCACAGTAGCTGGTCTCTGGAAAGCTTCTGATTAGAGTCTTCTTTGAATGGAAACTAAGTCAAAAACAGCTAAGTGAAAAGAGATATGCCCCGATATACGCTGGCTTCCATTAATACAAAATAGGTAAGGAAATAAGATACCAAAACAAACAGAAAAATCATTAGAGGCTTGGAGAGGTATGTGCTTTTCTCTTTTTCACATGACCATGAACTTGAGCATTACCGCCTTTTAGACTTGAGAACTGTTCTAGAGACAGGCTGGGTGCTTGCCTCTCATCTGTATTATGTTGAGTTGTGCATCCAGGAGTACCAAGCCATGGCAGATAACAAAGGTAGAAAAAGAGAAAACTGTGCAGTGTAGTGACACTGAGTCTAACATAGGCTCCAGACGCTGGCCTGAGGCCCAAGCTGGCTCGTTAGCACCACCTTCCACCCAAGGGACCGCAGAAACTGTAGATGAACCAGCTGCTGGGTTGAAGGGCCAGGGAACAGCTGTGCTTCTTCAGTAGCACCATTCAGGGAATCATGCAGCATCCCTGCCAGGTGCCCTAGGTCTGTCTCCTGTGCCAATCAGCAGTCACGGACCCATACAACCCAGCCTCCCTCTCCTGTTGTGTGGGCAATCATCCAAGGACTGTGACTGCTTCCTCAGCTTCTTACTACAAAATTAAGAATATCAGGGTGAGGTGGTGGTAAGACCAGGTTCTGCTTGCAAAATGTGGTGTTGATTTTGAGCTTGCCTTCAGACCTGGAACCTAGCATTAACTCCAAAGCACTGTATGCATATCTCACTGGCTGCTGAAGCTATTTCTCATCTAGGTCAGCCAGGCACTTAAAATTTCCTTGACACAAACAAGTATATTAAATACAGAATTTGTTCCTGAAACACCAGAATTATTTTAAACGGTCTACAGTGTTTTAAAAAATTATGTAGTTGTAAGAGACCTGAAAGAGAACTCAGATGTGATCTGGAGTGCTTGAGAGGGTATGAAGTTGAGCCTGGAACGAGAGAGAGAAACTGCAAGAGCATTTCTCTGCTCTCCTAGTGTCCTCTCATGTCTTTGCCTTCTCCATTAGAGCCTGTGTCACCCTGGTTAGTGGTTTCCAAGGCCAAGGCCCTGAACACTGCAGTACCTGTTTCTGTCCAGGGAGACAGTGAGAGTCAATTACTTGCTTCTCCTGTGGAACACCTTAAAACAATCTCACCCTTTGTTAAAAGACCCTCACAACACAGGAGGGAAAAGGACCAACTTGGTAAGGAAGAACAGATCTCCTCCTGACACAATTACAAATTTTGTTCGAGTAACACATGAATACAGCCAAGGGAATGGAGACTTAATTCAGAATTTTTTTTTTTCAATATCCCATCAAAGCCTCCTTCTTTCCTATTCTCTCAGAAGTAAATGGCTCTACCTGGTTAGTACAGAACAGACAGGAGATGGGAAAGTCAGCTATTCCCCAAAGCTTGGTTTTCTGTCATGTTCAATTGTTGCTTATATTCCAGGAAATGTTTTTAAAATTAAAACAGAGATCTGGAACATTAATTTTATTTAAACAAAATGTTAAGTGTTCCTGTCTATAATTTTCATATCTAAAAATATATTTATTATTGTTTCATGAAGCTCTTCATGAAAATTGTGTAATTGATAAAAATCATTTTAGAGATTGACAGTACTAAGTACTTATTTGAGATTATTGTTTCAAAATATTGGAAACATTTACAGTTTTATCCATCCCTGTCAGGAGAGGTTTTTTTTAATTTTTTAATTTTTTATTAATTACACTTTATTCCCAAATAAATTTCCCCCCATAAGCCCTTCCCTCCTCCTCTCCTGATTCCACCCTCCCTCCCCCTTCTTCACGCATGCCCCTCCCTAAGTCCACTCATAGGGGAGGTCCTCCTCTCCTTCCTTCTGATCTTAGTCTATCAGATCACATCAGAAGTGGCTGCATTGTCATCTTCTGTGGCCTGGTAAGGCTGCTCTCCCTTCAGGGGGAGGTGATCAAAGAGCAAGCCAATCAGATTGTGTCAGAGTCAGTTCCTCTTCCCATTACTATGTAACCCACTTAGACACTAAACTGCCATGGATTACATCTGCGCAGGAGTTCTAGGTTATCTCCATGCCTGGTACTTGGTTGGAGTATGGGTCTCTGGGAAGACCCCTGTGTTCAAATTTTCTGGTTCTGTTGCTCTCCTTGTGGGGTTCCTGTCCTCTCCATAACCTACTATTTCCCCCTTCTGACATAAAATTCCATGCACTTTGCCCAACAGTTGGCCATAAAGTCTCAGCATCTGCTTTGATGGTCTGCAGGGCAGAGTCTTTCAGAGGCCCTCTGTGGCAGATTCCTAGGTTGTTTCCTGCTTTCTTCTTCTTCTGATGTCTATCCTCTATGCATTTCAGGATGGGGATTGAGCATTTTAGTCAGGGTCTTCTCTCTTGATTAGTTTCGTTAGATGCACAGATTTTAGTAGGTTTATCCTATAAGTCTATATGAGTGAGTATATATCATGTGTGTCTTTCTGCTTCTGGGACAGCTCACTCAGGATGATCCTTTCCAGGTCCCACCATTTATCTGCAAATTTCATTATTTCCTTATTTTTCATAGCTGAGTAATAATCCATTGTGTAGATGTACCACAATTTCTGTACCCATTCTTCAGTTGAGGGGCATCTGGGCTGTTTCCAGCTTCTGGCTATTACAAATAAAGCTGCTACAAACATGGTTGAGCAAATATCCTTTTTGTGTACTTGAGCCTCTTTTGGATATATGCCTAGGAGTGGTATGGCTGGATCTTGAGGAAGCGCTATTCCTAGTTGTCTGAGAAAGCACCAGATTGATTTCCAGAGTGGTTGTACAAGTTTACATTCCCACCAGCAGTGGAGGAGGATTCCCCTTTCTCCACAACGTCTCCAACATGTATTATCACTTGAGTTTTTCATCTTGGCCAATCTGATGGGTGTAAGGTGAAATCTCAGGGTTGTTTTGATTTGCATTTCCCTAATGGCTAATGAGGGTGAGCATTTCTTTAAGTGTTTCTCTGCCATTCGATATTCCTCTATTGAGAATTCTCTGTTTAGCTCTGTTCCCCATTTTTTAATTGGATTACTTGGTTTGTTGCTTTTCAGCTTCTTTAGTTCTTTATATGTGCTGGATATTAACCTCTGTCAGATAAAGGATTAGTGAAGATTCCCAATCTGTAGACAGTCATTTTGTTTTGATGATGGTGTCCTTTGCTTTACAGAAGCTGTTCAGTTTCATGAGGTCCCATTTATTGATTGTTCATCTTAGAGCCTCTGCTGTTGGTGTTCTGTTCAGGAAGTTGTCCCCTGTGCCAATGAGTTCTGGGCTCTTCCCCACTTTTTTTTTTAGCCGATTTAATGTGTCTGGTTTTATGTTGAGGTCTTTGATCCACTTGGACTTTAGTTTTGTGCAGGGTGATAAGTATGGATCTATTTGCATTTTTCTACATGTAGACATCCTGTTGGACCAGCAACATTTGTTGAAGATGCTATCCTTTTTCCATTTTATGGTTTTGGCATCTTTGTCAAAGATCAGGTGTCCATAAGTGTGTGGGTTTATTTCTGGGTCTTCTGTTCGATTCCATTGATCCACCATTCTTTTTCTATGCCAGTACCATGCAGTTTTTATAACTGTTGCTCTATAGTACAGCTTAAGATCAGAGATGGAGATACCTCCAGAAGATCTTTTATTGTAGAGGATTGTTTTAGCAATTCTGGGTTTCTTGTCGTTCCATACAAAGTTGAGAATTTTTCTTTCCAGGTCTGTAAAGAATTGTGTTGGCATTTGATGGGAATTGCATTAAATCTGTAGATTGCTTTTGGTAAGATGGCCATTTTTACTATGTTAATCCTGCCAAGCCATGAGCATGGGAGATCTTTCCATCTTCTCATATCTTCTTCTAATTCTTTCTTGAGAGACTTGAAATTTTTTTCATACAAGTCTTTGACTTGCTTGGTTAGGGTTACACCAAGGTACTTTATGTATTTTGTGGCTATTGTAAAGGGAGTTGTTTCCTTAATTTTTTTCTCAGACCTTTTGTATTTTGTATACAGGAGGGCTACTGATTTTTTTGAGTTAATTTTGTATCCGGCCACTTTGCTGAAGGTATTTATCGGCTGTAGGAGTTCCCTAGTAGAGTTATTGAGGTCACTAACGTATACTATCATATCATCTGCAAATAGTGATAATTTAACTTCTTTCTTTCCAATTTGTATCCCCTTGATCTCCTTCAACTGTCTTATTGCTCTAGCAAGGACTTCCAGCACTATGTTGAAGAGATATGGAGAGAGTGGGCAGCCTTGCCTTGTCCCTGATTTCAGTGGGATCGATTGAAGTTTCTCTCCAATTAGTTTGATGTTGGCATAGGCTTGCTGTATATCGCCTTTACTATGTTTAGATATGTGCCTTGTATCTCTGATCTCTTCAATACTTTAAACATGAATAGATGTTGAATTTTGTCAAATGCTTTTTCAGCATCTAGGGAGATTATCATGTGGTTTTTTTCTTTCAGTTTGTTGATATGGTGGATCACATTGATGGATGTCTATATATTGAACGACCCCCGCATACCTGGGATGAAGCCTACTTGGTCATGGTGGATGATATCTTTGATGTGTTCTTGTATTTGGTTTGCGAGTATTTTGTTGAGTATTTTTGCATCAATGTTCATAAGGGAGATTGGCCTGAAATTCTCTTTCTTTGTTGAGTCTTTGTGAGGTTTAGGTACCAAGGTGACTGTGGCTTCATAGAATGAGTTTGGTAATGTTCCTTCTGTTTCTATTTTGTGGAATAGTTTGAAGAGAATTGGAGTTAGCTCTTCTTTGAAGGTCTGGTAGAACTCTGCACTGAAACCATCTGGTCCTGGGCTTTTTTTGGATGGGAGACTTTTGATGACCGCTTCTATTTCCTTGGGGGATATAGGACTATTTAATTGATTTATCTGGTCCTGATTGAGCTTTGGTAAGTCAAATTGATCAAGAAAATTGTTGATTTCATTTAGATTTTCAAATTTTGTGGCATACAGACTTTTTATAAGTCCTGATGATTGTTTGGATTTGCTCAGTGTCTATAGTTATGTCCCCCTTTTCATTTCTGATCTTGTTGATTTGGGTGGTGTCTCTCTGCCTTTTAGTTAGCTTGGCTAAGGGTTTGTCGATCTTGTTGATTTTCTCAAAGAACCAGCTCTTGGTTTCATTGATTCTTTGAATTGTTTTATTTGTTTCTAATTGATTGATTTCAGCCCTGAGTTTGATTATTTCCAGCCGTCTACTCCTTTTTGGTATGTCTGCTTCTTCTTTTCCTAGGGTTTTTAAGTGAGCCATTAAGTTGCTTGAATGAGCTGTCTCGAATTTCTTCTTGAAGGCACTTAGTTCTATGAACTTTCCTCTTAGCACTGCTTTCATTGTGTACCACAGGTTTGGGTATGTTGTGTTTTCATTTTCATTGAGTTCTAGGAAGACTTTAATTTCTTTCTTTATTTCTTCTCTGACCCAGCTGTCATTTAGTAGCAAGTTGTTCAGTTTCCATGTGTGTGTAAGCTTTTTGCTATTTCTGTTGTTGTAGAGGTCCAGCTTTATTCCATGGTGATCAGACAGGATACAAGGATTATTTCAATCCTCTTGTATCTGTTGAGGCTTGGTTTGTGGCCAACTACATGGTTTATTTTGGAGAAGGTTCCATGAGGTGCTAAGAAGAAGGTAAATTCTT